>NC_142009.1:172496476-172808017 GCF_049901735.1 Notechis scutatus | reverse complement strand
AGGTTCCAGTCCACCCCAACCCAGAGGAAGAACCCCCAATGCCTCAAGGAGACTGAGCCAGTCCGAAAGTGATCCGGAAGACAACCCACTGGTAAGCAACCCAATTGAACCACTCACTCTACCCCTAAGACTGTTTATCCCCAGCTGAGGGAAGGGGGGAGGAAGTAGCAGCGTTACTGGATTCGGGATGCACCTGTTGCCGAATCAACCCCACCCTGGCAGGGAAATTGGGAATCCAACTAAGGAAAATGGAAAATCCCATCACTTTCTGCCAATTAGATGGAACTATAGCGGGAGGGAGCCAGCCAGTTTTGCAACAGAACCATTGAAAATAAGACTTGGAACCATAGTGAGATGCTCACATTCATTATAGCACCAGGAATGGAAGGGCCACTAGTCATAGGACTCACATGGCTATGAAAATGAAATCCAAAAATAAACTGGAAGAGAGGAACCGTACATTTCCAGAAACATGTAGCATTTGCAAACAGCCCAGAAGAAAGAAGAAGAAAGAGAACAGAGAACCAGCCATGGTTGGCCAGCTGGCTGAACCCATTAACATCCCCAAAGAGTACCAGGATTTAGCCCAAGTATTTAGCGAGGAGGCTTCTGATGTGCCCACCTCACTGCGCCATTGAAATCCTACCAGGGGCTAAACTTCCAAAACCAAAAATGTACTGCATGTCCCCCAGAGAACTAAAAGAACTCAGAACATTTATCAATAAAAATCTAAAAGGGGGTTTCATCAAACCTACCCAACCAAAAATAGCAGCCCCAGTATTATTCTGCGAAAAGAAAGATGGCTCTTTGCATGTATGGATTACAGAAATTTAAATATCATCAGGGTGGAGAATATGTACCCACTCCCCCTCATGAAGGACATGCTAGCCCACCTCTCTAAAGGAAAACTTTTTTCAAAGTTAGACCTACGAGAGGCATACTACCGCATCAGAATAAGGGAAGGGGATGAGTGGAAGACAGCTGGGATGCTACCAATTTAAAGTGCTCCCTTTTGTATTATAAGGAGCACCTGCCATGTTTATGCAATTAAATAATGAAACTCTCCATGATTTTTTGTACAAAGAGGTTCTAGTTTATCTCGATGATATTTTAATCTACACCGAAACAAAAGAAGAGCACATCCAGTTACTCCAAGCAGTTCTCACAAAACTCCAAAATGCCAAACTATATGCAAAACTCTCTAAATGTGAATTCCATCAAGAAAAAATTGACTACCTGGGATATAGAATATCCCATGAGGGAATAGAGATGGACCCACAAAAAGTAAAAGCTGTCATCAATTGGGAGCCACCCCATACTCGCAAACAACTGCAAAACTTCCTGGGTTTTGGAAACTTTTACCACCAATTCATTCCAGCTTTTGTGAATATCGCCCTCCCCATCACAAACTTGTTAAAAACGAAAGGGGAGGAGAAACCCAAGCCAAGGCAACCCCTTACCTGGATGATGGAATGCCAAGCAGCACTTGAAAAACTTAAACAACTGTTCTCAGCAGAACCAATCCTGAAACACCCAAACCCTGAACAACCTTTTGTCATCCAAGCAGATGCTATCGATGTAGCAGTTGGAGCAGTTTTACTCCAAAAGAATGAATGTGGACAGTTGCAACCATGTGCTTATACTTCCAAGAAACTGACAGGAACTGAACAAAGATGGGCCATATGGGAGAAAGAGCCATATGCTGTGCAATGGGTACTCCTCACATGGAGACATTTCCTAGAAGGGAATCAAATCCCCTTTGAAGTCTGGACTGATTATAAAAACCTAGAAGCCCTGAAAACTCCATGGAAACTCTCACTAAAACATGTACAGTGGGCCCAATATTTTAAACGGTTTAATTTCACTCTCAAATATCTCCCAGAGGGAAACAATTTCTTGGCAGATGCCCTGTCCAGGAAACCCCAATACAACAGCAAAAAGATTGAAGTTATAAAACCCATGATCCAACCAACCCAACTTGCAGCCAAAGTAATCACCCGGGCACAAGAGAAGAAAGAATCACTGACTGACAATGCAACGACTTCAATATTTAAGGAGGCACTACTTAAGGACGACTGGCTCCAGGCTAACAAAAACATTTGCTTACTCAAAGTTGACCATCCTGGGTAGAAAACAAATTTTATGTCCTTGCCAGCCAGAGGATGGACCTCATGAAACGATGCCATGACTCAAAAATAGCAGGACACTTTGGATTTGTAAAAACTCTGCACCTCATTAAAAGACAATTTTGGTGGCCATCTCTCAAAAAGGATATTGAAACTATGTTGCTAGCTGCCAAACTGTGCTGCTGCAAAAAGAAGACAAAGAAAATCTCCTGGACTTTTACAAAAAGTGGCAGAACCTTCAGCACCCTGTAAAGAGATCTCTATGGACTTTATAGTGGAGCTCCCTGAAAGTGCAGGAAATAGTGTTATTTGGGTTGTAACTGATCTTTTTTCAAAACAAGTTCATTTTGTACCCTGCCAAAGGATCCCAACAGCCAAGGCATTGGCAAGTACACATTTATAGCCTCCATGGACCTCCCCAATGGATTATCTCAGATAAGGGTGTACAATTCACATCCACATTTTGGTGGGCATTTTTAAACCTATTAGGCTCCACCCAGGGGTTGTCCTCATCCAATCATCTGGAAATTAATGGCTTGACAGAGGGAGCTAATAGCGTGTTAGAACAATATTTTAAGATGCTTTATTAATTACCAACAGGACACTTGGACTGACCTTCTTCCTTTTCCAGAGGTAGCATACAACAACTCAGTCCACAGCAGCACTAGTTTCACCCCATTCCAGGTAGCCACAGGCCAAGAATTCAACCCCATGCCAGAGCTACCTACCAAGGAACCTGAAATTCCCTCCCTTAAGGAGTGGACAATTAATTTGCAAACCACTTGGCCAGTGGTCAGACTAGCCTTACAAGAGGCTAGAGGGGCTTTTGAAGCTCAGGCGGACAAAAAACGCTGTGATCCTAAAGCATTCAAAGTTGGAGACCGCGTATATTTGTCTACAAAATTCCTAAAATCATTGCAACCCTCTAAGAAACTGGGACCTAAATTTGTTGGACCATTTTCCATCTCCAGAATTATTAATCCTGTTACTGTAGCTTCTACTTCCCAAAACACTTAGACAGGTTCATCCAGTATTTCACTGTAGCCTACTCAAACCAGAGATCACTTCAAAACTTAGACCCCCCCACACACACACACACCTCCAACTCCCATTATGGTACATGGGGAACAACATTTTGAAATTAAAGATATCCTTGATTCACGCGCTCACCGTGGATCCACACAATATCTAGTAGCTTGGAAACAGCTTCCCTCCTCAGAAAATGAGTGGGTAGCCAAACGACATGTAAAAGCACTCCCATTGCCAAGGAAGTTCCACCTGAAATACCCTCACAAACCACCCTAAGTTGTAAATGTAACACATGTTTTATGTCTTCCAGGTGGATTTTTCAAATTTTTGAGGAGGGCAATATGTCACATCCGTGTATCTGCCGTTCTTCAATGGAAGAAGGGGAGGGGGAAGTTGGTACAAGTAATCCTTTTTGATGTAACCTGAAAATCTTAAGTCTTGTATTGAATCTGTATAACTTGCACATGATATACAACTGGGGGACTGGAGCCAGATGTCTGGAAACTTGTCACCTCTTGGAGAGATAGCAAGAGGAGAAGGGACCATAAAAATTCCAGCTCTAAAAGAAACTTCCTGGGAAACTTTTCTAAGATACGTTCCCAGAAAAAAAGCGGGGGGAATTAACATGTTGTCTCTTTGTTTGACTAAATCCACATCAGAATAAGGGATGGGGTTCTTACTCCCTTTATCTATTACTGTATGCCTGAAAGCATCTTAGATTCTGCTTTGACTGGTTCATTTCCTTTCAATAAAGCATTCCTTTTGAAGTAACTAGCTTTCAGAAGTTCATTCTTATCAGTTGAAGGGGAAAAGTCCAGTGCTTACAGGGGGGAAAATAAGTGTGTGCACATTGTCTCATTCTGAAGGGCAATATTAGTTCATTCAGAAAATAGACTGCCTGTGATTTTTTTTTGTTCCTTCATAGCTTGTAAATGTATCTATATGTATGTTAAAAAGTGCCTTATGGGGCTATTGTCAATTAAAAAGAGGAGTAAAAAGCTTGTTTTATTGATAGAGGGTTTTTATATCCTTTTTTGTATGTTGCCTTGATTATAAATTATTTTTATATTTTGAAGAAATATAAAGTGAATTTGGATTATAAGAATTTGGATTTTGAAGTGAATTTGGATTATAGAGCATTTAATTATAGAATAAATACAGTCTGAAAAACAAATTCTTTAATGGTGAGAAAGAGATGATTATTTCATTGTTAGAAGTACATAGAATTTAAAGCAATTATAGCCAGGTTTTTTTCAGACTAATTTCCATCAAAAAGGTAATAATGATTGTAGTATCAAGCAAAGGCATGCACTTATTAAGTCATTATGAACTGATTGATCCCAAATTAAATTATTATAAATGTTTGAAGAATAGTTACCAACTTTTAAATTGGGCTAATATTATTGTGCTGGCTAGTTAGTTTTACTAATCAATATTATTTTAAGATAAAATAGAACAGGTTTTTTTCAATTAAATGTTTTGTTCTTTAATGTGTAAAAAATAGTCTCAAATTATCACAAGAAACTTAAAGTATTGGGTTGGTGGTAAATTCACTCTGCATACATGGCTTCTTTTTATTCACAGTTCAATCACCACAAAAAAATCCCGCAATTGTTCCTACTTTTTCATTCTAAATTATTTTTATATTTTTGAAGAAATCACTGCAAAGTGAAAGGAGTGGAAACTGTTCACCAGAAGAAGCTATTCTTATCAAAATATTGTTACCTCACTAGTCTGACTATAAATATTTAAATGGTTTCCAATGATTCATTGGTAGGACTTTGAAATGTCAGCAACAAACATGTAAATTGTGTTAAAATGAATTACAGTAGATACTGATGGAGAAATGATGGCTAGTGTTACTTCATATCCAGTTTATTTTTATTTTACTTATTTATTTGTATCCTACCTTTATTATTTTTACAAATAACTCAAGGTGGCAAAAATTTCCAACATACTTTCCTCTTCCTATTTTCCCCACAACAACAACCCTGTGAGATTGATTGGGCTGAGAGAGAGGGACTGGCCCAAAGTTACCCAACTGGCTTTCAAGGCTAAACGGAGACTTGAACTTACCCTTTCCTGCTTTGTAGCCTGGTGCCTTAACCACTAGATCAAACCATTCCTCTGCAACAATTAAGGACTGGATTTAATTCTGACTATTAAAGAATTGGGGATAAAATTAGCAAAGATCCTTTGTTTTTCCTTTGTTCCTTTGTTTTTAATATTTGTATTTAAATCCTGTTATTGCCTCTTCCTTTAAAGTTATACTCCATTCTTTCCAACTAAAAGTATCAAAAATAAAACTTTATTTGCACTTTGTTCATTGTCACAGAAATAGGCTTTAGGGGAGTTATCTAATAATATTCAGCTCTATGTTGAGACATTGATACTGACAGTTTTGTGTTTTTCTTTACAATTTTTTAATTTGCAAATCTATACTATTTTCTGAATTTCTTTCTTATCTTAAACAAACATACAATGTTATCCATTATGAAGATCCATAATATAGATTTGAAATTATTTTCATAGTTCATTATAATTTTCCCTGCTGCTGCTTGATATTTGTGCATTTCCTGATTTATAATTTGTTTCAGTAAGAAGGACAAATTGATAAAAGGATGTGACTCTGTACACATATAAATAATTGGAGATATTTGTTCTACCTGCCAAAATTGCCAATATTATTTATTTACTGCTCTGTGTATTCTTTACATGCTTTATCCAAATATTTATCTACTCTGATTAACTTTATCCTGGTCAAAATGTATAATCAGATGAAGTCATTGAAGACTTTATACTCAGTCATATAGTCAGAGTAAACATGAGAATATGAAACACAAAGATTGGATATATTATAAAGTGATACATTTTTTATTTGAAAAATATATCTAAGGTGGAAAGGATGTAACCAGTAGATGCTATGATTCTATTATTTTAAAATATATTAGGAGATTTTAGAATATTTATGCTTGTGATTTAAAATAAGACTGTAAAATTTCTGGACAGTTGTGAAATCACTAGGATGGGTATTTAATAAATAAAATTACATTTATTTTAGCACATTTTATTAATGAAAAGTGCTTGTCTTTTTTAGAAATTGACCATAAAATCATGTTTGATACATCCATAGTAAAAGTATGATTGATTCATAAATTAAAGTTTGGGTATGTGATTTTGCTTTAAAAAAACCAGGTGAGAAAACTTCATTTGCAATCTAAGATATTTTTATTTTCTATACAATGTGCTGAGTTGTTGGGAATACTTTTTCCATTTGAGCCCATACAAGATTTATACTACAGAACTCTTTCTCTAATCTTTGTTTTCAAACCACGTGAAGTCCTTTTTATATTTGATATATGATGGGCTTTTACCCCACCTCCAGAATGTGGTTTCCTTTGTAATTGTTTATTAGATACTGTTTCAGGCCTCATTTATCTTTGCTCTTATCAAAATTACTATGTTTCCGATGAACATTTCTTTTGCCAGCTGTTCCCTTTTTTGCTATTAATTGGACAGAACGTGAAGAGGCAGGCGGCAGCTACAGGGGGCTAGGAAAAAAATCAGAAGTTTTCATGAGAATAGAAAATGCAGCATATAGTAAATGTTACTATACTGAAAAATTCATGTGCTCAAACAGTTTGAATAGCACATACTTTTAGAATATAATATTCTAAACTGATGGGAAGTTTCCTGTAAATATTAGATTAACATGTGATACCTTTTTGAATAGTCAGTAGAATGAAGTGGTACAGTAGAAATCCACTTCATAGAATTCTGTCTTTTGTCTTTACTTTCTTTCTTTGAAGTATTCTATTGGAGAATATAATTGGGGAAGATGGGAAAAGCATTGATATATTATTGATATTTATGTATATATGTCCAGTCCACATATATCGCTCAATGTTAAAGCAAAAATTATTTTCCATAGGAAGAACAGGCTGCCAAATTGAAGGCTGAAAAGATCAGGGTTGCTTTAGAGAAGATTAAAGAAGCACAAGTTAAAAAGGTAAGTTAATATATTTTGCTTAATATATTTTAAAGTCATTACAAACAATTAGTTCCTACTGAGGAAAATATGTGGCATTAAAACTCTTGTTTTTAGGTTATATTTCTAGATCTACAATTTATTTTGCACTGCAATTCTAGTTAGCAAGCAATGTTAACATATTAACTTGGATTACAGCAACAGAAAGTTCCCTTTTAATGATTCCAGGATGTGGGTTGTATCCAGTTATATCTATTCACCCTATCTCAGTTTCTGTTTAACTCCTGCATGGCTCCTAATCAGCATGAGCCTCAGGGTATCTTTGCAGGGCATCTAAGGCAGGGATCCCCAACCTTTTCGACGCCGCGGCCCGGTTCCGCGTCAGCTGGGCACCGCGGCCCGGTTCCGGCGTCAGCTGGGCGCCGCCATCTTTTTGACGAAAAATCACTTCCGGTGGCGTCACGGAAGTGATTTTCATCAAAAAAGGGCGGCAGCGCTTTCTGGTGAGCTTTTCGGGTAGAAATGGCTTTCTACCGGAAAAGCTCACCAAGCTAGCGCCGCCATCTTTTGACGAAAAATTGCTTTTTTACCAAAAAGATGGCGGCGCCCAGCAACCAGCGGCCCGGTAAGGCTTGTTCCGCGGCCGGTGCCGGTCCGCGGACCGGCGGTTGGGGACCCCTGATCTAAGGGATCCACAAACATAGGGGCTAGTTAAGGGTAGAATCATCTCAAAACTAACAAGAGTTGGAAATGTTAAATTATACTTACTACTCATGTAAAAATCATATCATTGAAAATTATTAGAATCTAGTAAAATCCTTGCTTAACAGTAATAACTGGGACTGGCAACGCAGTCATAAACCATGATGTCACATGATCACACTGACAACAGCAGCTGCAGCAATCCCAGTTGTCTTAATTAGACAAATTCCATATGGTTGCAGATTGTGCTCACATAATCGTCATTTGCAACCTTCTGCCAGCTTCCTCACTGACTTTGCAGTGAAGGTCATGAATTGCAATCACATGGTTCTGGGACCTGCAACATCATAATTATGAAGTAGTTGCCAAATTCCCAAAACATCATCCTATGAACGTTGTGACAGCCTCAAATATGAGGATCCATCATAAGTCTCCCTCATTCAGTGCCATTGTAACTTTGAACACTTGATGAATGAGTGGTCATTCAATAAGGACTATCTGTAATGAGTAGAAATTTTATTTCAAAATTTCATCAGTTTAATGCCTTCTCCTTTATTTCTGCTACAGCTTGTGATAAGAGTCCACATGTCTGATGACAGCTCAAAGACAATGATGGTAGATGAACGACAGACTGTAAGACAAGTGTTAGACAACTTGATGGACAAATCACATTGTGGATTTAGCTTAGACTGGTCCTTGGTAGAAACAATCTCTGAATTACAAATGGGTTAGTTATTCAGATTTCTTGACAGTACCAAATTGTTATGGAATTTTTATAATGTATGATCTTGTTTCCTGGTTGTGTGTATATGTATGTGTGTCTTACTTTAGGTAGCTGGATTGCTTGGGGAAGACTTTTCTTTGCTTGGAACTTTTTGTAAAGATCCTTTTATAATTCTGGAAGTTCTGGGTTTGCTAAAACTTCTATAATATTTTGGTGTTACCACTTTGATTACTTAACCACAAGCTTTCAGTAGACCAAACCAGAAATACAATAATAAAATAGTCAAGGTTTGGTTTTACTTGAGAAAGATACTAAATTGGATACAGATATATTTACATGCTTCATATACCATAATTCATATACCATAATATACCATAATTTTACCTGTACATGTTTTATCCACATTTTTATTTAAAAATCAACAGCATATTTATTACAAAAAGTTGGTGTTCTTTCTACTTCGAGCCTGTTAAAAATACCCTTGTAGATAGAACCTTTGCGTTATAGCTTTAGTATATAATTGGTTTTCATCTTTTTATATACAAAGATTTTTAGTATTCTACTTAAATATTGGGACATGTTTTAAAATCTGTTGGTTTTGTTATTATTATAGTTTATTTCCTTTCATAGAATTAAATTGAACGTATTAAAAATACACTATTTGCAATAAGAATATACGGTACCTGTAAGATATCTTTTTCAGTACTCGTATATATGAGTAGTTTATTCCCCTTTTGAAAAAAAAAATCTTTATATTGGAGTGATAATAATGGAGTGATAATAATGGAGTGATAATTCATTCCATTGGTACATAAAACAAATCTGTATTGATTTTAGATTGCAGGATAAAAGTAAGCAAAATCAGAACCATGGAGTTAGACTTCATCCATGATTGAAATTGTAGCCTCCTAATTCTCCAGCACGTCGATTGGAGAATCCACACATGGGGTAGATACATGCCTTTCTGCCCAGAGACTGAGTCCTTCTCCACTGAGCCAAAGGGAGAATCCAGGATGGGTAGTCTCTAGTCTCATAGCTCTGCAGACTGATTTGAAAAACTGAGGACACCCACCCCACGGTAACGGTCCCCAGTTCTTCACTCAGTCTCAGCATGTTCAGACCACCTTTAAAGGGCTCTGAATAGTTTAGATTGTGGAAGAATCTTCACCCCCTGGATTGAGACTTTTTTCTTAGAGAGTCTTAGAACAGGTTTGACAGCTAGCCGGCTCACCGGTTTAGCCACTTGTTTTTTTGTGCTTTTTCTGTTCACATTTTTTTTGATTAATTTTTAAACTTTATTTGCTGGTGGACTGGTTTCTGTGGTTTGTTGGTGGAATTTTGGTTGGAGGTGCCCCTGAGAGCCTGTGTGGCCCAGGCTGGGGGGGCAGGAGTCGGTGTCTTATTTAACTCACCTTCTCCCGGTCCATTCTTATTTGTGCTAGCCACAACAACCGCAAGGTGCTTCTGCCTCTTTTTGGCATCGGCAGTCATTTCCGACGTTTAGACCAAATAAATTTTATTTTTATTTTTATTTTGCCCCTTTTTCCTTTTCTCTCTCTCTGTCAGTGACAGTTATTTTTGGCGGGCTCAAAATGGCAGCCAGGGGAGCTGATAAGGAATTATCAGCTCCTCAGCAGAGTAGAGAGAGAGCTGCAAGGGTATCAACTAAGTCCAGGTCTGCTGGACTAGAGGCAGCAGCTAGGATCAGAGCTAGGGCCCTAGTCCCTAAAAGACCCTCTAGGGCAGAGGATAGGCAGGCCAGGCGTAGACAGAAAGCCCTGAATAAAGAGTTTGATAAGGCTGTGAGAGACTCCAAGATGGCTGAAAACGGCCATCTCTCCTCTGATCCCACAATATGGCAGGCAGCAAGACCAACTGGCAGATAGACAATATTTGACTGCCTGGTCTCCTGGTGGCTCTAGTACTCAGGGTGTGCAGGGAAACCCCCAAATCAGAGCAGAAGCCGCTCATAATGTTTCTGAGCCATCACAAGGATTTTTGATTACTGCATCGGGGAGTCAAGCCTCCAGCGGAACCAGAGCTGCGCCTGAAGCCACCTTTACCCCCACAGCAGCTGGATTGCGGCCTGAGGAAGCCCACATGCAAGAGATACCATCCTTCATGAGAGCCCCCCAAACAATTAGACAAGAATTTCAGGCAGCAGTCAACCAGCTGCAGCAGCTGTCTTGTTTGGACGTTAACAGAGGCATTCCTCGGGCATGGCCAGGCTTCTGCAGAGCAGCTGATTACTACAGAGATTGTTCTGCATCCCCATCAGAAAGACGCCAGTCTTATGTCTCCGAAAGGGACCTCCTTCCAGAGAGGGACTTTTCGGAAGAGGAGTCGGAGGTAGCAGGTCCCCCTCCTTTAAGGACCTTTTCCAACCAACTCTCTTAAAGACTCTGCTGGTTAAGGCTAGGAGCATGGCTCATCTTAAAAAGGACACTTCCCCCAGAGGGAGAGGATCAGGAAGATTACCTATTCACTGAGAAAACATCAGTGGTGGACGCTGTGCCTGTGCCCCAGATGTTTTTGAATGTGATTTAAAGACAGTGGGAATCCCCTGGGGTGTACACTCGCCCCAGTGGGTCAGAGTCTACCTTATTTAATGTGGACAAAGATCTTTTGACATTATTGAGGTGCCAAAGATAGATGGCCCAGTGGTAACCCTAGCATTCTCATTGATCATCCCACGTGATGCTGAGGACATTTTAAAGGCGGAGGACCGGAAGGAGGAGATGGTGCTCCGCAGAGCTCATCAAGCTGATGCTTGGGCCATCAGAGCAGCCACGACTGCGTCTTTCTTCACACGGGCCTCTTTGCGGTGGCTGAGGCAGTTGCAGAGCAGAATCCCACCTGAGGACCTCAGGGTGCATAAGGACCTGAATAAGATAAAAGCCGCAGCTCAATTGACAACTGCCAAAATCACATCAGCCAAATTTTCTTCCAGAGACATGGCCTCATCTGTAACAGCACGTAGGCTCCTCTGGCTAAGAAATTGGCAGATGGACACCAGAAACAAATGGAAGCTGGCATCAGCTCCTTTTAAGGGAGAGAGGCTTTTTGAGGAGGCCCTGGATCCCTTTTTAATGGAGGCCAGGGACAAGCAAAAGATCTTGCCCTCCCATGGGAGGCACTTTGATAACAGGTCTCTGGCCTGCTACAGGAAGCTTAAACGGGGAAGCTGGGACAGGCCTTCCCCATCAAAGTAGGCCCTTCTTCCAAAGATCCTTGTCTCAGGCTGATAGACCAGCCTTTGCCACCAAGGGCATCAGAGGCAAGAAGGCAAACGATCTTTTCGGGATTCCAACAGACCTTTTAGACGCAACAAGTGACATCCAAGCCACTTTTCCCATAGGGGGCCATCTGGGGCTGTTCTGGCAGAGGTGAGAACAGACTACAACGGACGCTTGGATCCTGACAACCTTACGGTCAGGTCACTCCCTGGAGTTTCTTTCCTCCCCCTGCAGAGCCTTTGTGTGCTGCCCCGTCTCCAGGGACCCCTCAAAGAGGGACTCATTGACTCGGCGATCCACCGAAGGCTAGACATTCGGGCCATACAGCCAGACCAGGAGAGACAGGGGTTTTATTCAATTTTGTTTGTGATTCCAAAGGCCTCGTGGGTGGGGGTGGCGAGCAATCCTCAACCTGAAAGGGCTCAACAGGCATCTAATATACTGAAGGTTCAAAATACACTCCCTCCATTCCATCCTAGAGGGTCTTTGGGAGGGAGACTTTTTTGCTTCGGTAGACCTGACAGAGGCCTACCTCCATGTACCCATAGACCCCAACTACCATCAGTTCTTGAGGTTTTGCTATGGCGGCTGCCATTTTCAATACAGGGCTCTCCCATTCGGCCTGTAATCAGCCCCACAGACTTTGTGATGACCCGTAGTCTCTCAAAATAACCCAAAACCCAAAACATATATTCAAGTCCGGTAAAGCCTTCAACTTAACTTCACTGTTTTATTAGGCACAGTTTAAAGTCACAAAAGTAAATAAGGAGGCAAACAAAAAACCAAACAAACCGCATTGATGAGAGTTCTGAAGCAAGCCGAGATAACTAATTATAAACTCCAGGAAAATAGCCAAGAAAAGTCCATGGGAAGAACACCAACAAAGATAAGCCTCTTTCAAGGTGAACACTAATTGACTTCTGCAATTCTGCACAGTTGGAAACTTATATACATAGCTCCCACCTGCAAGCCACGAGGAGGATCATGGTAATCTCTTCTTGAGTAGACCTCGCTTTTCCCTGATCCTCTCCTCCCTGCGTGACCTTGGATGGATAGGGGATGGGCCTGGATCCTCCTCTGACTGCTCAGCCCGCCTCTGCCCTTCCCCAGCCTCCTCCACCACCTCTGGAGCCACACTCCCACTCCCTGTTGGCTGTTCCTCCTCTTCCTCAGAGTCAGACTCCACCAGGGGCATGACAGACTTTTACCAAGTTCCTGGCGGCCATAGCGGCATACCTCAGATCCTTACCCATCAGGATCCAGTGCTATTTGGACGACATCCTGACCCCAGGTGGAGGAGTATCTGATGTTGACAATCAGGATCCTTCGAGAGCACGGGTTTTCGATAAACCTGAACAAATGCCACCTAGTCCCATCGACTCGTCTCTTGCATTTAGGGGCTATCATAGACACTTTGGCGAGTCAGGTCTTTCTCTCACTGAAGACAGTATAAGGGATGTCACATCACAGATCCTGTCATCCAAAGAGGCCCCTATCATCTTGCTGTCTCAACTTCTCAGCAAGATGATATCGTGCATCGGTATCGTCCCATGGGCCCACTTCCATACCCGAACCCTGCTGTGGTTCCGGCTCCCCTACCAGAGGGCGGGCAGGGGTGACTCACTGAGGACAGTTCGTGTCCTCTTGCTGGTTATTTGTTCTCTCCATTGGTGGCAGTCCCTGGCCATGGATCAGAGATGTTCGTACAGGGAGCCCCAGAGTATTACCATCACTACTGACATCAGTCTGTACGGTTGGGGGGGCCCACCTGGGAGTCCAGGTTACCCAGGGGAGGTGGTCACGGGAGGAGCTCGCCCACAACATAAATGGGCTAGAGCTCAGGGCTGCCCGCTTAGCTCTCAAGGATCTAAGGCAGGAGGTGGTGGGGAGACATGTACTTCTCCTCATGGACAATATGGCCACCAAGGCCCACATAAACTGGCAGGGGGGCACTCCAGAGCCCTGATGCAGGAGGCGACTCAATTGTGCAGGTGGGCGGAGAGACACCTGTTGTCCGTATGAGCAGAACACATCTTGGGAGTTTCCAATGTGCAGGCAGACTGGTTGAGCAGGGCCATGGTCAATCAGTTGGAATGGCGACTGCATCCCAATCTGTTCCAGGAGATGATGGAATGGTTTGGCCGTCTGATTTTGGACCTCTTTCCATCTCTTGCAGCTCCCGAGGTTCTTTGCACAGTTTCCAGCACTGGGAACAGAAGGGGTCAACATTCTCCGGTGCAGGTAGCCCCAGGGACTATTGTATGCCTTTCCCCCCCTTTCCCTGATTCTGGAGACAATCAGAATGGTACTGATAGAGAGGGCGGAGGTTCTGTTGGTCGCCCTTTAACTGGCCCAGGCGTCCATGGTTCACCGACCTGGTGGGCCTGTCAGTCGCCAGACCCTGGAGAATTCCCATGCACAAGATCTCCCTCAGCCAGGGCCCACTCGAGCATCCAGATCCAGCTTGGTTCCGGTTGACCGTCTGGTGCTTGAGCGGGGGCTCCTGAAATGGGAGAAGTTTTCCAGAAGGGTCATCCAGACCATCTAGGTGGCCAGAAAACATTCCACGACCAAATACACGACGCAACGTGGAGGATTTTCTGCGGTTGGTGTGCCAGTCACCAATTGGAACCCACTTCTGTTTCTGTTGCAAATGTGTTAGAGTTCCTGCAGGACAGTTTGGACAGAGGTCTCACCCCCAATACCTTGAAGAGACAGGTTTGGCCTTGGTGATTTCATTCAAGGACTCAACCACTCTGGCCCAACACCCCAGAGTGAAAGCCTTCCTTAGGGGAGCCACGAATTTGAAGCCACCGGTGGTCCACTGTTACCCCACCTGGGACTTGCCTAGGGTCCTGCAGGCACTGACTTCTCCCCCATTTGAACCTTTGCGTGAAGTCAGCCTTCGTCTATTCACATGCAAAGTGTCATTCTTAATGGCCATTACTTCAGCCAGGCGTATCGGCCTTATCCATCAGAAAGGACCTTTGCATTTTTTTCATGCAGACAGAGAGGTTCTGCGGTTGGACCCTACCTTTCTGCCCAAGGTGAATTCCTAAGTCCATCATTCACAGGAGTTGATTTTGCCTGACTTCTGTCCAGGGCCTACCCATGCACTGGAAAGAAAATGGCACACCTTGGATGTTAGGAGGGCCCTCCGTATTTACATCAAACAAACATCTTCCTTTATGAAGACTGAAGCCCTGTTCGTTTCCTTTCAGCCGTCAACTTTGGGCTGCAGGGCGATACCTTCTATCATGGGTCTCTGGCTTAGAGCCTGCATTGCAAAAGCCTATGAGTTACAGGCTCTTCCTGTGCCCAGGAGAATCACTGTGCACTCAACCAGGAGTGCAGTGACCATTGCAGCCTGGGCAATGCAGGCATCGGTTCTAGACATTTGTAGAGCTGCAATGTGGTAGTCTGTGACCCCATTCATAAGACATTATAAAATTGACTCCTTTGCCTTGGCAGAGGTGTCCTTTGGAAGATGAATCCTGCAGGGCGTTCATGTAGAGGTGGGGACCTCCGACCAGTCCAGTTCCCACCTGTAGGAAAGCCATCAGCCAGCTTTGGTATGTCCCATCCTGGATTCCCCCTTCGGCTCAGTGGAGAAGGGGCATTGGTCCTACCTGACACGCCTCTTCTCAGGGAGCCGAAGGGAGAATCCAGTCCCACCCTGTATTCTGTCTGGTTGGACTAAGGAGAAAATGTTTTTTCTTGTATCATCAAATAGACTATCTTTCAGAAGACGATGAGCAGCTGAATTCGCTTGGATGTTGTCTTTCTTTCTTTTTTTTTAAAGCTGCTGCCTGGATAGGGAGGGGAGATCGGAGCACTGTCTAAGCACTACAGAGGCTCCAGATGCTGGTCTCTGCCTACTCAGAAGCCCTCAGTTAATTTTTGCAGCCAAAGCCTTGCTATTAACAGCTAGATTCTTCCAGCCAAATCCCTGCCACTTCACAGCTGAGTTTCAGCTGTCAAGCCTATAATTATAGGTTGTCAAGCCTATAATTAACTTCCTGGCTTAGCAGCTTTTGTTTTAAAGGCTCAGGCTGCTGCAGAGATTCAGTCTGCATTAGCAGCCTTTGTTTTGGACTGCATGATTGAGAATAGGGGTGAGTGTGCGTGCTGGCTACCCCAGTGCGCTGGTCCTGCTGCCAATACTCAATCGCTCTCCCCAGCAACACCAGCAGCAGAGCAGCAGTCTCTAAGCAGAGCGTGGTTGCATCGCCCTGCTGAAGTAAGGCTGTTAAGATGGCTTAACAGCTCCTGTCAACAGGTAGACCAGGGAGCTTCAGCCTAGGAAGACCAGCTCCAGAAGAGCTAGGTCAACTTAACAGATACTTAACTGATAATCAAAGTTGGAAGGGACCTTGTAGGTCATCTAGTCCAACCCCCATCCAAGCGGGAGACTCTACACCATTTCTGACAGATGGCAGTCCAATCTCTTCTTGAAAGTCTCAAGTGATGGCGCTCCCACAACTTCTGAGGGCAAGGTGTTCCATTTGTTGATTGTTCTCACTGTCAGAAAGTTTCTCCTTATTTCCAGGTTAAATCTCTTCTTGTTCAAACCATTATTCTTTGTCTGGCCTACAGGCACTTTAGAAAATAGATTGACCCCTTCCTCTCTGTGGCAACCCCTCAAATATTGGAAGACTGCTATCATATCTCCCCTGATCCTTCTCTTTACTAGACTAGCCAAGCCCAGTTCCTGTAACCGTTCTTCATATGTTTTAGTCTCCAGTCCCCTAATCATCCTGGTTGCTCTTCTCTGTACTTTTTCCATAATTTCAACCTTTTTTATAATGTGGTGAACAAAACTGGATGCAGTACTCTAGGTGTGGTCTTACTAAGGCTTTATAGAGTGGTATTAGTACCTCCCTTGATCTTGATTGTATCCCTCTGTTAATACAACTTAGGATTGCATAGGCTTTTTTGGCTGCTGCTGCACACTGCTGGCTCATATTTAGCTGGTTGTCCACTAAGACTCCAAGATCCCTCTCACAGTTACTGCTATTGAGCCTGGTTTCACCCAGTCTATATGTTTACTTTTGGTTTTTCTTGTATAGGACTTTACTTTTCTCCACATTGAATTTCATTTTGTTAGATACAGCCCAGTGTTCTAGTCTGTCAAGATCCATCTGGATCTTGAGCCTATCTTCTTGGGTGTTAGCTATTCCTGCCAGCTTAGTATCATCTGCAAATTTGGTAAATTCCCCTTCTATTCCCTCATCTAAGTCGTTAATGAAGATATTGAAGAGTACTGGGCCTAAGGCGGAACCTTGTGGCACCCCACTGCTTACTTCCCTCCATGTAGACTTAGATCCATTAAGGACTACTCTTTGAGTACAGTTTGTCAGCTGGTTGCGAGTCCATCTAGTGGTGGTGCTATGTATTCCACTTTTTTCTAACTTTACTAAGAAGTAGGTTGTGGTCTACTTTGTCGAATGCCTTGCTGAAATCTTAATATATTATGTCCACAGTATTTTGCTGGTCTACTAATTTAGTCACTATGTTGAAAAATGAAATAAGATTGGTTTGGCATGATCTGTTCTTAACAAACCCATGCTGACTGCTAGTTATTATTTTACTTGTTTCTAGATGTTGGCAGATCTGTTTTTTTATTATCTTTTCCAGTATCTTCCCAGGTATTGATGTTAGGCTGATTGGTCTATAGTTTCCTAGGTCTGCTTTTTTCCCCCTTTTTTTGAAGATGGGAACCACATCAGCTCTTTTCCAGTCCTCTGGTAGTTCTCCGGTGCTCCAGGATTTTTGAAAGATATGGTGCAGTGGTTCTGAGATGACCTCTGCCAGTTCCTTTAAAACTTTGGGATGCAATCCATCAGGCCCCAGTGATTTGTTTTCTTCAAGATCAGACAGGTGTTCTCTTACTATTTTTTTTACTTATTTTAACTTTTATTTCTGGTCTGTCTTTCACAGTTATGTTTTTGGTGGGTTGAGCTATAGTTTCTTTTTGCGTGAAGCAAAGAATGAGTTAAGCAGTTCTGCTTTTTCTCTGTTGCCTGTTACTTCCTTGCCATCTTCTCTCTTTAGTGGACCAACTGTTTCCTTAATTTTTTTCTTGTTATTTATATGTTGGAAGAAACTTTTTTTTATTATCTTTGACTTTTGATGCAAGTCTTTGTTCGTTCTGAGCCTTTGCTATCCTGACTTGGTCTTTGCAGATTCTGGCTATCTGCTGATATTCTGCCTTAGTTGTATGTCCTTCTTTCCATTTTTTGTACTTGTCCTTTTTTTCTTTCAATTTGCCAGAGAGATCTTTCTGCAGCCATGCTGGTTTCATCTTGGATTTCTTGTTTTTTTTTTCTCAGTGGTATTGTGCTGGTCTGGGCTTCTTTGATCATACTTTTTAGCGTTTCCCAAGATTCTTGTTGTTTTCCCCTTTAGGATTTTCATCCATGGAATCTTTCCCAAGTTCTCTCTGAGTTTATTAAAATCAGCTCTTTTAAAATCCAAGACTCTTGTTCATTATGTTCTTTTGCTTGTGTTTGTGTTATGTTGAATTCTAATATGACATGGACACTCTCACCCAAGGTTCCTGCAGTTTCAGCTCCCTCTATCACTTCTTCTCTGTTTGTAAGAATTAAGTCCAGTATGGCTGTCCCTCTAGTTTCACCTTTACCTTTTGGACAACAAAGTTATCAGCTAGGTTGGTTAGGAACTGATTTGATTTCTCACTTGGTGCAGAATTAGTTTTCCAATTGATATCAGGATAATTGAAGTCCCCCATTACTATTGTTGTGTGTTTCCTGCATATGTTTGTTAGTTGGTTGGCAAAAAGGACATCTATTTTTTCTACTTGATTGGGTGGCCTATAATATACACCTATGGCCAAATCATTCTTTTTTTTTCTTTTATATTGACCCATATGCATTCTAGGAGGTTTTCATCTTTGGTTTCATACATTTCTGTAGCAATATAGTGGTCCTTTACATACAGTGCAACTCCACCTCCTCTTTTATGGGGTCTGTTTTTTTAATAGTTTGTATCCTTCTACCAATGTGTTCCAATCATGGGTTTCATCCCACCAAGTTTCTGTTATTCCAACTATATCATATCTACCTTCATTATTTGTAGTTCAAGTTCACCCTGTTTGTTCTCCAAACTTTGTGCACTTGTATATAAGCACTTGAGATCTTTATGTCTGACACTGTGTTTACTGTCTACGTAACCAGTGTTGTGCCTCCTGCCCCTACTTTCTTGCCACCTGTTTGATTAATGCACATGGTATGGCACTCACTATTAAATGCTTGGTTTTGGTTGACAGCAAGGTTGATAATCTTACCTGCACAAACATCTATTTTGCATGCACTGGTATCCTTATTAATTTTAGGTTGCTGGGGACAGAAATGTTCTGTATCCATTAATTCTCTGTTCCCACTGTTCAGTTTAAATGTTTATCCAGGAAATCTGTGATTTTAATGCCAAGTAACTCAGTCCCTTTCTTTGATGGATGCAAACCATCTCTTTTGTACAGTTTTTCATTGGACCAGCTGCAGACATCATGACTAATAAAACCAAAGCCTTCCCTTTTACACCACTCCTTTAGACATACATTAAACTCCACTACACGCTGCCCTTTCCCTTGTTGTTCCTTGTATACTGGTAGAACCTCTGAAAAGATAAGTTTACAGCCCATATTACTAAGTTCATACCCCATGCTCTGGAAGTCTTTCTGAACAGTACATCCTTCTGGGACAGATCATTTGTAACAAAATGTGTAATAGCATCAACATAACAGTCCTTACTGGTATTCTTGACTATCTTAAGAATACGCCTCTTGTCTCTGCTGGCAGTAGCACCTGGCAGACACCTGACCACTTTCAAAACCTCCGTATCCTTTCCTAAATCTAGCCAAGATGCTGCTGAAAAGATCAAAGTGAAGGCCATCTACTCCAGGAAGCCCTCAAGGGCTGAAGAGAAAGGTGCCAACAGGAGACAGAAGGCTCTGGACAAGCAAATCTCGAGAGCTGAACAGGAAAGTATTTCCCTCCCTCCCTCAGACAGCAACTGCCATCTCCCACCCTCAGCAATTGCAGTTCCTATGAACTAGTCACCAGAGGGCGAGAGTGAGCAGTTAGAATTCCCCATTCCAGTCATTCAGGAGGAGGTTGAGCAATATCCCTTTGCCTGCCTAGCAACAGAGTTGACTGAATCTCAGTTCAGGGATAGGGAATTTGCTCCAGTTGCTAACTTTACCTCCACTGTGGTGAGACCCCCGCCCAGTGGATAGCCAGGGATCTGGCCAGTCTGAGGAACTTAAATCCCTCATCTCACAGGCAATTTCCCTGTGGGGTAGCCTCTACTTTAACAGCTCAAAGGATACCCTCCATCCACAACTTCTGAACCTCCCCAACAGCTGTCCCATCACCTCCAGCTTCCTGTGGGAGGGGGGAGGGAGCAAAGGTCAGTATCACTTTCCCAGTCCAGTAGAAGTAGGGCATCTGTAATAGAGGATGAGGACCAGAGGGAACGGGGGTTCTCAGATGATGACCAGGACCTCCCTGATTCCCCACCATTCACTGGACTCATCTGTCCAGCATTATTTAAATCTCTTCTCCACAAAGCCAGGGCTATAGGAACCATATGCAGTGTACCTGTTGCACCAGTGGAGCCCCAAGGGTCTAACAATGTGGTTTTCTCTGAACCCATCATAATGCAGGAGGACATCCCCTACCCCAAACTTTTCTTGGATGTGGTTCAGAGACAGTGGAGCCAGCCTGCCTTCTTTCCTAACCCAGGAAGGAACGACAGGCGATTTTTCAACATAGCTCCCTCCTTATTTGATGCCCTAAGCTGCCCTCAATAGATGACCCTCTGGCTTCTCTGATCTCTTCCTCAGCAATATCTGGGGACATTGCAGAAGCCCTGAAGGCGGAAGATAAGAAGGCAGAATTAAATTTCTGCCGAATCCATCTTGCTAGTGTCTGGGCAGCTACGGCCACCTCCTTTTTTGCTAGGACTTCCCTACTCTGGCTGAAGCAGTTGCAAACAAGAGTCCCTCCAGAGGAGACCCGAATACATCAAGATATTAACAAGTTGGTGGCAGCTGCTGAGTTTTTGGCTGACTCCTCCCTACATGCTGCCCGGTTCCCCTCCAAGACTCTCACTTCTAACATCACCTCCCTGTCATTTATTATGGCTTTGCCAATGGCAGGCGGATGCCAAAACCAAGTGGAGATTAGCTTCAGCCCTGTATAGGGGTTCCTCACTGGGGAAGCTCTGAATCCCTTCCTCACAGAAAATAAAGACAAACGCAAAGTTCTAGCTTCGGTCACAGTACCATATGGCCGTCAGTTCTCCTTTCACCTGGCAGATGCCGACAATGACCAGTCACAATTCCAGTGACATTTCCCCTTTAGATTTGACCGTGAACAGGACAGATCAGGATTTAGGGACAGGCAGCAACCCCAGTCCAAACGGCCCTTTCGTGGTGCAGGGGTTTGCCCTTTTCGTCGCTCCAAGTGACTGCCAGGACCCTCCTCCCATTGGAGGCGCCTAGCCCTATTTACATTCCAATGTGAAAAGACCACCACCAACTTGTGGGTCCTCAACATCTCCACATTCCTATCCTCCCCTTACACCTGCGGTTCCTTAGGTTCTTAGGTTACTTGGGTCATCACTTCCAGTACAGAGCACTGCTGTTCATTTTAGCTTCAGCCCCCAGGTCCTTCACAAAGTTCCTAGCAGCACTGGCCACACACCTAAGGACAATTCCGGTGTACCTCCAGTGCTGGACAACATTCTCACCCAGTCTTCCTCACCCCAGCTAGCTCAGAAGGATCTGGAAATGACAACCCGTGCTCTTCAGGAACACGGATTTTCCATCAAACTTCAAAAGAGTCATCTTGTACCAACTACTCATCTGCTCCATCTAAGAGCAGTTATAGACAACAAGCTGTTCGAGGTCTATCTTTCCCAGGAGCGACAGGACAGCATCAAGTCCTTAGTCAACCAAATCAGGATGGAACGATTCGTTCCATTGGCCATACTCTCACAGCTCCTGGGAAAGATGGTCTCTTGCATAGCCATAGTACCTTGGGCTCGATCACACTTACAAACCCTGCAATTGTTTCTGCTACCATTCCAGAGGGCAGGGGGCAGCAATTCCATCTCCATGGTTAGGATACCATTAGCGAGACTTGGGTCCCTCAGGTGGTGGGTGTCCAGCAATAGCGAAGTTCAAGGAGTCCAGCTGCCGGACCCTGACCTTGGACGCCAGCCTGTTCGGATGGGGAGCTCATCTTCAGTCGCAGCTGAAGCAGGGTCAGTTGTCTCAGGCAGACCTGAAACACAACATAAACTGGCTGGAACTCCAAGCGATCCACCTTGCCCTCCGACACTTCCAGACTACCATAGAGGGACAACACTTACTGATCATGACGGACAATGTGGCCACAAATGTGGCACATCAATCACCAAGGGGGCACCCACTCCAGGTCCCTCATGCGCGAGACAAACCAACTGTTTCTCTGGGAAGAGGCTCACCTGCTTTCCATCAAGGCAGAGCACATCTTGGGGGCAACAAATTGTACAGGCGGATTTTCCCAGCAGGACCACTCCAAGTGGACTACTCCAAGTGGTGGCTGCACTGGGACATCTTCCAGGAAATGTGTGAGAGATTCGGCCACCCGATCCTGGACTTGTTCGCCACCCCGATGAACTCGCAACTGCCCAGATATTTCATGAGGTTTCCAAAACCTGGAATAGAGGGAGTCAACGCCCTCCGCTGCCCCAGGCCCGGGGCCCTATTATATGCATTCCCTCCTCTTCCCATCATACCGGAAGTGATCAGGAAACTCTTAGTGGAACAGGCAGAGATACTGCTCATCGCTTCCCATTGGCTCAGACGGCCATGGTTTGCAGATCTCATCAGCCTATCTGTGTCCCTTCCTTGGAGGATTCCTTGGGACAGGGTCTCCTGCAACCAGGGGGTCTTGGTCCACCCGGAGCCTCAATGGCTCCAACTGACCGCCTGGCACTTGAGAGGAGGATCCTGATGAGGGACAACTTTTCAAGGAAGGTGATACAATCCAGGCTTCCAGGAGACCTTCCACCAATAGAATTTAAAACTCTACTTGGAAGGCATTCTGCAGTTGGTGTACTAGATTGGACCTGGACCCCATGTCAGTCTCCATTCCACAGATCCTGGACTTTTTACAAGAGGGTCTAGACAAGGGGCTAGCCTCTAATACTATCCGGAGACAAATGGCTGCCTTGTCCTCGGTGCTGACTTATGGGGACTTGGAATCCATAGCGCACCACCTGGTAGTGCGTTCTTTCCTAAGGGGGGTAGTTAACTTGAAAACACCTGTTGTACACAGGTACCCAACTTGGGACTTGTCTAAAGTTCTACATGCCCTCACCTTAGCACCTTTTGAGCCGCTTAGGTCTAAGAGTCTGCGATACCTGTCATTCAAGGTTACCTTTTTATTTTTTGGAAAAAAACTTTATTAGTTTTACCTTTAAAAGCACAACACAACTACAAGTTATGTACAACAAAAAGACAAACAGGCCTTAGCATAGGCCAAGAGGGAAAGAGAGGAAAGCCTAAGAGAGGAAAAAGGGAAGAGTAAGGGAGGGGAAGGGTAGAGTAGGGAAAACAGTTAAAATAAAACCATATTTTGTGACTGTCTGTAAGATCCTTTCTTCTTCAAAAATATCATCGGCAGTGCTTTTCTTTATCTCTACTTCGGAGGCCCTCGGCCATAGTTTTCCTAGAGGTGATCTATCTTTGGTTTAGCCAATTATACAAAGGATTCCAATTGTTGTAATAGGATGAGGATTCTTTATTTATTTTTTTAAGCAAATTTTATTAATTTCAAAGACAAACAAATCATCATCAACCATTACATATTTGAACCTTTTTCCATTATAAATTTTACAAGTCAGATAAAACCTTATTTTATACAATACAATTCTATTTTAAGCCATTTCCATATGAGCATAAAAATACCTCTTATCCAATTTCTCTTTACTTCTCTTTACTCTTATTCAATTTCACTATTATTATTTCATCTATTTCTTTCTGACTTGATTACCATTATTCTCATTCTGTATTTCTACAAGGTTTTATTAATACTCTCAAAAACATAAACACACAACAAACAAACATATAAAAATCTTTTAGGAAAGTAACTTTGGCCCCAGGTACCTCTCTTTATATGGGCTTCAATTATATTCATGCTCATCTTACATATCATTACCTATTTTGTTTACCATTCTATATCTTCTATATAAACTTCTCCATACATTTCACTCTTCATAATTCTATCTTATTTAATCCATCTTAATTTAAATCATTATATTTGTATCTTTTGCCCATTCTTTATTATCCCTCTATCTCATTCCTTATAAATAAATAAAAAAAAGAATTTCTCCTGAAATCACTAATCAGAGTATGATGCCTTTCTATCCTCCCCCTAAATTAATTAGATTAACATTTAAAATAACACCTAATACCCAATCTGATTCTGCTTGGTACATTCTATCTACTAATTTTTTTCTTTTAATAACAATAAAAACAGAGTAATAAATCCAAAATGATTAAATACATAGTTAAATAATAAATCTAAATATTAAATCTTATAACATTCCCATTGCCTTTCCCTTTAATATTTTATTACATTTTAAAATCAATCATTGTTAAACATTTCAACATTTTAATTTCTTATTAACTCTTAAGCCATTCTAATTTTCTATTTCTAATACAGATGTTACAATACCATCTTATGTACCTTGCAAAATCTTTTTAAGAAAATTGTACTTTACCCTTTGTCCCTAAAAAAATTCCTCTTTTCCCATCTAATTTCAAAACTTTGTGGCTTTTCTCCGCCTTTCCCCTTTCTTTCTTCCCCCACCAAATCTTCCTCCCCCCTTCTTCTAGCCTCTGCATCTTATTTTTCTCTTTCTTAAATGTTTTTTTAGATCTTAAGTCCTTCATTTTCCTCGCTTTCTTCCTTCCTTCTTTCTTAGTTAAATTTTGGAATTCATTAAAGATGGCGTCTTCATCTTCTTCTTCTTGTTGTTCTTCTGCCTCCATCTGTTGTATTGTTTGTTGATAGTTAACCAATGCCATTTCTAAAAATAGGAAGGCATTTTCCATATCATCTTTACCGGCTGCTTTTGTTTGCTCATATTCTTCCCTCAGTTCCTCAAAAGAAAAAGCCATTATAGATCTTTTCTTTTCTTTTTTCCCTCTTTCTTCTTACACCAACCAAGATATTTTTTTAAAAAAGTAAAACAATCCCAAAATCCACAATCCTCAATCAATCCAAGCCAAGACAAAATTCTCCCTTTCTCTTCCAGGGGTAGTATCAGACAAAAGAAAAAAGAAAGTCCAAATCTATATTTTGAAGCCTTATTGGAGTTCTATTTCTGTCTTCAAACCCTTAAGGCATCTCCTCCAACAAAATCAAACCAGATGAATATATTTTTTGTCCTCTCCCTTCCGACTTATCCCATAAAGCTAGTTTTACCTGAAAAAAACAGGTTTCTCAATGTCCACTTATTAATTCCGTCGGGAAGGAGAGTAAACTTTCCTTTCAGCACCACCAAACTGCCGCTTTTTTCCTCTTCTAGAAGGTATCATTCAGAAAGTCATAATTTTCAGGAGTTTTGTTAAATATGTCTTAGAGTCCTGGGAACCAAGAAAAACTTTCTCTTTTCAAAAACTTTCTCCACTTCCTCCTGCGCATTCTTACCCGGCTGCCAGCTTCTTTGTGGCGGCCATTGCGGACCGCCGCTGCACCGTCTTGGGAAAAGGGGTTCTGCTGGCCGGGAGGGGGTCTGCAACACCCCCAAACCCCTCTCCGGATCCCCCTATCTTCAGCTGCCCCTGCAGGGCAGCTAGCTCCGGACCCGTCCGGATCGGAGCACCAAAAGCGGCTAGCGCAGCAGGGATCGCGCAGCTTCGCGAATCCCTGCCGCTCGCGAAGCCGACAAACCGGAAGTCTCAGGATTCTTTATTTTTTAATGCTTGGGTTAGTTTGTCCATTTCGGCGCATTGTAAAATTTTCTGAATAACCATATGTTCAGTGGGGATAGAAGGTAATTTCCAGCATTGGGCGAATGCCAATCTGGCTGCGGTTAAGATATGAATTACAATATACTTCGATTTTTTGGGTATTTGTTTATCGAAAATTCCTAGAAGGAAGGACTCTGGTTTGTACTCAATTTGTTCCTTGGTTATTTCCTCTAGCCAGCGCCTAATTTTTTGCCAGTACTTCTGGGTTTCCTTGCATGACCACCACATATGGAAGAAGGTACCTTCTATGCTTTGGCATTTCCAACAATTGGGGCTCGTGTTGGGGTGCATCTTCGCCAATCTCGAAGGGGCAAGTGCCATCTATAAAACATTTTATATGCGTTTTCTTTATAAGCTGCTGATTTCGTGATCTTAATGTTCCTGTTCCAGATCCTTTCCCATTCTGCTAGGGTAATGCTCCGTCCCACGTTTCTGCTCCATGCAATCATATTTCCTTTGACAATTTCTTGTTCTAATTCAGTTTCTAATAAATTTTTGTAAAATTTAGATATTTTTTTTTTGCTCGGTCCTAATAGGATTTTGTCTAATGTCTGTAATTTATTGTAGATTCCAAATTCCTTAATATCTTGTTTGTATCTACTATGAATTTGAAGGTACACCCACTGATCAATTATAAATCCTTGCTCTTGTAATTCTTGTCGTGTTTTCCTTGTGGATCTAATAAATTTTCGTACTTAATCATTTTAGTTATATCGAAATTATTAGGGTGTACTATCGCTTCCATTGGAGATAGCCAAATCGGTATTTTTAGATAGAGTTTTTTACGTACTTTTTTCCAATTGGTTAATAGAGAGTCTCTGATATGATGCCTATGGAAATATGATTGCCTGGGTTTCCCAGTTTCCCACAGAAAGGCATGCCATCCTTTTTGCATATCGTGGCCTTCTAATATTAGTGTTCTTTTGTTGGTTATATTCACCCATTCCTTTATCCATAGTAGGGTGGCTGCCTTATAATATATTTCCCAGTTTGGCAAGCCTAACCCTCCTCTGCTTTTCAAATCTTGTAGGGCTTTTATATTAATCCTAGCTTTTTCCCCCTGCCAAATAAATTTCAGTGTTATCTTGTTTAATTCCATAAAAAAAAATTTATTTAATTTGATTGGAATTGTCTGGAATAGATATAGAAATTTTGGCAGAATATTCATCTTAATCAGAGCAATCCTGCCCAATAAGGAAAGTTGTAATGTACTCCAGGAATCTAAATCTTTCTTGGATTGTTGGAGAAGTTTGTCATAATTGTTTTCTTTTAATGATTTGCTTTGTGGAGTAAGCCAAATTCCTAAGTATTTAATTTTTTTTGTCACCTGTATTCCCATTATTGTCTCCAGTTCTTTATTCTGGTCTCCTGTTAAATTTTTAGACATTAATTTCGTTTTTCCCCTATTAATTTTAAATCCTGCGACTTCTCCAAATCGTTCTAGTTCTTCTAATAAGATATGTCCTTTTTCTATGGGTTCCTCCAGAAAAAAAACCAAATCGTCAGTGAAGGCTTGTACTTTATACTCTTCTGATTTAATCCTCAGTCCTCTAATTCTCGAATTTTGCCTAATATATGTCAAAAGAGATTCTAGGGCGAATATGAAAAGCAGAGGAGAGAGAGGACAACCCTGTCTTACCCCTTTTTCTATTTTTATCGGGCCAGTTTGTTCCCCATTTATTAGAATATTTGCCTGTTGGGTGTGGTAAATTGTAGTGACGACGTTTTCGAATCTAGTGCCGAGGTTCATCTTGTATATTTTTTGAATTAAAAAATGCCAATTTAAATTGTCGAATGCTTTTTCAGCGTCCAAAAACATAAATGCAAATTGTTTTTCCGGATGGGCTTCATAGAATTCTGAAATGTCTATCACTGTTCTTAAATTATTCTTAATTTGTCGAAATGGGAGAAATCCATTTTGATCTTCATGGATATGTGTGTTTAAAACCTGTTTGGCTATTATAGCCAACCTATTGGCTATTATAGAAGAGAATAGTTTGTAATCTGCATTCAGGAGCAAGATTGGTCTATAATTATTAATACGTCTATGGTCTAGGTCCTCCTTCGGGATCACCAAAATTAAGGCTCCCCTCCACGAGTCCGGCATCTTGGCTGCTAGGAGTACCTCATTGAATACTTCCAGCATCAGTGGTCCAATTTGTTCTATGATTGTTTTGTAAAGTTCTACAGGTATCCCGTCCGGTCCTGGCGCTTTATTGTTACTTTGCTTCTCTATTGCTGACTTCAGTTCGGACCATGTTATATTTTTGTTTAATAATTCTATCTCTTCCTCTCCAATTGCTTTATCGTTCGCTTCCTCTAGGTATTTCATTATTTTGTCCTCACAGACTTCTTCCTTTTTGTATAATTTCCCAAAGTATTTGAAAGTGATCTCTTTTTTCTTCTCTATCTCCTCTTGCAAATTGCCCCTCTCGTCTATTAATTGGTGTATTATTCTTTTTCTTTCGTTTTTTTAAGTTTGTGGGCTAGCCATCTCCCTGGCTTGTTTGCATGCTCAAAATAAATTTGTTTGGTCATTTTCAGACTAATCTCCAATTTTTCTTGTTCCAGTAAATTTAGTTTATGTTTAGTTGGTATTAACTGGTTCTGTATTCTTTGATTTTTGGGGTTCTTTTGTAGTTGGGTTTCTAAATCCTTAATTTCTTGTTGTAAGTTACTTTGTTGGGCATACTTTCTTTTATTTCTCATAGCGTTGTAAGAGATTGTTGTTCCTCTTATAAATGCCTTCATTGTGTCCCATATATTTTGTTTCAAAGTTAGTTCATTATTATTTTCCTTTAAGAAGAAGTTCAGTTCTTCTTTCACTTTATTAGTATATTCTTCTTCTTTTATTAAGTGAGTATTAAGAGTCCATCTTCTCTTTGGTTTTCTTCTACCTCTCCAGGTTATTTGAATTGGGTTGTGGTCAGCCCAGTCGTTTGGTAAGATTTCGCTATCTTTGATTTCATTAATTAATTCACCATTTATCCAAGCCATATCTATTCTTGTCCAAATTTTGTGTGGGTTAGAGTAATAAGTAAACTGTTCTTTTTGGGGGTTTAGTTTTCTCCAGATATCTACCAGATTCAGTTCATTCATCATATCCTTACATGGCTTCGAAAATTCTCTTTTTCCTTTTTTGTTCTTACTCATGTTACTATGATCCTTCCGGTAGTCAGCAATAGAGTTAAAATCGCCAATCAGACAAATATTGCCTTTTTCGAAATCTATTATTTTTTGGTGGAGATGTTTGAAAAATTTACCTTGATCATCATTTGGGGCATAGATTACTACCAGTAAAAATGTAATGCCATTAATTGAAGTTTGTACCACCAGAGTTCTTCCTTCAGGGTCCGCCCAGATTAATTCCGCTTTTAAATCATCTCTCATATATATTGCAATACCTTTCTTTTTGTGCTTATCTGCTGGTGCTGTAAATAATTTTCCCAGTTTTGGACAATCTAGAAATTTCTCCTCACTTTTCCTAATGTGTGTTTCTTGTATGCAAATTATATCAACGTTTTGTTTTATTAGTTTGGTTAGAATCCTCTTCCTTTTAGCTCTTGAATTTAGGCCATTTATATTGATGGAAAGGATTTTCCTTCCTTCCTCCATTTACTTAAGTCTGCCTCGCTTTTTGTCTTGTAATTATACGACTCTCTTCTTGTGGTTGGTATGGGGTTGTTTCTTCTCTTTCTTGTTGTAGGTTGTCTTTCCCTTGAGTTTGGACGGGTCTTTCTTCTTTGTTCCTATGGCGGTTCCGATCTTCCTGCGTGTTCCTTTGGGTTTCCTCCCTAGTGTGTTGATCCTCCGTGATTGTTAGCTGTTCTAGGAAGTCTTGTGCTTGAGTCTATTTTAATTTTTCTTCCCTTCCACGATATTAGCATCCCTTCTGGAATTTGCCATTTGAATGAGATTTCTTTTTTATTTAAGTGGTTAGCTAAAAATTTATATTCTTGCCTTAAGGCCCTCACTTTTCTTGGAATCTGCTTAAGAACTATGATCTCTTTGCCCTCATATAATATTCTCTCATCTCTGGCCATTCTAAGTATTAGGTCTCTCACGCATCTTCTTGAAAAGCGGATATGGATCTCCCTTGGGCACTTGTGACGCCTTGCGTAACTGGTGTTCACCCTATAGACTTCGTCGAATTCTTTGAGTAGGTCATCTTTCTCTTTTTCAACTAGTTCAGCCAACAAACCTGCCATTAATTGCTCTAGTTCTTCATTTTGGGATTCCTCCACGTTTTGGAACCTTAGGTATGCCGCTGCTCTGTCCATCTCAAGTTGGACCAAGGAATCTTCCATTTCTCTATTAACATTTTTAAAGTCTTCCTCAGTCCTTTTTAGGTTCCTCTCCACTCGTTCTGTCCTCCTCTCTATTTCTTTTATTTTTATTTCAGTTCTTTCCATGGCCAATTGCATTGTCCCAACCTTATCTTCAACTTTCTGTATATCTGCTCTCATCTCCTCTTTTAATTTACCCATTTCTTCCTTCAGTTCGCTAATATCGGCTCTGGTCTCATTGTGGTTCCTAATCATAATCTCCTGCATTCTAGACATTGATTCTTGCAGGGATAATAGCGTCGCTTGCAGATTGGCATTAGTGACGGTCGGTTGTTTTTCTCCTGTCAAGGTCTCTTCTATAGTTTTCTGCATTGTTGGGGAGGCAGTTGCCAAAGTTGTCGTCAAGGTCTGGGTGTTCTTCCTTCCCGATTTCAGGGCCGTGGTTGTTGTGGAAGTCCTCTGATAAGATTTGTTTTTGCAATTGGACAATGTTAAGAATATTATCCCAAATCACCATTCGATGTAATAGCCCTTTAAGTGTGATTGCAAGTCTATTTACTAAGCTTACACACCAAGTTATTTTAGATCTCTATCTTCGACCCAATTTGTCGCTTAGGCAATTTAAATTCAATAAAGAGTTATCAAATAGAATAACAAATACAATAGAATGTTATCAAATATTTTGTATTATGTATTATATATTATATATTATTCTCTATACTAAGTTCATATATCAAAGTTAATTATATTTAACCCCTAATACATCAATACCATATCAAATCAAACTTATTTAAAGCTAGCAAACAACTCTGGAATTTCTCACTCTGTATATACCTTTATCCTATAATGTAATTAATATTCAAGGTTCCAGTTAATCTGAGTCAACCCTATTTAACAGACCTTAAAATTTTTGTATATTCAAGAGACTCTAATCAGTAAACCCTAATAACTATAATAACTATAATAAGCAGTTTGCCTTTACATCTATATTTCTAATTATTATAGAGAGAAAGGAAAGACTAAGAGAGAAAGGGAGAGAGAAAGGGTGCGGGAAGAAAAGGGTCTTTTAGATTTCGGGGAATCACTAAACACGTATCTGTGGGATTAGTTCCATAGAAAAACAAGTCTGAGTTGAGGCTGGTGTTGTAGTCTTATAGTCTTTCTTCCTGGGCGCACCGAAGGAGCAGGGGGAGGAAGTGCTGACTAATTGCTGTCAGCGCTCAGCATACAGTCTTTACCAGGTTTCCGTCTGTCTCTTCCTTCTTCTTCCCTCTTCTTCCTTTCTGCCAGCAATTGTCAGTCCACAGTCACTTTGAGTGTCCATCTCAAATCGATCACTTTGGAAATCAGTTTTGTAGGCAGTGTAGCTACAAAGAAGAGGACCTTACATATAAAAGTCAATGCGTCGCTATCTCGCCCTCTACAGCTCGCTCTGCCCTCCTTCGCAGCTAATAGTTCTCCCTTAGTCTTCTAGTCTTCTCAGGCGCTGATCCCAGATGGCAATCCAATCCCGAGCTTCTTAAAGTTCCCACCGCCTTCCTCTCTCCTCGGCAATCTTCTTCCAAACGCTCCAATCCACACTTTCACTTTAAGTGTCGAGCCATTCTGTCCACGTTAATCCCCCTTTCACTTTTCGAACTGCTTTTCTAGCCGCTTGTCTCCAGCATCCCACCACTGTTACTCACACTGAAAGAGGGAGAGTCAGACCGATCTCACTCACGGCTTTTGTAGTCCTTCTGCCCTTTTCAGCTCGGATCTTTCAGGCTGTCACTTTTCGCTTCGTCAGTTCAGTGACAGACCGGACTTTGGAGCCGCCATTAGCTGGCGGCTGGCTCAATCGCGCTGGTCTCAGAGGCTCTTCCTTCGTTGCTGGGGAGTTGCCTTCCCCCAATCAGCAACCCGGGGGTCCTCTATTCTGACACGAAGTTCTACGGGTTTCGTGTATCCACTGGGGATCCCTCCAAACGCAAGAAGAGGTGATCGAAAGCCACAGCTTGGCTTTTCCACCTCTGGACGTCCCTGTCCTGCCACCGGAAGTCTCAAGGTTACCTTTTTAATGGCCAGGCAAATATCAGAGCTGGCTGCTCTCTCCATCAGAGAGGAACTTTGCACCTTCCATGCAGACAGGGTGGTTCTATGTCTAGATCCCTCCTTCATCCCCAAGATCAACTCCTAGTTTCACCGGGCCCAGGAGATAGTGCTGCCAAACTTCTGTCCAGGACCTTCTCATCCACTGGAACAGAAATGGCACACACTGCACATGAGGACAGCACTACATAGATATATCAAACGAACTCCGCCTCACTGCAAAACTTAATCACTGTTTGTCTCATTTCAAACATCTTCTCTAGGTTCAAAGGTCACTTTATTGACCATAGTCTGTTGGATAAGGGCGTGTATAGCCAAGGCCTATGAGACATAGTCTATTCCGGTCCCCAGATGATTAACCGCCTATTCTACTCAAAGTGCTGCAACTACAGCTGCTTGGGCGACGCAGGCCTTGATTGAAAAGATTTGCAGGGCGGCGACATGGTCTTCACCATCTCCCTTTGTATGCCACTATAAGCTGGATACATTCACCTCGGCTGAGGCTGCTTTTGGCAGGAGGTGCTTCAGTGAGTGCATGTCGATAGGGGGACTCAGGACCAGACCAATTCCTGCCCATAGGGACAGCCAGGCTTTGGTATGTCCCATGTATGTATTCTCCAATCGACATGCTGGAGAAAGAGCATTGTCTTACCTGAACGCTTCTTCTCAGCACAGCGATAGAGAATCTACTCCCCCCCCCCCCAGAGGCAGTCAAGTCCCTCATTCAGGATAGGAAGAGCCAATGCCACCAAAAAGTCCTTCAGATAGCTGCGCTTCGTCGTGAACTAGGAAAGTGACAGTTGACAGAGGGGTGTAGTTAAAAAAAAAAGGACTCAGTCTCTGGGCAGAAAGGCATGTATCTACCCCATGTGTGGATTCTCTATCGCCGTGCTGAGAAGAAGCGTTCAGGTAAGACAACGTTCTTTCCATGAAATTATTATAATGAATACACACAGATTCATTTATATGCAAGGGTTCATTTATATGCATAGGTTTGTAGAATATGTTCTCACAAGTAAAAAGTGCATATATTTATTTATGCATTATAGAAACCATGTAATTGGAAAATTGACTTTTACCTGTCTTTAGTAAATATGAAATATACATGTTCTTCAATTTTACTTTTTTATTAATATGCATTGTCATATGACATTAGGGAAAGGACTTTAGTCTATAAAATTAGATGACTTGATTTTGAATTTTAAATGGTTTTATATTTCTGTAACTATGCAGAGAGGATTTTTGAAGACCATGAAAATTTAGTCGAAAACCTCCTGAACTGGACAAGAGATAGTCAAAACAAACTGATGTTTGTTGAACGTATTGAAAAATATGCCCTTTTTAAAAATCCCCAAGTAAGTATAATGCTTTCCATCAATCTTGTATTATTGTCACAGACCAGAATAAAAATTAAAAATTTTAAAATAAAACAAGACATAATGTATTATGTATTAAAATTAATGGTGAGATCATCAATGGGTAGAAACAAATGTCAGATCCAGTGTATCTGCCATTCTTCAATGGAAGAAGAAGGGGGGGAGTTGGTACAAGTAATCCTTTTTGATGTGACTTGAATATCTTAAGTCTTGTATTGAATCTGTATAACTTGCACATGATATACAACTGGGGACTGGAGTCCAGATGCCTGGAAACTTGTCACCCCTTGGAGAGATAGCAAGAGAAGGGGCCATAAAAATTCCAGCTCTGAAAGAAACTTCCTGGGAAACCTTTCTAAGATACATTCCCAGAAAAGGGGGGTGGGATTAACATGTTGTTTCTTTGTTTGACTAAATCCACATCAGAATAAAGTTCTAACTCCCTTTATCTATACTGTATGCCTGGAGGCATCTGTATGCCTGGAGGCATCTGTATGCCTGTTTTGGCTAGTACCTGGATCACTTCCTTTCAATAAAGAATTCTTTTTGAAGTACCTAGCTTTCAGAAGTTCATTCTTATCAGTTGAAGAGGAAAGAGTCTGGTCCTTACAATAAAGCTCTTTTTTCTACTTTTGAACATCCATTCTGGCTTAAACATCCTTTGTGGTGGTTGTTTTTATATGCTTAATGCATTAAAATTTATTAAATATAATTTATTGAAACCATAACTGTGATCTGAAAGGGAGTATTTCTTAAATTTATTTTGATTTTCCATTCCCTTCCTAATAATATTCTGAGAAATATTAAAAAATGTATTTGCATTTAAATTTTTGACCAGGTTTTTGTATCTGGGAATAAACATGCCTGCCTTAACCTGCCTTTAGATTTCATATTATTCCCATAAATTTATATATGTTTCCATATAGAAAAGATTTGTTCAAAAATAGCACTCTATTAGCATCAGGAAAAGATGAGACTCAGATAGCTATTTCATTTCTATTATTTTACATCAGTCAACTGTAGCTTCTATTTCTCTATTGCAGAATTATCTTCTTGGGAAAAGAGAAACCTCTGAAATGGCAGACAGGAACAAGGAAGTACTACTGGAGGTAAGTTGATAAGAGGGTAACCACTTCACTATGAACCACAAAAAGGAAATCTGCTGCATTAATATCTTGAAACAGTCCAGAACTCACCCACAGAATTCAACTAAAATCTGTCTGCCACGTGAAAAATAATGAAGAATATTGTAGTATTCATCTGCCATAATTAAGATGTTCGATGAGGAAATGTTAGTTACTTAGAAATAGGACCAAACAGAAACTTGGAATAGTGGAAAAGTATGTTTTTCAGAAAAGTGTTTTTCCAGAATACTTTCTCTATCTCGGCATGCTTAAATGACTGAGTCTTATACCAGGATTAGGGAGCTAAACTTGTTTCCCTGCTTAAGTCATACAAGTCCCCATAGGCCAGGATACCTATCCTTTTGGGCTGAAGTTCCCCATCCTCATTCTAAGAGATAGAAAAGGAAATACTGAATAGACAACTAACACGAAAAGGTTTCTTGTTAATACATAAAGTTCATTTTTCACAATTCCTTTACCCATATGTTCTAGGAGTGTTTTTGTGGAAGCTCAGTAACAGTGCCAGAAATCGAGGGAGTCCTGTGGCTGAAAGATGATGGTAAAAAATCTTGGAAGAAGCGTTACTTTCTTCTGCGAGCTTCTGGAATCTACTATGTTCCAAAAGGAAAAGCAAAGGTGAAATCTCTTTTGAATCTCATATAATGCTCGTCTTTTCAAATGCACTTGACTGCAACTTTTACTACCCAAAACACACTGTAAAATGCACTTTTATGATTTATTTATGAAGCAGGCATCAAAATATTACATTGCACTGGGAATGTTCAAAGCTGAGCCTTCACTTTCAAATTGACTAGCGGCCTGAAAAAGATTATACACACACACACACACACACACACCCCTATAGCTTCTGTTATGATTGCTGGAATATGCTTGTTTCATCTAGGTTCAGCACATAATTTTTAAACATTGTGGCGATGGAATCCTGAAATCCAATATGGATTTGGAAGAAATCATCAATATTGTACATATTATTCCAACAAAGTTTTGGGGTTTTATATATATAAAAACTTTGTTGGAGTAATATGTACAATATTGATGATTTCTTCCAAAGCTGGATCTATCAGTTAAAAATTCACCTAATCTTCAGAGGATATCATTAAATAATGGATAATTGATAATTACTATAAAAAAGATGCATCATTTGTGTATGCAGTGAAACCTTTATTAAACAGACTCTGTTTAGGAGATTTCAGATACATCTGACCAAATTTCTGGCCAGACTTCCTTCCAAAATAATGGTCTTGTACCCAAAATATAGTAATACAAATGAGGCATTTAAATTTTTATTAATGATATGTTTATGTAATATACCATGATGCAGATCTCTGAAGAGGATTGTGATTTGTATCATTTGCATATTGGTATTCCCCACATTTGTGAATAATAGACAAGCCATCCCCCTCATATTTTGGAATGAGAGGTTGAAATAGTGGTTAAGATGTTGGCCTGGCACTGGGAAGAGTTAGGTTTTGCTCTACCATCAATCACAAATGCTCATTAGATTGGTAACTTTGCACCAGCATTCACTCTCAGCCCAACCTGCTTCACAGAGATGTGCTGGAGAAAAAGGAGACAATGCTTTATGCACTCTTAAACAAAAAGACAAAATATAAATTTCATCAATAAATAGAAATAACTAATGTTTCTGTTATATAAAGGTTGTGCAATTCATTTAGTTGAGAATGTACAGTACTGTGCAAAAGTGGTATAAATTAAGAATGCTTTCAGAAATAGAAGTGTTAATAGTTTATTTTTATCAATTAACAAAATGGAAAGTAAATGAACATAAAGAAATCCAAATCAAATCAATATTTAGTGTGCCCAAACAAATGTATTGTACTTTTGTATAGTACTGTATATAGACAGTAGCCTTGACAGAATTGACATTTGTTGATATGATTTGTACCTCTTTGTCCATGACCAAGTATGTCATTATTGATAGGTCTCACGAGATCTTGTGTGCTTTCTTCAATTGGATCATGTTAATGTTTACTATGGACAAGATTATCGGAACAAGTACAAAGCTCCTACAGACTATTGTCTGGTACTAAAGGTAACTATTGACTTAATTCTTCTGATGTGATAAATAAACATTGAAGAAAACTGTCCATAACTTCATGCAATTTGTTTCTATCTGCTATGGATTTCATGACATGACATCTTGTACTGTTTTTGTTTAAGAAGATTTAATGTTTCTTTAAAATTAATCCAAGTACAGGTTTTATTTCCCTATTAGAAAAAAATCACAATATCTTCATTTTATTTGGAAGATTTATTCTAATCTTTTTATGAAAACATAAAAAGACAATAATAGTGTCAATTTTGAATATGCTTCAGCTGTCTCCATTATGATTAATTTTAATTCTGTAAATACTTATTTCAATCTGATCAAAATAGATTAAATATTTCTCTTTCAGCATCCCCAAATTCAGAAGAAATCTCAATATATTAAGTATTTATGTTGTGATGATATCAGAACCCTTCATCAGTGGATAAATGGCATCCGTATTGCTAAGGTATTACCTCCTTCTGTCCATGTTTTTCTTTAAGCATTAATTCTATATTAGAATAACTCTTAGTTTTATCCACTGCAATTTTGGGAAACTCTTGAACCAAATTTGTTATCTTTTTCTACTTTAATTATTGCCCTATTCTGCCCCTCTTAATATGAACCGATTAATACTAATTAAATCAAGCCAATATCATGGCAGAATATAATTTTCTCTGAAATATGAATAACTGAAAAAAGGAAAATAACCAAGCAGTAAATATAGTGGTGTTTTATTCTCCTGCCTTGAACGAAGTGACAGATAAAAGCTAGCTGGTTCAACCTTGCCAGTAATTAATCCTTTTTAGGGTGTTTTTCTGTACTCTAGATCAGTGGTTGCCAAGCGGTGGGCCGTGAGAAGATTTTGGTGGACCGCAGAGAAATCTCACCTCCAGAGCACCCTCCCAAAGCAATTAATCCAGGCTGCACAGAAACCCAAGGCTGCACTGCCCACATGGCCCATGGAAAGCCTCCCCGCCCACTCACTCCTTACCTGGCAAACTTGCCTGCTAAATTGCTATTTTTCCTTTTTCCGACTATCAGCTGTTCTGCTGTGCCGGGAGATTTAGATTAGCTAGGAAGCAGGAAATGGTTGGATTTCTTGCTTTCTAACTAGACTTTAGATCTTTGGCGCTGCTTTTAAGCACACCCGAACCTCCCTTAGGACTGAAGGTTCTATTATTCAGAGCAGACTCACGGCAAGCAAATTGTGACAGACTGAGCTAGCCAATGGCAAATAGATAGATTTCTAAATGAATCTGTGAGTCTTTGAGCAACTCAATCTGCCTGCCTGCTTTGCCTGATTTTGGGCAAAAGTTGCTCTATTTTATAAAAAATCTAATATTTATATAAATATTTATAATATTTACATACAAGCCATGCCCAGCCAGTCACATGACCACCAAGCCACACCGACAAATTAGGCCACGCCCACAGAACAGGTTAGTGTTCCCTGGGATTTAAAATTATGAGTTTGGTGGTCCCTCAGGTCCAAAGATTGGCGACCCCTGCTCTAGATGGCAGTGAGTATCAATTTACAAACATTCTCACCTCCATAGCAAGGCAATGCACAATAACAAAGAATAAGGAGTGTGAAACAAAATGAAATGACTACAATAAAAATCAAAATTGACAGTGGATGTTTTACCAACAAATGATTTGAACATAAGAAAAAGAACCCAGAAAGTTTCCATTAGCTAATCTATCACTAACCACTAGACTACTTTGATTGTCCTGCTGTCTGGGAGGGAGGGAGGGGAGACACACACACACACACGGAGGGAGAGAGGGAGGAAGGAAGGAAGGAAGGAAGGAAGGAAGGAAGGAAGGAAGGAAGGAAGGAAGGAAGGAAGGAAGGAAGGAAAGCCATCAGCACCCATCACTTCCGGTAGTAGCCAGGCTGCAGCCTCCCAATATCCCTTTCCCTGCCCTTTGATGCTAAAAGCATCTTCCACTCTACCCCTAACATCTCAAGGGACACGAAAGAGATAACTTAAGTAGTAACTGTAACTTTACAATTAATGCACTTTCTGAAGAATGAATGATAATTTACCATGATTGTGCAGTGTGTTTGTCTTTGACAAAATCTGAAACACAATCCCATTACCCATATACCTTTTCTTCTTTAAATTGATACTTTTTCTTAACAGTACCGTTGTAAAATTAGAAAAGTCTGACTCAGCTTAAATGTAGGCAAAATAACTTGAAGGCAATGCCAGGATTTTCTGGAAACAAAGGAGGGGGAAAACTTCCTGGTGCAAGTTTGAGGCAATTTCCTCACCCCATCATACTGAAACTTAAGGGCAACATCTCTGGCTATTTTCTAAGTATACCAATCTCTTTCAGATGAAGAGGGTTGCTCAGGCTGCCTTCTTGTGCAACCAATGGGTGGAACCCCTTTATTTGTCACAAATACATTCAGGTTTTAACATTTTTATTTTATTTATTTATTTTATTTCTAATCAATTCAACAGTAATTCTGAACCTCATTTTTGGCATATCAAAGTTAAAAAGAAACATTCCAATACTTGCTTTCATCGAAGAGTGTGCAGTGGGATTGTCCTGGGTTTGAGTCATACAGCTGGAAATGTTATAACAAGCAGCATTCATATTTCATATTTTGTACAGTATGGGAAGCAATTATATATAAACTATCAAGAAGCTCTGAAAAGGACAGAATCAGCATATGATTGGACATCCCTGTCAAGTTCCAGTATTAAGTCTGGATCCAGCTCATCTAGTTTACCAGGTAAGCTCTAACAGACCAATTAATAGCTGTTTCTGTGTATAATGTATATATGTATTGATTCAGTGACTAATGAAAATATATGTGTTTCTCTTTCTCTACCTCATCCCCTTCAGTATCAAAATTATGCCTGGAGTCTAATGTGGAAGCAAAATATGCAATCTGAATTTTAAAAATAGTGATTAGTAGTAGTCCATGTGGACTTTTTAAGAAAATATCTTGTTAAAATATAGTCCTTCACTTACATCAGTTCATTTAGTGATCATTCAGTTACAACAGCACTGAAAAAAGATGACTTACGACCATTTTTCACATTTAGGACCTGTCAGATCCATGTATCTGTCATTTCTTCAATGGAAGAAAGCGGGGGGTGGGGGGGACTGATAAAAAAATCCTTTTTGATGTAACCTGAATATATTTAATCTTATATCGGATTTGTATAACCTACACATGATACAATGGAGGGATGAAAACCAGATGCCCAGAAATCTATCACTTCTGGAAAAGATAGCCAGGGATGAAGAGACCATAAAAATTCCACAGTGAGATGTGCCCTGGGAAACTCTGGAAAAAATCGTTCTAAAAAGGGGGTGTGGGAATTAACATGTTGGCTCTTTGTTTTACTAAATACACATCAAGATAAGGGGAGGGGTTTTAAACTCCTTTGTCTATCTCTGCATGCCTGAGAGACCTTAGACACTGCTTTTAATCCCTACATGAATTGTCTCATCTCAATAAAGGATTCCTTTTGATACATTTAGTTTTCAGAAGTTCATTCTAGTTGATTGAATGGGAAAAGTTCTGTAGCCTGACAAGACCATTGCAGGATCTCTATGCTCACATGATCAAAATTTAGGCATTTAGCAATTGAGTCATATTTATGATGGTTGCAGTGTCCTGGGGTCATATGATCATCTTCCGACAAGCAAAGTTAATGGGGAAGCCAGATTCATTTAACCAGGAGTGGAATTCAAAAATCCCAACAACTGATTCTCTGCCCAGTTGCTGGGTGGGCGTGGCCATGGTGGGCGTGGCCTACCAGAACTTCCCCAGAGTCAGGAGGCCTTTGCCAGAGTCGGACACTTCCCTCGAGTCTCTGGGAGGGCGAAAATGGCTTCCCCTGGGCTCCGGAAGTCCTCCAGAAGCCAGAAACAGGCCCACTTCCGGAACTTCCGGGAGGGCTGTTTTTCACCTTCCCCAGAGTCCAGGCTTCCCTCAGGCCTCTGGGAGGGTGAAAACGGCCTCACCCGGGCTCTGGAAGCTGGAAACAAAAACTTCCAGGAGGGCCATTTTTTGCCCTCTGCGTGGACCCTGCCCTTACCTGCATCCAAAATGGGCAACATGAAACTCTGGGGAGGGGAGGGGAGGGTGGGGCCAGCCAGTCGGTTCACCTACCAGTTCAGCGAACTAGATGTAAATTTAACATCTGGTTTGCCTGAACCAGCTGAATCCCACCCCTGCACTTAACACCTGTGGGTACTAATTTAACACTTGCAAAGATTCACTTAACAACTGTGGCAAGAAAGGTTGTAAAATGGAGCAAAACTCACTTTACAACAGAAATTTTGGGCTCAATCGTGGTCATAAATTGAGGACTACCTGTAATTTTTAATTTCATTTTTTATCAATCAATTGTCTTAGCAGATTTTGGAAATGCTGTAAATGTAAATGTTTCTTGACTTCAGAAAGGTATTTGTCAGTTTACTTGGAAACCCACTGAAATAAACAATCCACCAGTTGTTCCTCCTCAAAGTTTTTACTAGATTTGCCAGTGACACTCTCTAGAAGCCAGGCACCAAGCTTGAAATTAGCTTGATAGATGAGAGGAAGGGTTAAAAATATAGAATGAATTTAATAGACACAATAAATTTATTTACAGTCCCAGACCAAACACAAAGAAAGACCAGCACATAATACAGTAAGCATAAAAAAAGAAATTTTAAAAAATGAGAAAATCCTAAAGCAAGTAGCATCTAACAATACCACAAGGGAGGATTTAGATGATTTCTATCAGCTATAGCTATTAATTAAAAATGCAACTTTCTTAGTTTCTGAAGAATGGTAACCTAGGGGAAAGGTAACAATCTCCTGATTGCAATAGCAGTTAAAGTTATTGACAATTGGACATATTAAACTTAATTGTCATTGGGTGATCAGTGGACATTTTGATAGCATGTGTGAAATAGATTCTATCTGAGAACAGAAACAAACAATTTCAGTTTTCATATGGGAGGTTTATATATCTTATAAATAACACAACTGAGTACCATATAGCATGAAATCTAGAACTTTTGTCTTTAAATGATTTAATAATACTTGGGACAGAATTGTTATCAAATTATCCTGTAAAGTTAGCAATAGCAAGGGAAGCTTCGTAGAGGAAGATGTAAAAGTCTTCACCAAAGAAAAAGTCATTTGCTCATATATAGAATTAGAGTTTTATGGTTTGATAATGATACATGGGAAAGGTCTTGGTTGGCCCCAAGTTTTTTTAGCATGTCTGCTAAAAAGCAGATATAATTTAAAGTTGTGTGAATTGAAGTATTCAAGTAATGGCTATTGCACTAAGTTCTGCTTTGAGTAGACTACAACTGAGTTTCTTTGTGAGATTCTATGTAACAAACTGTCATACTCAGATAAATGAAAACTGTTTAAAGAAGGACAATGGGGATAGTGAATGGACTAGAAACTAAGTCTTATGAAGATAAACCAAGAAAATGGAAAAATAGAGCATTTTTCAAGAATCATATAGAAGAAAGTGGTGTTCAAGCACTGATTAATTACCTTACAGAAAATCAGCTTCTGGTTCATTATTTGGGGGGAATAAAAATGTTTTTAAAGTGGAACCAAAGGATAAATTCAAACAAAAACTACAGCAATTTCAATTAGGACTACTTTAATTTAGAAGTCTTCATTGAGCTTGATATGACCTAAATGATACCTTTTAAATTGGTGATCAAGTGAAGAGAATCTGTACATTGAGAGTATGTTTATATGACTGGCATCAAAATAAGATTTGGTTTTTGCTTTGTCTTGCTCTTTTCCTCCCCCAAATTTAGTAACGTTTTATTATATACCATCCAGTTCACCATGGCAATGTAGAGTGATAGTGCTCCATCTAAGCCACTGTAGTTGTGAATCTTTTTAATGAGGACAAAAATTTCAAATATTTTTCATATTTCTTTTGACAGAATCTCAGTCCAACCACTCAAATCAGTCTGACAGTGGAGTTTCAGACACTCAAACAGGACATGTCCGTTCCCAAAGTATTGTTAGCTCCATCTTTTCAGAAGCTTGGAAGAGGGGAACTCAGTTGGAAGAATCTAGCAAGATTAACGTAAGTATAAGCATTGTTACGAGGGAATGTTCCCATTACAAAATCTGGACTTGTTTGAAGGTCCTGGGTTTTTTTAATGCAAAATGCCAAAGTGCAAAGTGTAAGCCAACAAAGCCTCCTGATTTCTGAAAATGGTGGGGAAAAGTTGCTTGAAGTCCCCCATTGGTTTCCCTGTCCCCTGATCCCCTGTGTTTCATGCTGTGTTTTTGTTCTTGTTTTTCCTGTTGCCCTGCAGTCTCATGTGGCAAAAGCAAAACCTGGAACAGCTCTGTGCTCCACTGCAGTGATGGCTTAAGCCAGGGGTAGAGTTAAGGTCAGGGGCTTTGTTTGAACTATTAACCTGGGGGAATGATGCAAACCAAATCATGCAAACTAACTTTTCCCGAGTTCTAATCTTTACATTTGTTGATCAGTTCACAAGTGCTTGAAGCTCTCCTAGTTTAATTTGACCCTGTCATGCCACCCACTGTGTAGTTCTGGTTTAGCCTGGGTTACATTGCCCAGAATGAAAGATCTCCAGTATGCTATTGCTTGCCAAACTTCAGATCCTTTTTTGCAATGGAATTCTTGGCTTTATAATATTTAACCGAAAGCATTGCATAATCAGGAAGACAAGGCATTCTTTAATGTGGATTTCCTTATTTCGGTTCCATACAAACATGCCTTAACTTACTTAAATTACCTTAACACCTTGACCAGAACTAATCAATACCTTCTGTTCTGTTTCTCTCCTTGACTATTTATTTCTTCCCACAAAATATTTGTGCATGCCTTTCTTTATGCTATCATATGGAGGTTTTGATAGTTTTCACTCTGCGTTCACTCTATTGATCATAATTGCTTGTTCACATATTTTTTCAGCTCTTCAGCATATTTTTTTTTCTAGAATTGTGAAGGAATTCCACTTTATCCCAAAGGGAGATTTTTTGCAATGTCCACAGTCCTTAGTGGAATTGCGATCTCACACGAGCTGCTGTGTAGTTTTTGTCTGTTACCCTTATTTGTTAAGTTAAATGACACTTTTTCTTCAGGGTTTCATAATTCAGCTTAATTAGGTGTATTGAGCACACAGGATCATAATTGCCAGTATAAATGATATTTGCATGAATTTGTTTTTTGAACATTTCGCTTTCATTTCTCCTTTAGGCTCGAATGGACTCAATAAACCGACCTTTCACTTCACTTGTATCACCTTTATCTCCACAAACTAAAATAGCTACTCCATATTCAGCATCACAACCATCACCTCCCCTTCCACCTCCTCCACCTCCCCCACCTCCACCCCCACCTCCTCCCCCTCCCCCTCCTCCCCCTCTTCCTGGTCAGTCTGTGCCATCTGGAACCAGCTCAGCAACAGTGTTTGTGAAATATAGCACTATAGCAAGACTACAGAATGCCTCTCAGCATGGTGGGCTTCTTTACAAATCACCTATCACAATACAGCAGCCACCATCCCCACTCCCGCCTCCAGGAATACCTCAGAATTTAGTACCTCCAAATGGTATAGTCCCACCCCCACCTCCTCCGCCTCCTCCCCTACCCCAGGATCAGCAATGGCACAGCTCATGAAACCTGTGCCTTCCAACCCATCAGTATCACTATTCACACAGCCACCTCCTCCTGCTCCCCCTCTCAAAATTCATCAAGTTCACCACAACATTGTTCAATCTGCAATTTTGCCACCTCCACCGCCTTCAGGGCCAGCACCACCACTGCCACAAGCTCCTCCTAAGCCTACTATGACTCTCCCTACACAAAACAGTGCAAAATCTATCTCGGTAGTCATGACACATCCAGTACCGCCACTTCCTGTTCCTTCAGCAGTAAAAAAGCAGCCAAGTTTCACCACCCCACAAATTCCATTGTCTCCTGCCTCACTAGGTCCATCTCCTCCACCTACTCTGCCAAAGCAGCAGAATCACTCTAGTAAGCTTCCTCCCTCTCCACAATCTCCTGTGCCATCCTTTGTGAAGCAAATAGCCAGCCAGTTTCCCCCTCCTCCCATGCCAGCTTCAGAGCCCCAGCCTTTAAAACCTGTCCCTCTGAGTGTACCACCTCAATCTCCTCCAGCTGTAAAAGCCAAGCCAAAATGGCAGCCAACCTCTGCTCCATCCCCTGATTTTCCCCCTCCACCCCCTGAAAGTAGCCTAGCATTTCCTCCTCCACCTTCTCCTTCTTCTCCATTGATAGTATCCCCTACACCAGATAAGTCAGGAAGTTCTCCAGTCAAAAAAGGTAGTAAGACTTCCAGTCCAGGAGGAAAAAAGCCGCCTCCTACCCCTCAGCGCAATTCCAGTATAAAATCAAATAGTTCAATTGAGTCCAGTGAACCTAAGAGACCTTCAGTGGATGTCTTAGTTAGCAAATTTGCACATCCCCCGGAGCCCTTGGGATCTCCTGGTAAGGAATCCCCAATTCCACCAGCAGCTCCTCCAAAGCCAGGAAAGCTCTGCCTGCCTATCGTTCTTCAACAGGCAGGTATTTCAACAAAAGCATCTGCCACAGGAGCACTAGGCAAGGGTGCTGCCGAGGAATTTCCTTCTCCTCCATCAGATTCAGACTTTCCCCCTCCACCACCAGAAATCGATCTTCCTTTACCTCCCGTAGAAATTCCTGCTGTCTTTTCAGGCAATACCTCACCAAAGGTTGCTGTCGTCAATCCCCAACCTCAGCTGTGGTCTAAGTCATCTGGGAAGAAAGCTCCCCCTCCAACACGTCCCAAACGCAATGACAGCACCCGTCTCACACAAGCAGAAATGGTGGAGTCGCAGGTTGTTGTCAGTGCACAAGTGCCCACCTCACCCAAGTCCGGCCTTAGTGTTCAGCCTGGTTTTCTGGCTGATTTGAATAGGACTCTGCAGCGTAAGTCCATCACTCGACATAGCTCCCTGTCCTCTGCCCGGATGTCCAGAGCTGAGCCAACTGCTACAATGGATGACATGGCCTTGCCCCCACCCCCACCAGAACTTCTGACAGACAAGCAGAAGACCAGCAACTTTGGAGGTAATCATATATTAGGCTATGCAACCTTACGTAGGGGCCCACCTCCAGCACCTCCAAAGAGGGATCAAAACACCAAACTGTCCAGGGACTGGTGATATTTAGGAGACCTTTGCATTGCCAGCAAACCCTTAGCGGGACACATCTGGTACTGAGACGCCTCACCTTAATAGCTGTGAACTGAAGAAGTCTGTTTTAACAGTAGCCGCGGGTAGTGACTACATTCACTTCCAGAAACAGCCCCTAAAGCTTTGCTTATTTGTGTTCTATGTATTGGTATGAAGGATGGAATGACTACTACTTCAAAATTCAAATACTTCATAAGGATTGGACCAAAATCTTTAACAATATTTTTCCTGCTGTTCAGGAAATAACTGTTGTTTGTCAGTGTGGGACATGTGGGTGCATGTATTATAAATGTAGGTATATAATATATTGTGAAATATTTTGTTGGAATTGTAGAGGCTCACCAGAATGTTTTTGTACATCTGTAATTGTTTCAGTCAACTGAGTTTTTTTTATCAGAAATTGGATGATGTGTTAGAAAAGCCTTTTTTTTTTTTTTTTTTTTGGAAACAAAGATGTTGGGGCACCTTAGATCATTGGAAAATGTTGGTGACGGGTATGCAGGGCTGATAAATTCTGTCAGTCTCTGCGCAGAATTAATTGATTGAAAAAATTTGGACACAGTCTACCAAAACATGCTGGTTGTAATACTACCGAATAGAAATCCATATAGAGAAAAAGAAAAATGCTGTACAGTGGGGCTGCAGTTTAAGATGTTGGATAATAAAGGCATTCTGTTCTAGAATTCTTAAGGGGGGTAAGTCCTTTAAAATACATCAGAACTTTCTCCTGAATAAACACCGGTAGGATTGGGCTTAAACATAATGTTCTAGTAACATGCTCTAAAGAGGAATGTGTAAGGAATTGAACATATCAGAATGTTGTGCATTAGAAACCGGATCATCATTCCCCAAACTCTCAGTGGGATTATTTGGACTGGTAATCCTCTATTTAAATTAACATTTAATTCACTGTCACATATATGTCTGTTTTGGTTGTGAAAATAGTGTATCATCAAATTACAAGTTTACATATAGGAGGTGCACCTCTCTCTTTCCCCCCTCTCCCCCCTCCCCTCCTCGTTCTCTCTCTCTTCAGAATAAAATCTATCAGACATATATTACAAACTCTTAAAAGGAAAATTCTTTATGAACACTCAAAAGCAGTAAATAGTGAGGATGCTATAGCTTAAAAGAACATGGCAGATGAACACCATCAGGAAAGTATCTGAGGAAGCAACTATAAAATTGTATTGAAAGGATAGTAGTGTGCATTTTGGTATAAAAACTAAACTCTAAGAGAAGCATTGGTTTCAGCCATCTCGCAATTTATGGCCTTTAAGTGAAATAGCTCTTCTTCCACTAAGATTTGTGGGTAAGTCAAATGCTAATTACAGAACCACTGTTTTAACCAGAAATATCCTAGAATGTATAAAACAACTTAAAATAACTACTGTGCATGTGCTGTGCAACACAGGAGATTGTAAAAATGTCTTTTTAAATTGGCAGTTGTAAACTGATAGTTCATGAAGACTGGTTTAAAAGAAAATCCGGAGTTACTAGTTTGGATTTGAGTTTGAACCCTCAAAGGTTAGCAGTCTCATCCAGCTATGGATGTAGCAACCAGATATTACTTCTTAAGATTAGAAATTTAAAATGACTAAACACATACAACACACCTGGACTTCTGTTAGAAGTATTACAAAAGGATTCATTACAGAGTATTTGTTCTAGAAAGAAGTAAAAAGTGATCTTTTTTTCCTTTGTAGAACTTGGGTCATAAATAACTAACAACAGAAAAGTGGTGCTATGTCATCGGATGCTGGAATTATAGATGATTTGCTCTACCCCAGATGTATCCTGGGCATATTTTTCCTATTTGACAATATTTTATCTGAGCAATAATAATATACCATTTTGTGCATTTTTAAAGTACTGCTATTTAGAAGGCACTTTTTCTTTTTGTATCTTTCAAAGTGTTTGGGATTACAAAGTGTCCTTAACAATTTAACCACATTTGCATTAGTGTACTTTAACACATATTTGGTTTGTCTTATGGTATGGTCTTTATTTTTTAATTTTGCTTTGTGAATGCATTGGTGCTCTGCCTTTTTATTCCGTTGGTTGCTGCTGCTGCTGCTGCTGCCGCCACCGCCGCCGCCGCCACTGCCACTGCTTGGTGGCTCTGGGACAGGTCTAATTTTGTGAATATGAAACTGAGAGAATTTCTGTGGGACAGTTTGTTCACTGTTTCTTTGGAGACAGGCAATGTTGAAGTACCGCCTGAATTCACTAATTGTTAACAAAATATTGTCATATGCAAAAAAAAAAAAATAAGCAGTACCTGCCTATGACCCCCCCCAAATTGTACTAGTTAAATATCTTAAGCCATCAAATTAAATTATGTGCCCCAAGGAAGACAAATTCTGTCTGATAGAGAATTTGACCTGGGCAGCAGCAGCAGGAGGAGCACAGGGATGCCTTTTTCCAGACTTGGTCTTTTAAAAAGAATATTAATATAGAACTTTCTTTCCTGGTTGCTCCCATTTTGCAGGTAGGTTTCTACACTTTCTCTAAGGAGGTAGTATTACCAACATAATGAAGTCGCTTTACCTACTTTCTTTGCCCCTTTTGGTTAACTTCCTCTGGCTTTAGGACATCCCTGTTTCTGCCCTTGCACCTCTTCCTTTTTCAACCCTTCTCAAGGGCCTTTTGTTAAATATCTGAGAAGTGATGAAGCATCACAGAAAATCAATTTGATTGGTTTTGAACCAAATAGGTAGGTTGCATTTTCAATTAGAATCATTGCCCTAATTAGTATATCCATTCAGTTAATTAGGCCTCAGTTCTGTAACAGATTGTTCAAGCATTCATATTTTCTTTTTGAATTAGGATTTTAAATACGTTCAATGTCTAACTCAGGGCTAGTTTTCTTCAAAAATTTTCCCCAAAAGGCTCTAACCCAGGAGATTATGGCATATTTTATTAAACTTTGAAACTGAGAAGTCAAAAGATAAGAATATTTAAGCCAGAGATGGTTAAATACCTAAATATCATGAAGAGAGAATGTCTGGATTATGGCTCAATTCAGCTTTTGGTGAATAAACATCTCATTTCCACTGGCATTTATTTGTTTGGTTTGTACATTGATCAGTAAAATATAAATCCGAACAGCTTTTTGGCCTTAAAGACTTAATTCTTAAAAGATAATAGAGTTTTAGATTTAAAAAAAGCAGGGTTACACCCAAAAACAAATTTGTTAGAATTATTTTGCAAGCAGGTATATCTAAAATGCTAATAACAATAGGATGAAATGATTCTTCACAATATTTTAAAGTGACTTCTATATGCTCTCTAAACCTATTAATAAATTATTCTTTTGAATAATTCTTGAAAATATATAAAAGCTAAAAATATTTTTAATATGATTAAACTATCTTTATTGAGAGGAATGTTACGACCAAAAGGAATTGGCATCAATACCTATGGCTGAGGTCCCTAGACAGGAAAATTGTGCATCACAATTATCTCTACTATTAACTATTTCTGTGTGCTGCATATGTTGTACATGTATATCTAGCCTTACATAAATGGGTGGTTGGTCCTGATACATTACAGCTGAACTGATTGTCATCTAAAACTATAGCTCTCATTTTGTTACAAGGAAAAAATGCTTGCCATTTGTGATATCGAACTTATTAGATAGCAAACTATTTCAATCATATCAGTAATCTAGTGTCTTATGTGATGTACACAAATGTTATTTGGTATCTGCTGCTTCAGTGTAGGGTTCAGTTAAAATTTGGTTCCTGGATTCCCATCAACTAATTATAATTATACTCTCTTCTTCTCTAATTCATACATTTGAAGCTTACAGAAGCTTCCACAAATGTAACAGGAAGGATCTGGATCTACATCTGGCTCATGTAGTACTTTCTTGCATTGTTATAATGACTGGCCTATTCTGCCTGGTGGAAATTAGAATGTGTAGATTGGAGAGTTAAGAGAACCTCTGTATAGTATTCAATGCTTTCAGCAGGACAGCCCCACAATATTGGGGATGACCTTGTCCAGCAAAGTAAAAGTCTGTGGTAGTTCTCTCAAGAACTGCTTACATCTTCATGAATGCAGGCCATAGTACAAATGTTTTGGAAAACAAGGCTTCTGATCAAAATGGGTATTGCTTTTATTTTAATGTGGGTGTATCATTCTAAGGTACCTATTTGTGACTGCTGCAACATACTCCCCACCCCCAAATCTTTGTATTTTGTCATCAGAAAATGGGTAAGGTCATTGTTTGCTTTTCCCTGCTTGCCTATTTTGTAATTGTAAATTTTAGGATTGTAAATTGTGGGAAAGAACATTTGATTTGTTTTGCAGCCATTGGACTGAGTCAGTGGTGGTGTTTCTTGTATCTGATTATGCACATGTAAACCACCAATGTTAAAACAATGATTTTGTCTGTGTAGCCAATGTGTACTATATGCTTTACAGGAAAAAAATTGCACATTCTTTCAGAATGAGACTGCCTCCCCATATCCTTTCCTTTTAAGAATGAAAGCTCATTGCAAGTAAGAACTTATGGTTGAGAAGAGCTCTTTCTATATAAATATTCTATAAATATGTATAAATATACTTTTTTAAAGCATGGGTAAAAAAATAAGAATGCATTCATGGAAAGTACTAAGAAATCATTATACAATGGAATATGCACAAGTCAATAAAGATATAGTTAAATTTGTCTGAGGTCGTTTCAAAGATAATTTGCCTCTGCCCTAGAAGGCATCTACCTGGCAAAACTGCCCATCAGTATTCAGGAAATTCATATTCTTTCATATGAATAAATACCATAAATAAAAATTTAAGATTCCTTCATCAGATAAATGGGAAATTAGTAACATCTAATGTTTCTTTAACAGAGAAGGTAGGGACAGAAGCTGAACAGTCAGACGCTATAGCATTATTTGCCTTCTAAGCCTCCAAGAAACAAACAGCATCAACTGCTGCTACTGTATTGGCTAATTTGGGCAGATATTGGGGGTCCTGAGCAGCTCAAAGTGAAGTAGAAGACCTTGCTGGTTGCTGTACAGGTTAATCAGTCAACTTTTAAACTTGTTGAAATAGTTTTCCTCTCCTTCTTGTGGCTGTTCAGCTGGATTTTCTTATAGTAGAAGTTCAGCAAGGTCGAGATCACCACAGCTTATCCACCCAGGACCCACATAAAATATGTGCAGACTTCAGTTTCTTGTAAGCAGTGCTGCAATTGTTTCCAAAGAGTGCTCTAGGTTTAATGAGGAAAGGCAGTATGAAAATTAATGCATCATGAAGTGTATAAAGCCAACCAAGGTTGCCGCAGAGGGAGAGACATCTGTTTTCCAACGTGTCAGCATTTTGGAAGAGGATGGGCTTGCACTTGTTCTTTTTTGAGAAGTGGGGTTCTTTAAGCATACTGGAGGTTTAATATATTTTATTTTACTGCCAAATATAGTAAAAACACACAACTAAAAAGCTTATACGTTCTGATTTTCACTTAATGTTAATGTAATCTTTCTTTAAAAAATGTTCTGGGAACAGTTGCCCCAACCTAGAACTTTGAATTGGAAGACTCAAGGGTTTTCTCAGTATGCAGACATAGTTAATATGTAGACATACATAATCTAACCCCTCCCCTATAATTAGTTTAAGGTAACTTGTTAATGCTATACAGAAATTTTTGTATGGTCTTACACAAACATAAGAAATTGCCCTATGACAGGCATGGTAATTTATTGATGCAGAATCTGGCACTAAGTTTTTGGTTAGTTTAGATATTTACCCTGCCCTTATTACTTCATAAGTAACTCAAACAGCAAATACACATACAGGTGAAACTCAAAAAATTAGAATATCATGCAGAAGTTCATTTATTTCAGTAATGTAACTTAAAAGGTGAAACTAATATATGAGATAGACTCATTACATGCAAAGCAAAATAGTTCAAGCCATGATTTGTCATAATTGTGATGATTGTGGCTTACAGCTCATGAAAACCCCAAATCCACAATCTCAGAAAATTAGAATATTACATGCAATCAATAAAACAAGGATTATACATATATTGGACCACTGAAAAATATAAGCATGCATATGTACTCAGTACTTGGTTTCGGCCCCTTTTGCAGCAATTACTGCCTTAATGCGGCATGGCATGGAAGCTATCAGCCTGTGGCACTGCTGAGGTGTTATGGAAGACCAGGATGCTTCAATAGCAGCCTTCAGCTCTTCTGCATTGTTCGGTCTCATGTCTCTCATCTTTCTCATGGCAATGCCCCATAGATTCTCTATGGGGTTCAGTCAGGCGAGTTTGCTGGCTAATCAAGCACAGTAATCCCACGGTCATTGAACCAGGTTTTGGTGCTTTTGGCAGTGTGGGCAGGTGCCACGACTTGCTGGAAAATGAAGTCAGCATCCCCATAAAGCTCGTCTGCGGAAGGAAGCATGAAGTGCTCCAAAACCTCCTGGTAGACGGCTGCATTGACCCTGGACTTAATAAAGCACAGTGGACCAACACCAGCAGATGACATGGCTCCCCAAACCAACAGACTGTGGAAACTTCACAATGGACTTCAAGCATCTTGCAGTGTGTGCCTCTCCATTCTTCCTCCAGACTCTGGGTCTTTGGTTTCCAAATGGGATGCAAAAGAGGACTTTGGACCACTGAGCAACAGACCAGTTCTGATTTTCTTTAGCCCAGGTAAGACGCTTCTGACGTTGCTTGTTGTTCAGGAGCGGCTTGACAAGAGGAATATGACATTTGAAGCCCATGTCCAGGATCCGTCTGTGTGTGGTGGCTCTTGATGCACTGACTCCAGCCTCAGACCACTCCTTGTGAAAGTCTCCAACACTTTTGAATGGCCTTTTCCTGACAATCCTCTCCAGGCTGCGGTCATCCCTGCTGCTTGTGCACCTTTTTCTTCCACACTTTTCCCTTCCACATAACTTTCTATTAATGTGCTTTGATACAGCACTTTGGGAACATCCAACTTCTTTTGCAATTACCTTTTGAGGCTTTCCCTCCTTATGGAGGGTGTCAATGATGGTTTTCTGCACAACTGTCAGGTCAGCAGCCTTTCCCATGATTGTGCTTCCTACTGAACCAGACTGAGAGAGCATTTAAAGGCTCAGGAATCCTTTGCAGGTGTTCTGGCTTAATTAGCTGATTAGAGTGGGACACATTGAGCCTAGAATATTGAACCTTTTCACAATATTCTAATTTTCTGAGATTGTGGATTTGGGGTTTTCATGAGCTGTAAGCCATAATCATCTCACTTATGACACATCACAGCTTGAATTATCTTGCTTTGCCTGTAATGAGTCTATCTCATATATTAGTTTCACCTTTTAAGTTGCATTACTGAAATAAATGAACTTTTGCACAATATTCTAATTTTTCGAGTTTCACCTGTAATACTTCCTCCCATTTGAACTATGTGCAAAGCATGTTTATTTCTGAATTATCAGCTCTATTAATGTGGTAAATGACTTTATATTCTTTCTTACAATACATTCTCAACACTTTCACATAATTCTGTATATTATACATTGTGATAAATGCTGAATCGGTTCTTCTGCCACACTATTTGAATTTCTTATGTATTTAACCATTTTGGTATACTCTTTTGAAAAAACAGCACTAAACCTTAATGTCACCTTCATTACTTTAGTTTTTCACCAGTAGGATCCACCACATGAAAGGTTTTTATTAATGCTAGGAATGCATTTTTGTAGGTTCTGGTTCATCAATTAATACACACCTGAATTGAATTCTATTCAATCATTTTAATCCAGGACAATTCCTTAAATTATCTCCAACTTTCTATTTGCCAAGGGATCGGTGATTCTCACATGTTAAATTCTACAATTCTACATTGTTCATGCAGATATTCAAATTGATAAACCTATCCATCCTATCTATCCAAAGGAGGACACTGACCACAACCTAGGTTGGCAGTCAATACAACTACTTTTTTCCTCTTCCAAACTTTCTTTAAGGACATCAGTGTTAACAAGCACACATCATACTATTTTTGGACTTAAACTATTTATTTTAAACTTCATTTTTAATTCTTAAGACTACTAAAAAGATATGCATATAGAAATAGTCAGAAACCAATAGGTCTAGTAATAACAAGTGCACATCAAAAAATAATCATTAAAAAGTTCAAGGCAATTGTCTTGAGGGCAGTGCAAGTTTTGGGGGATTTATTTATTAGGACTTGTAACAAGAGGGTTTAGTACACAACAACAGTTAATTCCAAATACATTTTTTTAAAATTAAAAATTTATGTCTCCTCCCTCATCCCACCCCCCAAATGGTTTAATGGTACATACAATAAATCAAAACCAGCAAGGCTTTCTTCCCTAAAATCTCACATTGTTCTCATCCTACTGGGATACTTAAAGAGCTCAGAGCCCATAGCCACTACTAGTAAAGTGGCTAATTTTAAATCAAATGCCTATTTTTATGATAGCAAATGAAGTTGGCCACAATATCTGAAAAACAGCACCCAATGTTTATGAAATTTCAGCCAGAACTCTTAATAGACTCCAATTGAAACCATTCTTTGCTATTTCTCATGTAATATATGAAGACCATAATGGAGTCTATTAATAAGAGAGTGATAGTACTGCATAAAGGTTATACTTTTAGGCCCAGGCAGGACTGGTCATGACATTTTCTGCCTTGAATTGCTGCCTATTCTGCACTAGGGCAAAAAAGCACCATTCTTCTATCGCGTGGTTTTTAGCACTGCCATTGATCTGGTATACATACATTATTAGGTATAGACGACCTTACAAATTCTCTTCATAGATAAATCTAACATCTCCCTCTGAATTTCCAATGGAACTCATTGCCAAATTCAAATCTATCAGCACTTTTTTAAAAAAACTGCTCTTGGTTTTGAGCAACAATTTATATATTATTTTTAACTGCAGTATCCTGTCTAGCAAAAGTGATATATAATACTGTAAATGTTAAGACAGGTGTATAATTTCTAAAAAATCTATAATCATAGAGAATTTCTATGTTTTTCTAATTGGTGCATCAGCTCTTTCAGAATATGTATTGATACACAAAATCTGTCATCACATAGTGAATTTAATCCTATCTAGTTCAACCCTTCACTGATGAAATTTTTAAATACTGCTATAAAACAAAGGCTGTTCCAGCAACCCAAAACTGGAAGACATGCTATCATTATTAATTAAATTTAACACACTTCATTTCTTTTACATTTTAACTTCTGGAGCGGTGCAAAACCATCTAAGCTAGCTTATACTGATTTTTCCCTAGCAAAACATGCAAGTCCTGATCACCAGAAACACTTTTAAAGTCCTTTTCTTATGTGAAAAAGTTTTAACTTCTCACTTTTCATTTGACAAAGAAATTGGGGATAAATTACGAAAATAATAAAGCTAAAACCACAACACAATCTGCAAAGGTTAGGCCTCCCTCCCCTCCCTACAAAAGCCTATCTGTTAGAGATCACCAAAAGAGAGATCATTAATGAGATCATTTTTCTCATTAAATTAAAATTAACAAACTCACAAGCAACATCTCTATGCAATTCTTATAAAGCATGTAAAATTCAAGCAAAAGAACATGTAACAGACTCTGGATCATATACTTTGCCTCTTCCCCCTATACACTATGATGTCAGCTCTCAAATGAAGAAAAGTAATTTTCCATTTTTACTGGAGGGGAAAGCCCCTGAAAAGGATCATCCTTAGGCCTGAAGGCACCAACATATTATTTGCATGATAAACAAAAACACTTTTCCATAGGGGAAGATTTGACCCTTTAGCATCGACAGCAATATTTGAAAGCTCTGGGCCAAAGCTCAACTTCCCAATCTTTTGAAGGGCGATAGGATCAACCTTTTTTTCCCCAGAAAGGACAAGATCAAGAGTTTTAACCTGTGGAAATAACAGGAGATGCTCCTATTTTTACCCTCAATGCATCCATAATGCATACATTATCTCCCCAAATCATTTATATGTTGAGGATGGAAAGATAAGAATTAGAGTTGTCATGCTTCATTATTCATTCGCACCTTTAATTTGGGCAACGCCCATCTTAAATTAAACTACTTGGCTTATGACTTTGGAGAGCATGTCTCAGAGTGGTAGGGACTCAAATTGGATGTTAAGAAGCTACATGAAGCCAAAGGGATGCTAATTCGTACCATAGCAAAAAAATGTTGCTCTCTAAAAGAAACAGAAGAATGTTCATGAATATGTTCATGTGCCATAATTGCATGGTTGGAAAAATGAGCGCTAAGGGTATCAAAGCCATTTTATGGTGAAGGAAAAGCTTTAAAAAATGACACTGAGTTCTTTTTGATCTCCCCACTATATGTTTTTCCCCACAAGATACTGAAACAGAATGTGGAATGTTCAACATATTTAATAGCTTTACAGCAGGACTAGGGAAAGAGGATAGGTACAAGGGACAAATCCAGGCCCTTCCTCTTCACCCCTTTTTCTTAATTAAACAGTAGTGGGGGAAAAGGTAAGTTGGAAAAATAGTAAATGATATTTGAAAAACCACTCTCACAGTCTTGATATAACATGCAGTCTATGTAACAGTACATACACACAGTCTGATTACTTTGGGCCTTGTACATAGCATCATCCATAGGCATTCTACAGAATTCAAAACTGTACAAAATAAAAAATAAGCATAAAATCCAAGGATTATTTTCACAACATTAGTATTGCAGAATAAAAGCATTAAACCAGCAGGAGGCAAGGATTCTGTAAACACCCTCTGCAGCAGTTTGCAGGAAGATGATCTTGGCTCATGAGGGATACAGGAAGCAGTCATACAATCAGAGAGCTCCAAATTCGTATAAGGGAACTGTGGCCCTGCCCTCCATAGAGGCTGTAGAGTTTCTCCCCAAACAAGCAAATGAGTAGCATCTTATAAAAACCATGTGATACTAAAAGCACTTTTAAACAGGAAATACAAAAAGGCTATCAATAAACCCTCCCTTTCATAGCCAGGAAATAGTCAGGATTCATGTATGTTCTGCCACAGAATCATCATCCAACTTCTATTTGTTCTAGGAATAAAATTTGGTGGTTTAGGTCTTGCAAAGGGACAGAGTTAAGACTTCACATTACTGACTTTTCAACATCAGAGCTCCAGGCGTAACAGCAGTCTTTTCTACAATTTCCCAGAACAGCAGAGAAAGACACCACATGTGAAGGATTGTTAAGGCAATCTGTTTCTGAAAAAAGAAAATAAGACTATGGTGGTGGGCAAAGCACTCTGCAGAAGTTGATGAAACCATAAAAAGCATGGTACCAGACAATAACTGCATCAATAATGGCAAAAAAGCAGAATATGAAAAATTGGGAGGAAATTTGAATAAGCTGTGTTCTGTATATCCTCCAGCTTGTTGCTTTCCTAATCAGCTGTGGCTCAGGTTTTCCATTCTAAAGAAATTGTTTGCAACACAGTTCATAGACTGCAGGCACAACACCCAATATGTTTAAATGGGCAAATGTTAACTTTGCTTAGTTTTTCAGAACTGAGCCCAAGTAACTCCACAAAATTTGTCCAGAACAATCCCTGATCTCTTTTGTTCACCCTCTTGGCAGGCTCTGCAAAACTCAGGAGAAAGCAGGGCGCCACTGATGAATGATATTTGAAGCAGAATCCTACTCCAAAACTCCAAACAAGTACTACAGTTGCATTTTCAACTTCTCAGAGCAGAGTCTTATCTTACCTGGGTCCCCATGGAGCAGTGGCAGCCACTTAAAATAAGCATATTGATGGAGGCTGCATTCCCATCTTCATATAGTAAGTTGTGTCTCAAGACTGTATACTATTACACCACACATTAAGATATTACACAGTAAAAGCTATGTGCATACCCATCATGCTTGGTCCTTTGTAGAAATCTACCCTTTGTCCTAACAGATCAGGCTCTCATAACTCATACTCTCAATTGGAGATCTAGTGTTTATGCAAGAAGCTGGCTCCAGTATTCCATCATCTACAGATATATCCAGCTTTACCCATCCCTCTTAGACAAATCAAATCTGGATGCCTTCAAACAAGCCAGTCCTCAAGTGATCTTTATACTATAAGCACTGGCATCTGTTTGGGGGGGGGGGGGGTTGCGCCAGTAAAGGCAAACTGATGGTCCCAGAATGCAACTGAACTCCTCTGTACCTCTGCAATATTAACATCATTAAAAAGGAGAAGCAGCTTTTATCTTTTTTGGGGGGTGGGGTGCCAGTGACATCACAATGGGTCTCAAGCTTTGAAACAGTAATCTTTGAAGGAACCTGGATCTCATTAGCAGTCCTACTAATGGGAGCTACAACAATTGATGCAAAGTTAATGACTTTTTGTAGCACCTGAGTTTATTAATGGCACAAACAAGCAACATAGGAAGCTATACCAACATAATCTGTGTTACTCAGAAAATGTTTAGTAAATTCATGGCTAGCTTATGTGAGAAAGGAAGGCTGACCACTACAATCAGTATTCCAAGCACATGATTACTGAACAATATATTGAACAATATACCCAGAAAACCAACTAAGAGTAAGAAGTATGAAATGCTTGCAATGCCTTAAAAAGAAATATCTTATTCTTGTATATGGGAAAACTTTTATTATGTTAATCAGCAGCGAAGAATTGGACTGGGATTGTGGCATATAAACTTAACTTCTCACAATACACTACGGAGCTAATATAAAACCCTTCTGGTCCTTCTTATAATCCCCCCAATTCAGCTGCTATCAGCAGCTAAGCAAAAGCAAGTTTCATAAGAACTGTGGTCTACAGTATAGAAAAGAGTTCACACCTTCCCCCTCACTTCATGCCCGATTCTGATAGCTCCATGATTGCTGGATAACAAAAATAAACATACTGTGATATCCTCTAGCTTGTTGCTAAAGTGCCTACAGACATTATAGTAGATTTTCATTCCCATGTTGGAAAATCACCCATATATTTACTGGTGGGAGAAAAAGCAGCTTATACTTTTGCCAGTTTTAAATTAGCATTCAAAGAAAACCAACAGCCCTTGGAAATCTTTGGGCAATATTTGTCTGGTTTCACAATTCCCTTATGGTATGTATCAAAATCTGAAATAGAACAAATGGCCAGTCTCATAGTACACACTTATTCTGAGTTGGACAGGCTATAGTTAACTGAAGCAGGCTAATCAATTCAAAGCCTTTCTCTATAAAATACATGTCCCTTTCTAACTCCCAAATTATGAAACATGAGGTAATTTTAGAAGACTGCTGTCAGCCTTTGTAACAACAATCAGGGCTAAAGCCTGACTGAAAGCATTTTTGAACACTATCAAGAGGGCAGGTTTAACCATTTCATAAATATTTTGCATACTGAGGGCTGAATAGGGCTGCTATATAAGAAGGACAGAGGCCATTTCTAAAATGTCAAGCTTTATCATCCTTCATTATCTTTAGTCCAACATCTTAAAAATAACTGAATGATACAAAAGAGGCCCAGTTTATGACTTGGAAGTCTCAATATATTGGGAGATTATCTCTGTCTGTAAGAAGAAATGAAACAGCTCCTTACAAGCCTAGATCAAGCTATAAGTGTGAAACAATTGCAGAATTGCTGTATTAGAGATGCAAGGAACCAAGCTGGTGTGTAATCTCAGAATGTTTGCCACTACAATAACACATATTCAACAGTAATATGTGCAGAATAAGGAGGGGGAAAGAGATGGCAGACCAGCACTAACATCCAAGATGCCCCAATACCATGCCCCATGGTATTCCTGAGGGGAAAAAAAATCCCATATTTTGACTGAATGAGTCTCAATTTGAGTAATGGATCCCTTTACTGGCAAGTTCATTACATCTCTATATCTACATGTTGATCAGTCAGCTCATTAATATTGGTCATTCAGTTTGGTCGCTGCTGGCAAATGGAAGAGCCATTCTTCAAAATAATTCAAATCACCATTTTATAAAAAGGAAAGAGGAGTGGTTTTGTATAATGATCCTTCCTTCAGGTGCCCAGGTGCCCCCCAAGCTGCCTATGGGACCTGGGCAGCTCAACAATCTCTTGGTTCTGTCTCGCCATAATGGTCTTCATTCTGAGTAGTGCATGATGGACTCTACATAGTTTCCAGGGAAGAGTCCAGTTACTCCATTCATCACACCTTCATACCATCCATCATCATTTTTCTTAATGACGTAGATGATGGCACCTTCCTGAAAGGAAAGTTCATCTTCCTTGTCTTTAGTGTAATCATAAATTGCCACAACTAGGAACAAGAAGAAAAACAAAATTAACACTTCAAATAAGCAGTTGGACCCAAAGCAATTATAGCTTTCACTTAAGTGGTGTCTTGTATCAAAAAGTAGGCATTTTCTTTATTGTCTATTCATGCAAGAGTTCCTTCCCATTTACAGAAACAGTTGCTAATGCAAAATTGTAAAACATGTAGACACGTATACGTTTTGATTCTAAAATGATGGACTACTACATAAAAAATGAAATAACACAATGTTAATACATTGATTAATGATTAATCCCTCAAAACTGTCCACTGGGCAACAAGCTTTCTTTGCTAATAGAAGTGGGAGTTCAATCTTTTAACAGTGATTTTCCAGGGTATGTGGTGCAGGACTACTAACAATGCTTTGTTGGCTTAGTGAAATTCTATTTATTTCTCATATGCCTGAAAATGAAATGAAAAACACAAAAGTGATTTAGTGGAGAACTTTTTGAAAACCTCTTTGTCTTGTGGCCAAACATCAAAGTTTTAGTCCCACCTTAGGCACAATTTCAGTTGGGTAAACTTGGGCCGCTCACTCACTCTCAGCTCTTAAGAACAAGACAAGCACACCACTCCTGAAATCTTGCCAAGAAAACTAAACGGAGTTCTCCAGTCAGTAGCCAGGAGTCAACACTAAGTCAAAGCAACCCCCTCCTCAAAAAACAAGATAGTAGTCCTTGAACTACGACCATTCATTCAGCAACTGTTCAAAGTTATGACAGTGCTGAATGACAGTGGTATGACATCATCAATGTTCTGGATAAACCAACACCCACACAGTCGATCACATAACCAGTTGCCAAGTATCCTGTGATCATATGATTGCCATCTGCGATCTTCCCTGCTAGCTTTTCCAGAAAGTCAATAGGGAAGCCAGCAGAGAATGTTGTAAGTCACCCTAACCCTTCACCAGCCCCCTGCAATCATGCTGTGCCAACCACTTACACCTCCATTCATATCCTCTTGGATTTGCATGCCATGCATGCCCTCATGCAACCTTCTCACACCTCACTCTCATGCATCTGATTCACTCAAACTCTCAAGCAGCCCACTACACCCTTACTGACCTATGCAAAGCTTCTCATGCACTCTTCACACTTTCCCTTACCAGCACCTCTTGCAGGCCTGCTCCCTGAACCCCCATTTGGTCTCTGCTCTCACCCATCCCTAGCAGCAGCAGCTTACCTGCCTGCCAGCCTAGGATTTGCAACTTCCTTTCAGCTTCTTCACTAAGTTTGGTGTAAGAAACCAGTAAGAAGTTGCCTCACCTAACAACTGTGGATTTCCATTAACAATGGCAACCAAGATTGTACAGACTGCATCACTAAGAGATACAGTCATACTTTATTACTGCATTGCTTGATGATGGAAATTATGGTCCTAATTGATGTAAGTCAAAGACTGCACATGACAGACAGATAGAATGGAATACAATCATAGTTATTAGTACATGACATAGGGAAACATTTTTAAAAACTGAATGCAAATTAAGTTTCTGAATTACATTCATACCTGAATGTGGTTTGGTCTCTTGGGGAAAGAAGCCAGTAACATTTTGTTTAAAATAATTGGAGATGGCTAATAACGATTTTATTTCATGATCACATCATAAGTCACACTTTGGGACATCACATAAGGGAGCAAAATATTATTCTAGCACTATTTCTTGGCAAAATGTAGAAAACCAGTGACTCTCAAGCTCTCAGGATAAAAAGGCATCAGTATAATGTGCCACACTTAATTCAGATCCAATGAGGGAGACAAACTTCCACCTCCACTACAATTACAACCAACTAACCTTTCTCCAAATAGGTCCTTGGTGCCCATGGTGGATCCTCTTCAGCATAAGGATCACTGTATTCCACCACAGCTGCTTCTTCTTCATAATCCTCTGGAGGAGGGGGTGGCGGTGGAGATTCATCAAAAACAGCTTCATCTACTGGGGGTGGAGGGGGAGGTGTGTCTGAAACTAAAAAAAATAAAAATAATATTCAAGTTTCTTGACTTAGATGTTTACATAAATAGCAATATAATAAATAGTAGGACATATTTGTCCAGTTTATTTTACACATGAAACCCAAAGTGGAAATATGGAGATCTAGTAAATAATATTAGAGATTATGCTTCAAATGTTCCTTCATCCTTCAAAACTTTCATTGATAAAGATGAGCAAAACCACAGATACACAAACTTGTGGATAATAAAAAGTATAGATAATGAGGGCTACCTATATGCATAACATTTATATAGATTGTTTCGTAACAAAGAATTAGCAAGACTCCTTTGCTTCCCTTCTTCTAATGTATATAAGCTTTTTAATGGAGATAATCAAATAATTTTGGTATTCACCAGCTATTAAAATACAACGCCTAGCTAGTGATGTCAAAGATCATATACTATCCAGCACTGTAGGAAAAGGAGTGGCAGAACCTGGGGTGGAATTAAAAGAGGGATCATCTAGGTCACCAACTGGTTGTCCGTGAGAAAATTTTGGTGGTCCACAGAAAAATTATTTGCATTTTTTATACTGCACTAAATCAGGAGTCCTCAAACTGGGCCGGATATGTGCAATGAACGCTGCAGAGAGTCTCCCCCTTTGGGGTCTTTTTGTATGGGTTGGAAAGGGGCAGAAATTATGACTTGGAGTCTGCTTCAGCCTCCTAGTGTGGGGCTTTGGGCAAAGGCTGGAGCCGGAGGGCCTTGTTCCAGTGAGTTTGCATCATGGCCTGGAACCGCTGAGCCTCCAGGCACCAGTATCTGGCCTTGTACTCCTGCAGGTCTTCCCTCTGCTTGGAAAGCCTATGCTCATAGTCTTCAGTGAAGTGCTTCTGCTGAGCCTCCTTCTCAGTCAGATCCAATTTGAACTGAGGCAGTTGTTTTGCCAACTCTATCTCGTGGTGGCTGCTTAGCTCCAACAACTATTTCCTGTTGGGCCCTAAGGACCCTGGGTGGTCAGGCAAGGAGTGGCTGGGAGGGAAGGGGCGAGTAGAGGCTGGCAAGGCGCCCCTCGATGTGAGTAACATCGAGTTGGCCATGCCCACCCAGCCAGTCATTCAGCAGATCATATTAGTGGTCTGCGGGATTTCAAATTATGAATTTAGTGGTCCCTGAGGTCCGAAAGGTTGGTGACCCTTGTTAGGGATAACATTGTTTACCCTAACTGGTTTGGGTAAAAATAATAAATAAGTTATCATGGTTTGTTGGTTAAAGTGTGTGTAACTTTAACTACAAGAATGTAATTAAGGGTGTGGTTGTAAAAGCACCATAAAAGAAGCAAGTCAATTGCAGCTCTCTCTCTCTCTGGCTTAATGATCCCTAATTACTGGATGGATTGATGACTGCGTTTTTCCTTACTGGAACGGAGGAGAGAAAGGAGTGTTGATTTCTCAACGGAGAGAAGAGATAATACGGACTGATTTATTGTAAGTGAACTGACATTGGCTATTCAACACGGACTTTGCAAATTGAGTATCCCCGACTGGACTGACTGAAATGATACATGACTAATGGACCGTTTATTTTGACTATGCTATAATTCCTAATGGAATAAACTATATTTTTGATAGCACAAGCGTATCTGTTTTTTACTGCGTGTTAACTAAAATACAAACTTATCTCACACATTTACCTGTCTGCCTATCTGACTACGCTACACATTCTGTTTAGTTTGTTTTCCTTAACATTCGTTGGGGAATTCAGGCTTAACACTGGTTATGGGCCCAGAGACTGCAAAGTCAGTTTAACTAGGATAAAAAACAGGTTTATGTAAAAAGTGAGATTTTGTGTTGTTACACGTTACAGTAAACAGACAGCTGTGTTTTTATTAATTATAGTTTTATATCCATATATTGAAACATGGCACAAGTCAGTCTACAAAGTTTGTCCCTTATATCCAAGCTGGATGGAACAAACTATGTTTCTATGAAATGTAGTCTACTTCTACGAAGAGAAGGTCTGTGGAACATAATTGAAAACCCACCAAACGTAGAGGAATGGGATCCTGAAAATGAGGAAGATAGTCAAAAGATAGAAGACTTTAAACAGAAAAATGAACAAGCTCTTTGCATCATAGGACTAACACTATCAGATAAGCAACTTGTTCATATACGCGGAGAGCAAACAGCTGTTGGGTGTTGGCAAAAACTGAAGAGGATTTATGTCCGAGATAACGTTGGTGCTCACATAAATCTAACACGGAAGCTTTTCCGGACGCATCTCCAAAAGAATGGTGATATGCTGAGTCATTTGAATACTATGAAAAGCATTTTTCAAGAACTGCACGAGAAGGAGCTTATTTTCTCTGAACTATACCAGGTCTACATAATTCTATCTTCATTAGACGAAAGTTTTGATGACTACGTAACTTCCTTTGAAATTTTACCTAAAGAAAGCCTAACTTTAACTGATATCACTGACAGATTGATTGAAGAGGCCAGAAGAAGGCTTGAAAGAGATCAGTTAAGGAGGAAGCAACCTCAAAAGGAAGATAATGAACCTACTGCATACGCAATTAAAAAGTGTTTTAATTGTGGAGGAAGAGGACATTTGGCAAGATTTTGTAAGAAAGCAAAGTGCCAGAATGCAAGTCAGAATACTGGAAGTCATCAAAGAAAAAACAAAAATTTTGAGTTAGCCATGTATAGTAATGGAGTTGTAAAAAATAATTTATGGGTGGTTGACAGTGGAGCATCCCACTGTATAACGAATGATAACAAAAAATTTGTAAAAATGTCCATGAGTTCACAGCAAACGGCTGGAAAATGAAAGCAAAAGGTGAAGGTATTGCACATTGTTCTTGTATAAAAGAGAACGTAAAAATGTTATATGTACCTTAACTTAAATTTAATTTGCTTTCAGTTAGAATGTTGGTTAGATTAGGATACGTAGTTACCTTTAGGGGAGATACTTGCTTAATTGAAAAAGAAGGTAAGAAAATTACTGCATCTTTAAGAGGTGAATTGTATGTGTTAAATGATAATGGTTTAGAGGTGGCTAACACGGTTTATGATAATAAGAAACCTCATGATGAATGTATTCACTTGTTACACCGACGACTAGGTCATTTAAATTTTAAAATGATTAAGAGAACTGTTCAACTATCTAAAGGAATAAGTTTGAAACCTTGTAATAAGTATTTGCAATGTTCTGCTTGCAATCAAAGCAAAAGCAAAGTCATACCGGCAAATAGAGTTGATGGATTTACTACCAAAGAGCCTTTAGAGGTAGTATTTGCCGATATAATAGGTCCTAAAAAACCAAGTGTAGGTGGTGCTCGATACATATTAAGCATAATGGACCACTATTCTAGGTATGGTTTCTGTTTTCTAATGAAGAGAAAAACTGAAACGTATCTAAATTTCTTTAATTGGTTAAAATTTGCAGAGAGGAAAACTAAAAAGAAATTAGTAACTCTTATAACAGATAATGGTGCGGAATTTACAAATAATAAATTCCAGAGTAGACTTAGGATGGCAGGTATTCAACATAAAGTCTGCACCATATAGGCCTCAACATAATGCCTTTATAGAGAGACGAGGCCAAACACTGCAATCAATGGGACGGACTATGTTGTCTGATTCAGGATTACCTGACAATTTGTGGGGAGAAGCTATAATGTGTGGTAATCACATATTAAATAATGTTGTTAATTCAACAACAGGTGAATTACCATTCACACTGTGGCATGGTAGGAAACCTGATTTAAGTTACATTCACACATTTGGTGCACCAGCATGGGTGCATATCCCTCAGAAACAACTCAGAAACAAAGGACAGCATAGAGCTAAAAGATTATTTTTTGTTGGATATCAATCAAACCATAGATCTTATAGATTCTGGGAACCAGGTACATCTAGAGTATACTGCAGTGATAGTGCACAATTCCTAGAACATATAGGATGGAATAGATTAGAGCAAGATTCAGATAATGATGTAATTATAGAACCCTACAAGAGGCAGAAAGAAAAGACTAGTTATAAGAAAAGTCCAATTAAAGAAGAAGTCCACGAAGAGCAAATAGAACCAGAACAAGAGGAAATAATTGATCAAGAAGAGATAGATATTCAAGAACAGGAAATAAAGGAAAGTCCACCTGTAAGTCCTATAATACCTAGACGCACAACACGTGTAACCAGACCACCTGAAAGGTATCAGGCAAGTATAGTTTGCCAAGTAAATAAAGTTCCTACTAGTATAGATGAACTTAGGATGTATCCTGTAAAGGATCAGGAGAATTGGCAAAAGGCAATGGAAAAAGAGTTAAATTCATTAAAGGAAATTAAAGTATATGAAGATACCAAATTACCTCCAGGAGAAAAATCCATTGGGTGCAAATGGATATTCAAAGTAAAGACTGGAAATAATGGGACAGTTACTTATAAGGCTAGGTTAGTAGCTCAAGGATTTAATCAAAATGCATTTGATTATGATGAGGTATTTGCACCAAATTTAAAGGCTACAACTTTAAGAGCAGCTTTAGTGTGGGCAGCTAAGAATTATATCGTTAACCATTTAGACGTAGAAACTGCCTATCTACATGCACCATTGCAGCATACAATATATTTGAAAAAACCAGTTGGTATAAATGATAATAAAGCAAATAGCAATGATTGTTGGAAACTCAAAAAGAGCCTATATGGATTGAAACAATCTGGCTATGAATGGAAACAATATATTGTGAAAGAATTAAACAATATAGGGTTTAAATCTGGTTTAGCAGATCCATGTATGTTTAAAAGAGAAAATAATGGAACGGTGTCATTATTGTTATTATTTACAGATGATATTGCTTTGATTACTAAGACCAATAATGAAGCTACTGAGATTATTTCATTATTAGCCAAAAAGATAAAATTAAAGCATTTAGGTGAAATTAAAAAGTATCTAGGATTGACAATTAACAAAACCAAAAATGGATTTAAAATATCTCAAGAAGATAAAATTTGCCAATTAATTAAATTGTATAAAATGGAACTTTGTAAGCCGGCAAAGACTCCAATGAGTCAGGAAGTTTGCCAAACTGATGCTCAAAGCCCCAAATTCGATAAGACCATCTATCAATCTTTGATTGGTAGCTTATCATATATAAGCAATTGGTCAAGGCCAGATATTGCTTATAGTGTTAATCAGCTGGCACGATTTAATAATGATCCACATCAATGTCATTGGCAAGCATTAAAGAGAATTTTAAGATATCTTAAAGGAACAATGCACCATGCATTGTATCTAGAGCCAAAAGGTGATTTGATTCTTAGTGCCTATGCAGATGCAAGTTTTGCAACTGACATAAACACTAGAAAATCAACATCTGGGATGGCTATATTATTTGGTAAGACACTAATAGGGTGGAGGTCAATCAGACAACAGCATATCAGCTTGTCCACGATGGAAGCAGAATTTTCATGTCTGTCATTACTATGCACTGACTTAATTCTGTACAAACAGTTATTATTAGACGTGGGTATAACTGTTAAAGATTCCATTATTGTGTACAAGGACAACCAGGCAGCCATACAGTTAGCTACTAATATTGCTGTAAAGACTAGATCAAAGCATACTGATTTAAGATACTTAAATGTTAGAGAATCTGTGAAAAATGGTCTAATTAAACTAGAGTACTGCATGACGGAAGAAAACATTGCAGACCAGTTTACAAAAGCTCAAGGTGTAGTAAAATTTAAAGAGAGTTGTAACAATTATGATTTAAAGGTGTAAATGGTTATATTATTATTATATTATTATTATTATTACCCAAAAGGGGAGAATGTTAGGGATAACATTGTTTACCCTAACTGGTTTGGGTAAAAATAATAAATAAGTTATCATGGTTTGTTGGTTAAAGTGTGTGTAACTTTAACTACAAGAATGTAATTAAGGGTGTGGTTGTAAAAGCACCATAAAAGAAGCAAGTCAATTGCAGCTCTCTCTCTCTCTGGCTTAATGATCCCTAATTACTGGATGGATTGATGACTGCGTTTTTCCTTACTGGAACAGAGGAGAGAAAGGAGTGTTGATTTCTCAACGGAGAGAAGAGATAATACGGACTGATTTATTGTAAGTGAACTGACATTGGCTATTCAACACGGACTTTGCAAATTGAGTATCCCCGACTGGACTGACTGAAATGATACATGACTAATGGACCGTTTATTTTGACTATGCTATAATTCCTAATGGAATAAACTATATTTTTGATAGCACAAGCGTATCTGTTTTTTACTGCGTGTTAACTAAAATACAAACTTATCTCACACATTTACCTGTCTGCCTATCTGACTACGCTACACATTCTTTTTAGTTTGTTTTCCTTAACACTCGTTGGGGAATTCAGGCTTAACAACCCTGATCTAGGATCTCTATGTAGCCACAAGTGAATTAAGTCCAACTTTCCCCCTCCCAAATTCGGTTCACCTTTATCTAATTCGAAACACATGTTAATCATTAGATGAGAAGATTCCTGTGCACAAATAGGCTTTTTAGCAATAAATCAGTTTAATTGGACCTTCAGGTGTGGACCTGGTCTTTCATACCTGACAAGCAATATCTGAAAGGTAGAAGGTGGCTTGCTCTAATACAGGCCGGGGGAGAAAGGCAATTACCCTATTTTCAGAGAAAAGAAGACTAAATATTAGCTGCTGCCTGAAATTGGGACAGAATTTATCAGATAAGTCTAATCAAAACATCTAAACATGGAATCTCTACCATATTAGGAGTGAATAGTAATATGGCTGCACAAAATTGACTGTTACCCAGAGATCAGTCAAACTAGTGCATACAGGTAACTTAAGGTAAGAAACAAAAACTGAAAGATCTTTACTTAAGTCACAGATCAATAAAAAGACAAACTTACTGTTTTCCTGAACTCTGGCCACAAATCCCATTAATGGTAACTGAGGAGTTACTTGTAGGATGGAGGGAGGAGGTGGTGCAAGAGACACTGCAGAGAAGAAATACAAATAAATAGACTCCAATCAGAAATATAGTATAGAAACATGAAATAACTGGATAGACAATGTGGCATCTTACTAAATGCAATGGAGTGACTGGATAATTAAAAACTAGGTAATATTAATTGTGCAGAACATTGAAAATGGATAATCAGCTTTTTAAAGAATTTTTTAAAAGAATTCTTGGAAACATCTACAGTATCTACAGAATAATATTCCTGAAACAGCCCTATTCAAATCATACTTATTTTATTACAGCAAATAAAATGTTGCACAATATTATTGTGGCAAATGGAAATATTGCTACACTATTAATGCTGCTAAGAGAAAATGTTTATTCTTCCATATTTATCAATTTGATATAATATGGACACTTGACCCATTTCCGCTTAATCAAAATTAATTTAGGTCTGAGCATTTAAAGAGTGTGACTATGTGGCTAAGTCCTGAATTGCATTTACTAAAATACTTATATTTTTGTAAGTTTACAATCAATGGAAGCAAGAACTTTAAATAATTATTTTCTTCTGATTAGATAAATTGAATTGGGATTACATCACTATTATTATACATTATTTGGTACCTTCCATGATATCTCAACAAAGGAATAACAAATGTCAACAATTTATCTCCCAACAGTTTATTTTACAAAGTATTCTACCAAATAGAATAGAGAAAATAAGTTTTTGCAGAAGAAAAACTGTCCAAACCTAAGCAATTTACTTCACATTTTTAAAAAATACCTGCAAGTTTTGGGAAAGGGGGAAATATATGTGTCTGAACATAACATGTATATACTTGTATATCAATAGCACTTAAGACTTATAAACTGCTTCACAGTGCTTTACAGCCCTCTCTAAGCAGTTTACAGAGTCAGCATATTGCCCCCAACAATCTGGGTCCTCATTTTACCAACCTCAGAAGGATGGAAGTTTGAGTCAACCTTGAGCTGGTGAGGATCAAGCCCCTGGCAGTCAGCAGAATTAGCCTGCAACACTGCATTCCAGCCATTGCGCCACCACAGCTCTAATGTACCTTTCTATTCACACTTAAAACAAGTGAACTAGGTGTTCTTGGATTTGATGTTTCCATTACCAATTCCTTACTGTAAACAAACATACCAGAAAATTTAAAACCAGGACTTAGTTATGTGCTATGATATATAGAAGGTTCTTGCTAAACACATCTAGCTACTTCTGGTTAAAATTCTTCTATCAAAACTGGGAATTCTGCAGGGGCCTATCTTACCTGGATTCTGGCTATAAAACGGTCCTCCGTTGACCTGGCTTTGAAGGCTGTTCTGTGAAGTGATGGATGGAGGGCGCCTATATGGCAAAGAGCCCCCTATTGTTGGAGGTGTGTGCCGAGTAGCAGGTCTGTTCATGCTGTAGAACTGAACAGGATGACCTATTTCGACAGGTTAGAAAAAAATATAAAACCTTAAACAATCCATTTTTAGATGAAGTGATTCAACTTAGGCATGGCAATTCAAATTAAGTGAAACACGTTTCAGTCAAGTTCTCTAATGGAAAAAAATCCTACGTGGATGAGATCAAACAAATTTAAGAAGAAAACATTCTTAGATATTATTCTCTTGACTCTTAAAAAACTTGGCCAAATATAAAAGTAGATAACTTGATTATCCGGAAGTCAGCATTCCAATATAATACATGCATAATGTGCAAGTTAATTACTTAATAACCAGCATATGTGAATGAATTAATATGAAATGAATATCTACATTCTCTACTCTTTCAGCCACAGTGCTTCTCAGTGAAAATGTAGAGAGTCAGAATGCAGAAGAATCTCATGCTCAAGTACCATATGAATGGGTTTCACTAATTACAGAATGTTGAATTTCTCATGCCTGGATTTTCCCCAGTTGTTTTTGCATGCATTCGCATGCACAGCTCTTTCGCAGAAGTACAGGCCAGTCTGTTGCGATGCTTTGCCCAAATGTTCCTTTGAATAGTTCCCACAATCTTGTTATTGACCAGCTTGAGGTCACTTGGCTCAACATTTCAAAGGCAGGACCAAGGTCAAATCAAGGGCAATGGGTTGATACTGGTGGTCTCAGGATCACTGGTGGCTCCTGGGAATCGTAAATATTCTGGTTGATTTGCCAAAAATAATTTTTAAAAATGGCAAAACATTGCCAACTGTAAAACTATTGGTGTTCAGCATTGCCATCTCAAATCTTGTGAGAGATTTGATCTTAATCATTTTCAGCTTTTTTAATATATGTAATCATAATGAGCAGTTGTTAGAACAGTGAACAGAACAAATATAAAGTGCTCTGATGCAGAATGAGAGCTAGTTTGGTATAGTGCACCAGGCTAGAAACTGGGAGACCCTGTATGGTAGTCCTGCATTAGAACAAAGCCAGCAGGGCATTTTTGGGCTAGTCACCCTAGAAGGAGGCAATGGCAAATCACTTCTGAAATGTTACCAAGAAAACATCAGGGATTGGAGACCAGGCCAGTCTCCAAAAATCAGACACGACTGAATGGAAGGGGAAAAAATCCTTAAGTTCTATGCACCAATGATAAAACTTTCTAAGAGCTATAATTTGAAACATATAAATTTCACATAGCTAAATAGTGCTTTAGTACATATAGAAGGCTTATTTTCACTTCAAACCTATGTACTACTTATGTAGGAATAAAATAAACCAAGTTGATATCAGAAGCTGTATGATATGAAGTTAAGAAATAAAACTGTAGATAAATTTAACAGCATGAACATATCCCAGAGTTTCCTATTCATAGAATTAATCTAGCAAAATGCATCTTGGTTAATTGCAGCTTCCATCTTTCTAATTTTCTCCAGAAAATCAGAAAAACAAAACCCATTAGCTCCAAAATGAATCATCTTTATTCTCATATGGTTCTAAGGAAAAAGATGTGTCAGAAATGTAAAAGCACCCACATTACTACGAAAGTTCCACCTAAAATACCCTCACAAACCACCCTAAACTGCAAACATAACGCATGATTTTTGTTTTTCCAGGTAGACCTATCTGTTTTTAAGGAGGGCAGGATGTCAGATCCGTGTATTTCTTCAATGGAAGAAGAAGGGGGGGGGGGGACTGATAAAGAAATCCTTCTTGATGTAACCTGAATATATTTAATCTTATATTGAATCTGTATAACCTACACATGATACAATGGAGAGATGAAACCCAGATGGCTGGAACCTATCACCTCTGAGAGAGACAGCCAGGAGATGAAGAGACCATAAAAATTCCACAGTGAGATGTGTCCTGGGAAACTCTGAAAAAGATCATTCTAAAAAGGGGGTGGGGGGGAATTAACATGTTGGCTCTAAATACCAGTTGTGGTATTTACCACAACCAAATATTTAGTTGTGTCACTAAATACACATCAAGATAAGGGGAGGGGTTTTAAACTCCCTTATCTATCTCTGCATGCCTCAGAGACTTTAGACACTGCTTTTAACCCCTACATGAATTGTCTCATCTCAATAAAGGATTCCTTTATGATAGGTTTTGATACGTTTTCAGAAGTTCATTCTGGTTGATTGAATGGGAAAAGTTCTGTAGCCTGACATAAAGCAGCGTCTGCAATAGAGATCAGCCCAGAGAGGAAAAAAAAATTTTTTTTAAAAAAAACCTTAACTCTACCAAGGGGACCCTGCAAGAAAGTAAAATGTCTAAGTACAGCAAGGACCAAGGGGGTGCCGAATGCTGGGGAGAAACGTTGACAGTTACCAATCCAGATACTGACTCAGTGCACCCCATTGAAGATAGCGAAGCTGCCTACGAAACCTCCACAAAGCCCCGGTGGTCTATAGGTGTAGAAAAGAGAGACAGCAGGGATGGAAGAACCAGGGGAGTAACCCTCACCCGGGGCAATCGTAAACCCAGATGGAAATTGGAGCTGGAGGCCCTATCAGATCAGGAAGGATGGGGTGAGGAGCCACTGGCTGACGACCGACTGAGACGGTATATAAATTGCCTCATGAGGGAAGCCTTGGAGAACCTCGAGGTGAGGGATGCACCAGGACGCCAACGCAGGAGAGCGAGGGAACCAGAAAAAGAGACAACCCGAGCCGCCACCCCGGAATCAGCTGAGAATGATCGGGCAGTGGGACAAGCTGAAGAACCAGTAGCCATACCAGGTACCCGACCCCTAAATGCCCCAGAACAAGGGATTAAACCTGGCCAACCCAGAGACATACAACTGCAGAGGAAGGTCCCACCCCCCTAGGAGTAAAATTCGATGGGGACCCCCAGAAACTGGGATTTTTCCTGGTGCAAGTGCTCACCTACATGCAAGAATATGGGCGGGATTTCCCAATCCAGGGATCCAGAGTATGAGTCGTCACCCTAGCCCTGGAAGGGGCAGCAGCTAGATGGATGGTGACGCTCCACAACTTCAATGCCCCAGAATTAAGGAACCTCGACCGTTTCATGATGGCCCTACACCACCGTTTCGAAGACCCTCTCACCAATAGAAGAGCCTGTGACCACATTAGAGTCGTAAAGCAAGGCCGTCGCCCAGTAGCCGAGTACACTGAGGAATTTTGTGACCTGGCTGGCCGAGTCGACTGGCCAGAGGATATCCTAGTCTGTTGGTTCAAAGATGGACTAAATGACGACCTATATGCTGCCTGCCTGGCCCGTGGGACCCCAAACCTCCTGCATGAATGGTACATGATGGCAGAGGAGGCAGAGATAGACATGACTCGAAACCGGGACCGCAAGTGGCAAGTTTTGGAAAAGATCCCCACCCCTGGGGAAACAGGAAATTTTCAAACCCCAAACCACCATGACTCCAAGAACGTCTGGTTGCTTTTAAGTGTGGAAAGGAGGGACACCGTGCAGCAGAATGCCATTCGAAAACCCCTGCCAGAAAGCCACACCACCCATCGGGGGGAAACCTGGAACATTCAGCCCTCGAGGAGACTGGCCTGAGAGGCCGATTAGCTGTGGGATTCTGATTCCCCCCAACCCAGAGGAAGAACGCCCAACATTCTGAGGGGACCTGAGCCAGTCCGAAAGCGATCCAGAAGACGACCCGCTGATAAGCAACCCAATTGAACCAATCACTCTACCCCTAAGACTGTTTATCCCCAGCCGAAGGAAGGGGGAGGAAGTTGCAGCGTTGCTGGATTTGGGATGCACCCGATGCCTAATAAATCCCTCCCTTGCCGAGAAATTGGGGATCCAACTGAAAGAAATGGAAAATCCCATCGCTTTCTGCCAATTAGATGGAACTATAGCGGGGGGAGCCAGCTAGGTTTACCACAGAACTATTGAAAATAAGACTAGGAAAACCATAATGAGATGCTCACATTCATTGTAGCCCCAGGAATGGAAGAGCCGCTAGTCCTAGGTCTCACATGGCTGCAGAAATGGAATCCAAAAATAAATTGGGGGAGAGGAACTGTACAATTCCAGAGAGACGTAGTATTTGCAAATAGCTCAGATGAAAGGATAAAGAAAGGAACAGAGAACAGAGAGTCAGCCATGACCGGACAGTCAGCTGAACCCATTAACATCCCCAGGATCTGGCCCAAGTATTTAGCGAGGAAGCTTGTGATGAACTCCCACCCCATCGTGCCACAGACTGCACTATTGAAATCCTACCAGGGGTTAAACTCCCAAAACCACAAATGTACTGCATGTCTCCCAGAGAACTGAAAGAACTCAGAGCATTTATCACAAAAATTTAAAAAGGGTTTCATCGAACCCGCCTGACCAAAAATAGCTGCCCCAGTGTTATTCCACAAAAAGAAAAATGGCTCAGTACGCTTGTGTGTTAATTACAAAATATTAAACACGATTTGCATAGAGAATATGTATCCACTCACCCTCATGAAGGATGTTAGCCCACCTCTCAAAAGGAAAAAAAAATTCAAAGTTAGACCTATGAGAGGCATATTACCGCATCAGAATAAAGGAAGGGGATGAGTGGAAGACAGCTTTTAACACACCGTTGGGATGCTACCAATTTAAAGTGCTCCCCTTTGGACTGCAAGGAGCGCCTGCCGTGTTTATGCAATTGATCAATGAAACCCTTCATGAATTTTTATATAAAGGGGTTCTAGTGTATCTGATATTTTAATCTACACAGAAACGATGGAAGAACACATCAAGCTACTCCGTGCACTCCTCACAAAACTCTTTAGACACTAAACTATATGCAAAACTCTCTAGGTGCGAATTCCATCAAGAAAAAATTGACTATTTGGGTTATAGAATATCCCACGAGGGAATAGAAATGGACCCACAGAAAGTAAAAGCTGTACTGGACTGGGACCCACCGCACACCCGCAAACAACTGCAAAGCTTCCTGGGGTTTGTGAACTTTTATCGCCAATTCATTCCAGCTTTTGCAAACATCGCCCTCCTTATCACGAACTTGCTAAAAACGAAGGGAGGGGGGGAGAAACCCAAACCAAGGCAACCCCTTATCTGGACAATGGAATGCCAAGTGGCATTCGAGAAACTTAAACATCTATTCTCAACAGAACCGGTCCTTTTTTTAAAAAAAAAAAAAAAAACAAGTTTTATTAATTTTCAAAACACACAAGTCATCATTATCCATTACATGTTTAAACCTTTTTCCAATATAAATTTAACAAGTCAGATAAACTATAATTCTGTTTTAAACCATTTCCATATAAACATACAAAAACCTCTTATCCAATTTCCCTTTATTTCTCTTTACTCTTATTCAATTTTATTATTATTATTTCATCTATTTCTTTCTGACTTAGTTACCATTATTCTCATTCTATATTTCTACAAGGTTTTATTAATTCTCCCCCCCAAAAAAAAACATATACACACAACACACAAAACATAAAAAAGATCTTTTTGGAAAGTAACTTGGACCCAGGTATCTCTCTTTTCATGGACTTCAATTATATTCATGCTCATCTTACATATCATTACTTATTTTATTTACCATTCTAAGTCTTCTATATTAACTTCTCCACATATTTCACTCTTCTTAATTCTATCTTAATTAATCATCTTAATTTGAGTCATTATATTTATATCTTTTGTCCATTCTCTATTGTACCTTTGTCTCATTCCTTTTAAAAAGAAAGAAATTTCTCCTGAAATCACTAATCAGAGTATGATGCCTTTCTATCTCCCCACTAAATTAATCAAATTAATCTTTAAAATACCCAATCCGATTTTGCTTGGTACATTCTAACTGAATAATACATCCAAAACAATTAAATACATAGTTAAACAATAGATCTAAATATTAAAAACAAAATACTATAATGAAAGTTTTATAATAACATCAATACCATAATCTTATTAAACTCTTTAATTAAAGTTTAATATTCTAAATCTCCCCTCATATTATATTTTCAAACCAATCATCATTAACATTTCAACATTTTAATCTCTTATCAACTCTCAAGCCATTTAAATTTTCTATTTCTGATACAATACTACAATATCATCTTATGTACCTTGCAAAATCTCTTTGAAGAAATTATACTTATCCTTTATCCCTAAAAAAAATTTCTTTTTTCCCATTTAATTTCAAAACTTTGTAGCTTTTCTCCACCTTTTCCCTTTCTTTCTTCCGCCAACAAACCTTTCTAGCCCCCCTTCTTCTAGCCTCTGCCTTACTGGCTTCCCTTCTCTGTCGTATTCCTCTTCCCTTTTGTTTACCATCCTTATATTGATTTTGCACCTTGTTTTTCCCTTTCTTAAATGTTTTTTTAAATCTTAAGTCCTTTATTTCTCTTCTTTTCCCTCTTCCTTCCCTCTTGGTCGAGTTCTGAGATTTATTAAAGATGGCTTCCTCTCTTTGTTCTTCTTCTGCTGTCTTCATCTGTTGCAATGTTTGTTGATAGTTAATGAACGCCATTTCCAAAAAAGGCAGGCTTCTTTCAAACCAGCTTTACCATTTTGTTTTGCTTGCTCATAATCTTTTCTCAGTTCCTCGATAGAAGAAGCCATTATAAATCTTTTCTTTTCTTTTCTCTCACAACAGCCAGAATATTCCAAAGGAAAAATAAGACAATCCCAAAGTTATCAGTCAGTCCAAACCAAGACAGAGTTCCCACTCTCTCCTCCTAGGGTAGTATCAATTAGAGAAAAAGAAAGTCCAAATCTGTTTCTTAAAATCTTATTGCAATATATTTTAGTCTTTCAATCCTTAAGGCATCTCCTCCAACAAAGTCTTAGCATACAAATATTTTTTTTTAGTCCTCTCTTTTCCCACTCATCGCTTAAAGCCAGTTTTCACCTAAAAAAAAATAGGTTTCTTAATATTCACTTTTTATTCTGTAAAAAAAGAGGGTAAGCTATCCTTTCAGCACCATTAAACTGCCGCTTTTTTCCTCTTCTCGAAGGTGTCATTCAGAAAGTCGTACTTTTCAGGAATTTTGTTAAATATGTCTTAGAGTCCTAGGAACCAAGAAAAACTTTCTCCTCTCAAGCACCTTCTCCACTTCCTCCTGCGCATTCTTACCCGGCTGCCAGCTTCTTTGTGGCGGCCATTACGGACCGCCGCTGCACCGTCCTGGGAAAAGGGGTTCTGCCGGCCGGGGAGGGGGTCTGCAACACCCCCAAACCCTTCTCCGGATCCCCCTACCTTCAGCTGCCCCTGCAGGGCAGCCTAGCTCCGTACCCATCCGGGTCGGAGCCCCAAAAACGGCTAGCGCGGCAGGGATCGCGCAGCTTCGCAAATCCCTGCCGCTCGCGAAGCCGACAAACCGGAAACTCCCAACAGAACCGGTCCTTAAGCATCCAGATCCCGAACAACCTTTTGTCATCCAAGCAGACACTAGTGATGTCGCAGTTGGAGCAGTCCTCCTCCAAAAGAATGGAAGTGGACAATTACAACCATGCGCTTATACCTCCAAGAAACTGACAGAAACCGAGCAAAGATGGGCCATATGGGAGAAAGAGGCATATGCTGTGCGGTGGGAAATGCTCACATGGAGACATTTCCTGGAAGGAAACCAAATCCCCTTTGAAGTGTGGACTGATTACAAAAAACTGGAAGCCCTGAGAAATCCATGGAAACTCTCTGAAAAACAAGCAAAGTGGGCTCAATATTTTGAACGGTTTAAATTCACTCTCAAATATTTTCCTGGGAGAAAGAACTTCTTAGCAGATGCACTGTCCAGAAAACCCCAATACAACAGAAAAAAGATTGAGGTTATAAAACCAATGATCCAACCAACCCAATTAGCAGCCAAAGTAATCAATCACCCAGGCACAAGAGAAAAGAAAATCACTGACTGAAGACACAATGACGTCAATATTTAAGCAGGCACTACTTAAGGCTGACTGGCTCCAGGCTAACAAAAACACTTGTTTAATCAAAGATGGACTGGCCTGGGTAGAAAACAAACTTTATATCCCTGCAAGCCAGAAAATGGACCTCATGAAACGCTGTCACGACTCCAAAAAAACGGGACACTTTGGGTTTGTAAAAACCCTACACCTCATCAAAAGACAATTTTGGTGGCCGTCTCTCAAAAAGGACATTGAAAATTATGTTGCACGGGAGTCTCTGTGGTTAAACTGGGACATTAAAAGACAATGTTATTTGAAAATTCCAGTCTGGCTATCGACTATTGAAGCATTTTCTTATCCTATAATATACAAAAAGGAACAAACAGATATGGTGAAATATTGAATGAAAAGGGTGAACTTAAATCTATACAAAAACTAGAGGAACAAGGTATAATGATGAATTGGTTTTCATATGCACAAATACATTCAAGGTATGATAAAGATTCTAAAACAGAAGGTTTCTATGATAAACTGACTGACTTAGACAAGATTTTGACAGGTACTGATGAAAAGGTGATTAAAAAATTGTATGGATATTTATTAGAAATTAAACTAGAAGAAGAACAAGTTAAAAGAAACTATGATTGCTTGGGGGAAGAATTTTGGATATGGGATTGATCTAGAGAAATGGCAAAAATTGTGGTCTCAAAATTATAAAATGACAATGTCAACAGCATATAAAGTAAATTTGTATAAGATGTTTTACAGGTGGCATTTTCCCCCGACAAGAATAGCAAGAATGTTCAAGAATAAATCCAAAAAATGTTGGAAATGTCATCAGACACCTGGCTCATATTACCATATGTGGTGGATTTGTGCGGACGCTAAAAAATACTGGACTAAAATCCACACCTGGTTGGAAAAAATGACAAAAAAACATAGATTTGAAACCAAAGATATTTTTATTGGGAATTTTACTTGAAATATATAGTAAAGATTTGAAATACTTGATTGTAAATGTATTAACAGCGGCCAGGATTATATTTGCTAAAAACTGGAAAAATGAGAAAACACTATCACAGGAGGAAATCATTAAGAAAATATTGGAATGTGCTGAAATGAGTAGATTGACATTTGAAATTAGAGAACAAGATGATAAACAATTTTATAAACTTTGGGATCTATTCTATCAATGGTTAGACAAAAAAATATAATAATGAAATATGTAGACTTTTAGAAAATAATAAATATATAAAGATGTATTCTTTTCTTCTTTTTTAATAAAATTTTTATTAATTTTCAATAAACAAACATACACAAACAAAACACAAAACATGAAAACATAAAACTTCTTTTTGGAAAGCGGCTTAGTCCCGGGTTACATCTTTTTGTACAGACATAAATTCGAATTCATGCTCACTTTTATATACCATTTCATATCTTATTTACCATTCTACATTTTCTATATAGCTTCTCTCTTTTCACTCTCAATTCTATTTTATTTATTTCATCTCAATTTAAATCATTATGCTTATATCTTTTGTCTGTTCTGTTTCAGTTATCTATTATCTTTTCTCATTAACATAAAATTTCTCCTGTAATCACTGATTGAAGTATGACGCCTTTATATCTTTCCCCTAAATATAACACTTAAAATAGTATATAATTTTCATTCGGATTCTGCTTTGTACATTCTAAAGCTACATACTATATTTTAAAATAAGAAAAAATAATAAGTTTATATTATAATTGAAACAATAATCCATAGCAATTAAACTCTATTGTTAAGTCTTAAACATTTAACACATTCGTTTTGATATTTTATCCCATTTTATAATCGTATAATGTTCCAGTTTTCTAACATTATTTCAAATACAAATACAACAATAGAGTCTTATGTACTTTTGCAGAATCTCTTTTTTGATTATATTTTTACCCATTATCTCTGAAAAAATCCTGTTTCTTTACATCTTGTTTCAAACCTTTGTAGCTTCTCTTCCCTTTTTCCCTTCCTTGCTTCTCCAATCTAGCCTTTTTACCCACTTGTCTCTTGATCTCCACCCTCTTCTGTATTCCTCTTTTCTGTTGCTTTCTGACATTGTATCGATTTTTCACCTTATTTTTCCCCTTTTTGGTTGTTTTTTTAAGTCTTAAATTCTCTATTCTCTTTCCCCACTTTCCCTTTTTTTCCCCAGCTAGAGTTGCTTGTTCGTTAAAGATGGCTTCTTCTTCATCCCAATTTTCTTGTTGTTCTTGTAGTTTCTCATAAGTAGAAATCACCATTTCTAAGAAATGGAAAATAGAGCCAAAAGAGCCCTTCCCTTCTTGTTCCTCTTCTTTATACTTTTTGAATTCCATTTTCAGTTCATCAACAAGTAATGCCATTGTGGAAAATTTTTTAAACAACCCAAATGTTTTTAGTCTTTCAAATAATAATTTCCAAAAGTCCCAAAGTCACCAAGCGATCCAAATGCACACAGACTGTTTCATTTAACACTTTCTTCTTTTTACACTTTCTCTTCCTGGGGTTACAGTTCAGTTACAAAGTTCCAATTAAAATGTATCTTTTAGAAGTCTTGTTACAATTTAGCTCTAGTCTTGTAAATTCCAAGCAGCCTCCTCCAGCAAAATATTAATATTAATTCTTTTCCTCTCCCTTCCCACTTACAGCAAGAAAAGTTTTTTCTCCAATGTTCAGAAATCTTTATTGTCCCCTTGGCTTTAATTTTCCAATTTAATTACCTGCTGATGCCAAAGCTGGTTTTCTCGATTTCTCATTCATCTGCTGTCACCGTAAGGAAGGAAAGTGAGTTTTTTCTCCAATGTTCAGAAATCTTTATTGTCCCCTTGGCTTTAATTTTCCAATTTAATTACCTGCTGATGCCAAAGCGGGTTTTCTCGATTTCTCATTCATCTGCTTTCACCGTAAGGAAGGAAAGTGAGAAAAAACTTTCCCTTTTTACTTTCATTCGCCGCTTTTTCCGAGTCTTCTTTGGGAGCGATGTATCTTTAATGAAATTTAAATTCCAGGGTATTTAAATGTTACTTGTTATCCCGGTCAGCCAAAACTTTCACTGCTCAGCTTCCTCCTGCACATTTTTATCCGGATGAGAGCTTCTTTGTGGCGGCCATTGCTGACCGCCGCTCCACCGCTTTCGGAAAAGGGAGTTAAGCCAGCTGAGGGAGGGGGGTTGCGATTCTCCCAGACCCCTGCCGGATCTCCCCTGTCTTCAGTTACCTCTACGGGGTAACTATAGCCCCAAATCCAGCCGGATCGGGGCACTCCAGCGGCGAGCACAGCAGAAACCGCACACGATCATGGATTCCTGCCACCGCCGAAGCCCTGCAAACCGGAAGTCATGTATTCTTTTCTTATTATATCTACAAAATGATTCTAAGATAGATTTGGGATGATAATATGAACTGTCATAAAACAAATTAAGTAAAATAGGATTATTTCGTAAAACATGAATGAATAAAAGTATAGTCAAATGATTAATAATGATATTAATGTATTTAATATTTGATTGAAAATACGAGATTATATACAATGTAATTGTAATTGAAGACTACGAAATGGAAGCACAAAACAATTTGTAAACCAACCAGCACACTGTATGTATATATATGGAAGATGACTTGATGTTTTTATGTTTTGTTTATGTTTGTTTTAAAAACCAATACAAAAAAGAAAATTATGTTGCGAGCTGCCCCACCTGTGCTGCTGCAAAGAGAAGACAAGGAAAATCTCCTGGACTTTTACAGACAGTAGCAGACCCTTCTGCACCCTGGAAAGAGATTTCTATGGACTTTATAGTGGAGCTTCCCGAAAGTGCTGGAAATACTGTCATTTGGGTGGTAACTGATCTTTTCTCCAAACAGGTTCACTTTATTCCATGCCAAAAGATCCCAACTGCCAAGGCATTGGCAAAGATGTTTCTAATACACATTTATCGCCTTCATGGAGCTCCCCAACAGATTATCTCAGATAATGTTCAGTTCACATCCAAATTTTGGCAGGCGTTTTTAAACCTATTAGGCTCCACCCAGGGGTTATCATCATCAAATCACCCCCAGACAAACAGAGGTTCTGAACATTCGAACAGCATATTAGAACAATATTTAAGATGTTTTATTAATTACCAACAGGACAATTGGATTGACCTTTTTCCTTTTGCAGAAGTAACATACAATAACTCAGTCCATAGCAGCACAGGGTTCATCCCATTCCAGGTAGCCACGGGCCAAGAATTCAACCCCATGCCGGAACTACCCATCAAAGAATCTGAAATCCCTTCCCTTAAGGTGTGGATAAATAACTTGCAAGCCACGAGGCCAGTGGTAAGATTAGCGTTACAGGAAGCTAGAGCAGCTTTTAAAGTTCAAGCTGACAAAAAACGCTGCGATCCTAAACCTTTCAAGATTGGGGACCGTGTATACCTTTCAAGATTGGGGACCGTCCACAAAATTCTTAAAATCATTACAACCCTCTAAGAAACTAGGGCCAAAATTCATTGGCCCATTCCCCATCTCCAAAATTATTAACCCCGTGATGGTAGAACTTCAACTCCCCAAAACACTTAGGCAGATTAATCCAGTATTTCACTATAGCTTGCTCAAACCGGAGATCACTTCAAACCTCAGACACCCCCCCCTTCCCACATCTCCAACTCCCATCATGGTACATGGGGAACAACATTTTGAAATTAAAGATATCCTTGATTCGCGCACTCACCGTGGATCCACACAATATTTAGTAGTTTGAAAACACCTTCCTTCCACAGAAAATGAGAGGGTAGCCAAACGACATGTAAAAGCACCCACATTACTACGAAAGTTCCACCTAAAATACCCTCACAAACCACCCTAAACTGCAAACATAACGCATGATTTTTGTTTTTTCCAGGTAGACCTATCTGTTTTTAAGGAGGGCAGGATGTCAGATCCGTGTATTTCTTCAATGGAAGAAGAAGGGGGGGGGAGACTGATAAAGAAATCCTTCTTAATGTAACCTGAATATATTTAATCTTATATCAAATTTGTATAACCTACACATGATACAATGGAGAGATGAAATCTAGATGGCCGGAACCTATCACCTCTGAGAGAGACAGCCAGGAGATGAAGAGACCATAAAAATTCCACAGTGAGATGTGTCATGGGAAACTCTGAAAAAGATCGTTCTAAAAAGGGGGGTGGCGGGGAATTAACATGTTGGCTCTTTGTGTCATTAAATACACATCAAGATAAGGGGAGGGGGTTTTAAACTCCCTTATCTATCTCTGCATGCCTCAGAGACTTTAGACGCTGCTTTTAACCCCTACATGAATTGTCTCATCTCAATAACGGATTCCTTTATGATACGTTTTGATACGTTTTCAAAAGTTCATTCTAGTTGATTGAATGGGAAACGTTCCTCACTCAAGAAGGAGAAAGAGAAATAATGGAAATATCCATCTATCTAAAAGCTCAAAACATCTGACCAGCTTTAGGCAGGAATTGCACTTTTCAGTTGTCAGAAATCAGCAGCAGAAACTCACCTGAAGAGGGATTGGAAGAGGCAGCAGGGGGAGTTGGAGAAGTGAAGCCATCAGCAAGGGGCTGAACCCCTGCAGCAGCAGCAACATCTGGGGTAGCAGAGGATGGGGCAGTAGCAGGAGTGAGAGGGGCAGAAGCAGAGGCAGAAGTAGCAGGAAGAGGAGAAGTACCAGCAGAACTGGCAGGGGCTATGTTGAAAGAGGAGGAAGAGGCAGCATTAAGGAGTAGTTCAGGTTAGCAAGGAGGAGAAAAGTTTTTAATCATTGCTATTAGGTTTCAGTCAATTCTTTAAAAATTAGCAAAAAATAAATAAAATGGATAGAGCAGGAATGTTCACACTGAGAGGTTTCCCATTACATATACAGCCAAACACCAAAGTAAAAAAGAAACGGCAATGCATTCTATACATAAAAGCCTCACAAATCTAAATCATGTTGTTTTAGCTGTTGATATAGAACAAGGGTGTCAAACTCGCAGCCCGCAGACCAGATGTTTCACACACTGGCTATGCCCATGCCCATGCCCATGCCTGGTTTAGTGAAAGAGAAAAAAGTCACGATACATCACGTGATGACATGAGTTTGACACCCCTGATATAGAACAAGAGTGCCGTTTGATTCTCTGCAGCTCTCAGAGAAGGCAGGACTAAAATTTGTTTGGGGGCGGAGATTGATGTGTTTTTGCATTTTGATATTTTTGGGGGGACAAATTGGACGTACTGCACCTTTTATGGTCTCAGGCCAATTTTTCCTATTAACTATTTGACTCCTAATCAACTTCAACAAAAGCTCAACCCAAAACGCAAAATAAAATTTTAAAAACAGGTATTTGACCCCACAGATTCTAATAACTTCCCTCTTTTGGTTGTAATTATTTTCCTGTTTGGAAAGCAAGAATGTGATGACCCAGAGCATGGAAACAAGACAGCCAGAACAAAGGCCTCCTCCAATGGCCCTAGCTCAGTCTTATTCTCCTCCTCAGACTTAGGCTCCGATGGGGCCATAATAAAGGAGGAGGAAAAACAGGAAAACCGTGTTGTTTGGAATTCTTTCCAACTTCCAGAGGTGGCACCTTTTTTTTTTCTGTGTAATGAAGTAGCGTGATACGTGTATGTTTCTCCTCAAAAGTACATATTGCATCTGTGTGTGTCTCAGGGTCCAATCAGAATGGATGCATGTGCATTGCCTGGGTGCGCATGAAAAAGGTCTATTTAGAATGACTACATATATGTTGCCTGATTTTGTATATGTGTCAGGCATCCTAATATACAGTATGTGGGTGGGTAGATGGGTAGATAGAAAGACAGACGCATACATGTCTTTCTGCTCTCACTTCATGTTGCATTTATGTTTACATGTACAAGGTTGACTCAGCCCTCCATCCTTCTGAAGTCAGTAAAATGAGGACCCAGATTGTTGGGGGCAATATGCTGTTTCTGTAAGCTGCTTAGAGAGGGCTGTAAAGCACTGTGAAGCAGTATATGTTATGATCAATTGGAATAAAACAAGAATGCATGTATTTCTTTTATAATACTAGCAAAATCTAGTTTTACTATATCTGCTATTTGTCACATCATTATTATTGCTATTGTTATTTAAATTTATTTGCTGCCCATCTCACCACAAGGAGGGTCTGGGAGGCTTACAACGTTGAGTCACATGGAGTGTGTGAAACAAAATAGCTAAGATTTTAAATAAATCTTAACATTCCAAATTAATGTAAAATATCCACTTCCATTTAAACAGTACTATTCCTAGTACTATTCCTATGATAACTTCATTTGCAATTCCAAACCACTGGCTAATTGAGCACATAATCAAAAGAACAAAATAGGACTAGGAACAAAAGGGACATTACCTGGATACACGCTGGGAGGGGATGGAGTAGGGACAGCAATAGGGACGCCGACACTTCCACTCCCACTGTTCTCTCGACTGCTGCTCCTACTGCTGGGGTGGCTACCTCCACTGCTTCCACTGCTGCTAAAAGAAATCCAAGCCACCAAAGTAACTATAGACCATTCCTTAACAGGTAAACCACAGCTGCACAACATTTATAGAAGCTTGCTAAATTTTCCATTTTGGAGATCAATAAAAATTGAGTATGTTTTTAAAATGTCTTGCCAATGCCTCAGCTAAAATTAGGAAACATCATTCAGGATTAATAGTACAGATGAAATGATCAGAAACAACTCCAAGAGCATTTTCTAAAAATGTTGGTAATATGGGCCTTCGGTGGAAAGAAGCTGATTTCATCTAAAGTGCATCTCTGAAGTAAAAACCTTTATGTATAAAATGTAAATACTCATGAGAGCTTTATAATATATTTTAAGATTTTTCTTTCCTTGTGTACTGCTAGCCTGCTCTGCAGGTTGATTCCACACTGCAAAAACTATTTTACCAGGGCTACTTTCCTACTGCTACAATATACATTCTAAGGGTCGATGGAAATAAATAATATTAGCTACATTTCAAGTCAACTGAACTACACATTTGTTTAAAATTGGCAGCACTTTCACAAGCATCAAAATTTTACCACTTCAGAATTTTGGACATAAATTTCACAGTTGCAGTATTCTTGTTAGCAGGTACCACATTTTAGAAGCTGTGTATCACACCAGTTATAACGAGATAGTAGGCAGCAAAAATAAATACCTTAAATGCAATACTATTTGCGTTACACAATGCAGTAGTGTATTTATTGTATATTGCTTTTGAACAAAACAAAAACCTGTTCCAAGACAAACAACTTCACACTACACAACATGTAGTATCAGCATGATTTCTCTCTATTTCCCAATGGATTTCCCAGGAAATCGCATGAATTTATGAAGCTCTAAGTGGAGAGGTGGGGTGGGGTAGGGTGGTTAAAAGCAGTTTGCTATAAACCGAGTTGTCTATCTTAATTATTGTTAATATTTTGCACAGGAGCAGAGTGAATACCTGTAAGTGCGATTCCTCTGATTCACAGAAGCTGTTCTAACAGGGCTCTGCTGCGAGGGAGCGATATTACGGGTAGGGCTAGGTACATAGTCATTTGGTACCACTGGAGGACGCACTGGCTCCAGTGTGCGATAGGGAGAGTGACGCCTACACAAGAAAAACATGTATGGAAGCAATTTCAGACAATGAAATACAAAAACCTTTTGGCCAAGGCAGTGCAGAATTCCTGCTAGATTGTTCTGCTCAAAAATGCACAGGTCTGGATCCAATGCGCTGCAGGAGTAGCATATGTGTAGGATTTCCTTAGGCCCAGCTTTCCCAGCTGGCATCTATGTAGATAATTCACAAAGAGATCCATGCATGCCTGCCATAAACTATCCCTCCCTCCCTTTTTCCTCAAGACTATTTATGTACTGGGGCAGAAAGGACAGATGGGATTAGGTTATAAGAGGCATGCAGAGAGATCCTATTCCCCTTGATGGTCTGTCATGCTACATGTAACAGGCATCCCTATGCAGAAGAAAAGAAGAGAATAGGATTCTTTGGAACTAAAAAAATCCCCACATTAAGGTACTGGGGGTCATGACATTTTATATTAATCTACTACAGGATATTCAGGCTGGTCATTTTTTCCAAATATATAAGAAAATAGTGTACAGCTATTCAAACTGCAAGCACTAGCCCAAGGGCTTCCACAAAAGAAATGTATCTTATATTTCCAATGATTATGCAACACCTCTTGGTGATATTATGGATAGGTTTATGCTTGCAAGACAGATGCCTTCAAACCCCAGACTGCAGCTTTTAAGTACCTTAATGCCAAGAGACAATTGTAAAAGTTAAAAGAAAGATTTAGCTTTCCCCTTTACATTCTCTCCCTCCCCCTTCTGATGTATATGCAATTATACTTACCCAATAGTTCCTTTCCCTGACATTGGTGGACTGGGCGGTTTCTGTGTGGGTGGTGTGGTACGAGGCAGACCACCCATTTTCATATTCTGCGTGCTAACCTGTGTAAGAGGCAATGGGAAAAAAATAACCTCACTTAAACTTTTCAGACTTAAATTAGAGCCCTTAAAGACTTGATCTACTACATTAAAGAGACAAATGTGCAAATCAAAAAAAAGAAAAAGAAAAAACCAAACTAGTCATACATACGTGTGCTATCTCTACCCTGGTTAAAATTATTAGGTGCACTTAAATTGTGGTTATATGCGGTGTGATGATGTGGTTTTGAGACAGAGTTTGCCTAAAGCCATCACATTTACATTTAGCAAATCTATCTCCATGAAAATTGTTGAGCTTTCTAGGCTCAAGAGTTTTAGACAAATTACCATTCCAAGAACGCAGTACTGTAGTTGTCTACTCCAATGAGACTAAAAGGTAACTGTATCTGAAACATTTTATTAGCTGTGCCTTAATTATACTAAATGCATGTATTGATTACTACATGTAATCAATTAAATGTTCAAAACCTGGTTTTAAGCTTGATTCTACTCTTTGTAACAAATTTACAACTGCATATTATATGAAAATCCAATATGATTTTACTGCCTCTGAGAGGTGTTTTTCAGGAACAATTTTCTTTTCATGAATGCCTTACATATAATTTTATTAAATATTCCAAGGAAGTCCTGAAGTATATGAGGTCTCATCAATCAGTTTTATAACAAAATTGGAATGAGAAATGTGAATCCAATTACCTTTTCAATCCAATTAATTATATATCACCATTTGTTAAGGAGAAGTAAAGGTTTGCTGGAGTGAACAGCAACAGGAAGTAGTGATAAAGGCCAATCCAACAGCTTCCCTTGCCCTTTCCATATAAGGTCCTTTCATCATCATGATAATAATTCTATTCAGTCTCTCCCCCTTTATATGGCTTTTGATATAAATCTCCATAAGCTATTTCCCCAAGAATATTGAGATAGAGGGATTCATTCTTGGCATGAAGACCAGAAGAATTTGACCCAAAGAACAGGTAATAAATTTAAATTTAGTTGCAATTATATAAAATTGTTGAAGTCATACATAATAAAACAGAAATAAACTGGGTTATGTCACTAATATCATACATCAAAGGGCAATCAAAATTTCAAGCAGGTAGCTTCTAAACGGATGGTTCATTCTGAGATTATAGGATAAATAATCCAATATTGCCCTAAAGAAAAAAAAATTCAATAAATTTTGAAATGATTTTCATAAGCATTACAGAGGAGAAGGAGCCTCTGTGGCGCAGTGGTTAGAGTAAAGTACTGCAAGCTACTTCTGCAGCCAGCTGCCTACAATTTGGCAGTTCAAATCCCACCAGGCTGAAGGTTGACTCAGCCTTCCAAGGTCAGTAAAATGAGGACCCAAATTGTTGGGGGCAATATGCTAACTCTGTAAACTGCTTAGAGAGGGCTGTAAAGCACTATAAAGTGGTATATAAGTGCTATTGCTATTATACATTGTAAATATACTTGTAAATTTTAACATTAAATTCACACTGATATTACTTGATGCTTCTATAAATTGAATTCTAGAAAATATATTATATGTTATGTAACAAAAGATAAATGTTTATATTTATTATGTTGCTGGGATATTATTAATTTTTGTTCTTAATTATTTTTACCATGAATATTTTAATTGTGTTGCAGCAATTTGCAAATCAAAAGTTATAAAAAATAAAATATTATCCTTAATAGTAAATATTTTTTTAAAACCAAGTTGTAATTAGTTACCTCAATTTTTCAGTTAATTATTGTACTGATCATATCAGTAAATCAAACTATATAAATGAGGCTATAAATTCAAGGTATAAATAAGTTGTCTCAAGTTCAATGGAATGTTCTATGAAATAAGCAGGATTTTTATCAATCATAAATATGACAGAAATTGTGATTATTTCTCTGTAGATAAAAAAATAACTCACTAAGTGAAGGAATCACTGGAGGGTCAGTCAATTTAGTCAGTTTAAGAATTAGGATTTGACATGATGTTTGGAAAGTTCTATTCAACTGTATTTCCTTACCATAAAAGCAACACCAATAATGCATTCACAGTGTCAATAAGTGTATGGGACACCCTACAGTTTAAAGCTTCTGAATTTATCTTAAAAAAATGTAGAAGGAAGGGGACACAATAAATAAAGTCCATGAAGCGTGGCATTCTGCAGCTACCGTTATAATGGAATGTTATGAAACCTGGAGCTGATGGAAACTGTAACTAATATTTGGATGGCATCCAGTTAAACAAGATTTTCAATACTTTATAGTAGTTAATATTTGCAGAATATTTGGTAACTTTATTATTTATATACAATATCCAGAGAATCAGTGCCAAATATATGGAAATATTAATTCAAGATTACTGAATATATTCTAATATTTTTCTAAAATATCTTCCAGCAAGTGTAAATGCACACGAGTTGCTTCACTATTCCTCACAACGTTAAAAATATAGGAGAGAAGTAATAGTAGCTGTGGTGACCTTTAGTAAAGACTAAAGACTTAGGCAGTTATGGCTGTGCCCATTGCTGACGTGCAGGCTTTTATGAATTACCTCAGAAGGAAATAAGTCCTCTGTACTGGGTAGATTGCCTTTCAGATATTTGTTAGACATGTGATATATTGACATTTAACAATATATGTTGTTATATATTGACATTTAATTGAGAATCTGTATTCACTTTCAGAAAAAAATGGCAAAATGCCACAAAGAGGAATGCAAATAGTCAACACCCTGCCATCAAAATACTTATTTGCTAAGGCATGAACAAAACAAAAGATTTAAACACAGCTCAGCTCAACTAATGTTCAAAAACTAAGGTGTGTTTGTCATAAGTGCAATTTCTTGTCATCAGTTATACTGGCTTTTTAAAAAATCAATTCCACATTATTAAATCATCAACTCCTCCAGGGGCAAGGATACAGTAATATCCCTAAGGACAATCCCACTTTAGACTCACAAGAACTTTGTAAACTACATTTAAGTGAATGAGTGGCTGAAAATTATAATTAGCACAGTGCAGAACTGAACTCCAAATGCACGCACTAGTTAATTACATGATAAAAGTCACTACGTAAATAAGCCAAAGTTGGCAGCACATGCTACCCAGTACCAAATCCCACCATGTTCAATTCAGCACAACTTTAGGGGCTCTATTGTCCTTTCATCTTTCATCTATATCTGTTCATATTCTTAAAGCAACAAAAGTTACTTATAAAATAAAATCAAAGGGCTCAGGATAATTAGGAGATTCATTCTGGTACTTATAATAGTTATATCTACTCCTCCTTTATTTTAATATAAAAATACTGAGAACATTAAAAGTAACCTTAAATCCTACTTAATACAATGAAGACAACAAACATAGCAGAAACTATATAAACGTATATATTTTCAAAGGAACTATAATATAGATCTGCAATACCAGCCTAACAGTAGCACTGGTGTAGCAGTTCAAAAATTTGCTTAATAATTGAAAGTAAAACTTCAAAACATATAAAACATGCCCCAAGTTATATTTGATTTTGCAAAATAAAATAAATTTGCAAATTCAAACTTGGCTCATAACTGAGATCAAATCACACCATATAAGTAATAATATATAATTACACAGGGGGAGAGAAGACCTGACACAAATTTATATTGATTTGTTTTTTCATGTAAAACCTGATTGCTGAAGCCCTTGCTAGTTCTTTCAGCATCTAGCATATTTTAAGACACAAGAAACATATTAAACATTATTTTCTTCCCATGAACTTGGCAAGAAACAACATTCTCCCCATATGTAATAGTCTCAAATATAAGAATGAAATCCAGCCCTGATGTTTCTTACCTTAAATCTAAGCAACCACTTAATGCATAAATGAAGCAAATAAAAGAGGCAAGAAAGAAAAGCATTGAAAGGTTAGTTGACATTTCAGGATATGAAGAAAGAAGGGAAAAAGAAAAGTTAAGCACTTAGCATCAACTAAATAATGTATCAATAGATCATAGAAAGAGTGATTAAAGCAGAAGGTGTTATGAATAAAGGTTTTCAAAATGAATAACATTTTAAAATATTATTAACAGAATTTGCTAACAAATCTGTTAACAAATAACAATGATAAATTGAATTCGAAAGTATTATTTTGCACATGTAACATATTTGTAAATCTCATACATGCTAAAAAATACTGAGAAAAAAAGTTCACTCAATATAGATTTTAGGGGCTATGAAAATCCTTCAGAAGGTTTAATCCATGTTAAAACAAAGCTCTCTTTGGATCATTAAAACAGTGGAATCTTTTTCCAGATTCACACACCTGCTGTGCCAGCTATCTCTATATACCTGCACAAACCAAGCCACTTCCAGTGGCTTTTTGACTTGCATGTACACACATGCAGAGACAACTGAGAACAGCTTCTGAAGTGTACAAAAGGACACCGCTGTTTTAATTAATCAAAAATAGATTCTTTACACATGATTCCATGTATTCTGAAACACCTCATTTGAAAGAATTTATTCAGCTATATAGGATTTGCTATTTATCCATTCTTCTATTGCTAAATCTATTATATTATGATGAAATATATACCTCTGCCCATGTGTAGACTCAATTACAAAGTTACCGTAAAATAATTATCGTGTTTCTCATAAAATAAGGCCGGGTCTTATTTTAAAACGGCTAGGACGTCTTTTCGGGGGTGACTTAATTTCTTCCCCCATGCGCACCTCCACCTAGAGTGCCCCATGTGCACTCACGTCTCCATGAGGCCGCCACTGGAAGCTCCCCAAAGGTAGAGTCACCAGCCGCTTCTATCTGCTGGTAGAAGCGGCCTCAGAGCGAGCACCCACGCACACTCACCTCGCCACGAAGCTGTTTCTATCAGCCAATGGAAGCTCCCCAAAGGCAGAGTCACTAGCTGCTTTGGGGTGAGGCATGCCTGCCCGCAGGGCGCTTCTGAGAGGAGCGCCCCACGCGCACTCTCCTCGAGGCCGTTTCTATCGGCCGATGGAAGCTCCCAAAAGGCAGAGTCACCAGCCGCTTCCATCGGCTGATAGAAACGGCTTCGTGGCAAGGAGAGTGTGCATGGGAGAGCAGCTGCAAACTTTTCTTAGCAGAAGGGAAGCAAGCTGAGTTTCTCTCTCTCTCTCTCTCTCTCTCTCACACACACACACACACACACACACACACACACCACCCCTGCTAGCCCTCGTCCCTGCACCGGGTCAGCCAAGCCCTTCTGGTGAGGGAAGGTTTCAGCATCTGCGGGGTTTCTACCGCCGCCCTCCCCAGGCCAGACCTTTTCCGGGCACCCTGCCAAAGTCACAGGGCAGCCGACCTCCCTTTACCTGCTGCCGCTGCTGGTTTGTGGAGTGGGGGGGCCGCCGGGGAGGGAAGAGGAGGCAGCAGAGCTCGGCTACCCTTAGAAGGGAGATTGGACAGGCTCCCAAAAGGAGACGCAGGAGCGGTCCTCGTGGGAATGCAGCGGGGAAGCGGGGTGAGCGTGAAAGGGTCGTCGCTGCGGCACAGGAGGGTGGGAGGGAGCTGGAGCGAAGAAGGGCTGGGGAGAAGCTAAACCATCCTTTCTATTGCTCTGGTGAGGGCCGAATATTTGCAGAGGCTGGTTGGAAAGGCCTAATTTTAGTATGAACCTTGAGTCGTGGGGGGGGGGAGTTGAACAGTGAAGGCATTCTGCACATGATCCGAGGCAATCCTGCCACAGCTCACGGGTGGCGTTGCTAACAGTTGGGGGGAGCCTGAGAACTTCAGCGACGCCTCCTTTACTCACTCTCTCTCTCTCTCTCTCTGAGCGCCTGAAAGAGCGCCCGTCATTAACCAATTAACTGCCAGCCTCGGAATCCCTTATTGCAGCATAATTCGGGATGAGAGAGGAGCCGTAAAACCAGGGACTTGGCGATGAGGTGCAGGTTCTTTTTTTTTTTTTATTGAGTTCAATCACGAGACATTTCTGGATTTCATCGGCCGTCTGAGGTGTTCAGAAGAACTTTTGAAAAACTTGCGGGTCTAACTTTGAGAAGCAATGAGTTCAGTCCTCTCAAATGATCTTTGGAGACCTCCCCTCTCCTTTAGCTAAGGGAGACCTGGGTGATTTTAGGCCAAAAGCTGCCCTGGAGAGATTGATCAGAGAATGGGCAGGAAAACAAAACAGGAACACATTTGGGCTAAGGCCTTTTCTCCCATTCCCTCCGTCGCAATCTCACAATTTTTATCCAGACACAGATACATGTGTGCTTTCTCTCCTGCCCCGCTGGTAGATTCAAACACAACTAATGTGCTCTCCCCTCACCACGAGGCCGTTTCTATCGGCCGATGGAAGCTCCCCAAAGGCAGAGTCACCAGCCGCTTCTACCGATAGAAGCGGCTGGTGACTCTGCCTTTGGGAGCTTCCATCGGCTGATAGAAATGGCCTCATGGCGAGGAGTCTTAGCGTCGCCCGAGGCCGCTTCTACCGGCCAATAGAAGCAGCTGGTGACTGCCTTTGGGGGGCTTCCATTGGCCAACAGAAACGGCCTCGTGGCGAAGGGAATGCGCATGGGCACTCGCCCCGAGGTTGCTTCTACCGGCCGATAGAAGCAGCTGGTGACTCTGCCTTTGGGGAGCTTCTATCGGCCGATGTTCTATCAGTAGTAGATCAGGGTATTCTAGCCTAGGCTACCTGCATGGCGCTCCTAAAGGCAAGTTCCCCCCCCCCCACTTCCCTTCCCATTTCTCTTCACCTCGTGTAGTTCTAACAAACATATGTGAGAAATTGTGGGGAAATGCATGGTTTAAATAAGCCTAAATTTTGGGGGCGGAGCTTAATAAATAATAAACCTCATGCCTAGAAATCATGCTGAGCCTTCCTATTGGTGGAGTCCATATTGTTGGAGAAACACGGTATCTTTCACTTGATTAAAAAAAAGCTAGCAGCTTGTCATCCCAAAGGGCTTTGCAACACTTCAGATTTAAAAAGAAATAGATGCTTTGGAGCATACAGCATGCTCCCTGAATCAGGGTTCTCAAACAAGTATCACAAATAACTTATAAACTGGACACAGCTCCTTTTTAAGACTTTCTGCTTTGCACAAATAAAATAGGGCATTATCAAAATCTGTTCTGACTATATCGTTTTCCACAAATAACTTTTATTTCTAAGTATGTTTATTCTGGTTTTCTATTTATAGCATTCATGTTACAGAATAATTAAATTGCTTGTATACTTCCTTCAAATTGTGTTTATTTGCTCATTACCTCCACTATTCATTACCATTATATTGTAGGTAGGGGCAGCGACTGAACCATATTTAATCAGACTACCCACCAGAACAAGAAAAATGGTTGGCAAAACAGATTTCCCTTTTCTGTGTGAGCAATCCACACCAGTGGTGGGATTCAATTTTTTTTACTACCGGTTCTGTGGGCATGGCTTGGTGGGCGTGGCAAGGGAAGGATACTGTAAAATCTCCAGTCAGAGGTGGTATTTGCTGGTTCTCTGAACTACTCACAATTTCCACTACCGGTTCTCCAGAACTGGTCAGAACCTGCTGAATACCACCTCTGATCCACATTCCTTAAGGTATTCTAGAACATTAACATTCCAGAATAGATTTAGATATAAGGAAGAACCGGAATTTTTGATATTAGATAGAATTCATAAGGATTACAAAAGATGATATAACATGGCTGTATATTTTTGTTGTTACAAATTAAAGCTGCATTTCAAATATTCTTTCAGGTATTTGATTATTGTTTGCCTCCAGGATGGCTATATTGAAAGAAAAACAGAACCAAACATCCTTTCTCATAAATCAAAGGTGCTATGTTATTTTTATAGTCCAAATGTAAATATGTGTAACAGCTACAGAAACTCTGTATTTGTTTTATAAAACCTTAAAGACATGATAACTATAAGAAAAATAACTGTAGTTTATGCATCATCTTCACAATACCACTATCCTATGCATGCAATTTTTAGAGAGTTCACTAATGTTTAAAATGAGAATTTCAATCAAAGGTTACTTTCAGAATAGTTTTATATTATAATCAACATAGAAAATGTTTTCAGTGAAGAGGAAGTTGGATTTAAATATATTTCAAATTTAATAAGCTTCACTGAAGAATCTGAATCATTACATTCTGGATTGTGAAGTAAACAATAATATAATTAATTCACAAACATGCATTTCTTTGCAAGGTAAATAATTCTCTAGAAAATACGTATTTTTTGTCATTTCTGCTACTATGCTGACTGAAAATGTTGCAAGTACTGTAAATTGTTCTTTTTCACATTAACTTTTTCCTTTTTGTTGATATTTTCACATCTTTTAATTACTTTGTATCTTTTAAGGCTGTATTCCAGAGAAGCATGCAAGAAAATGAACAAACTTTACACATGCAATTAAGTGTGTAGCTACACAGTGCATGCATATACATTTAATATGTAATTCTACATGTAATTTAGCAACACTTAAATCATAGGTGTTGTTAGAGCCACATACCCAATGGATCCTAGTTATTTTTTTCTGGTTTATCTTACTTTTCTGCTTTAAAAGGATATTAAAAGATTAGCTCCTTAATTTTGCTTATTATGCAAGTCTGGAATTAACTGAGTCTAGAATCAAGAGAGTAGGCAGCAGACAAATCCATATAATAAATATAAATAAATTGGTCTGACCAAAGGAAAGATTAATGTTTACAATAGTAGTGTAATAAGTTCACAACTAAACAGAAAAGAGGTATTATATTGTCAGTCAGTACTGCTTGATAACCAAATCAAAATCAAGAAGGGGACATGCATTTTATCTTATTTTTTGCTCATTGAGACACAAAGAACAATACAGTACAGAATCAATAATATAAAAGGTAAACAAACCATGCTATTAATTGGAGAATGCAAGGGAGCCTCTCCACACAAAAAAATTTTCATTCTTAAAATATACATTTGAATTATTTCATTTTGCCACTTACCTTTACCCCATGTCCAATATCATCAAGAATTGTATAATCAATAGGTTTCCTGATATAACGAACAGGTCGCTCCAAGTTGGCTGGTGCAATGATCTTGTGAGTTCTTGAAGTGTTTTTGTTTGTAGTCAAGATGCCAATTTCTCTTCTAGCCACTTTTTCCTTGTGTATATCAACTGTCTACAGGCATAATGAATATAGGTATTTTTTTTTAAATCATCATTAAAGATCATTAAATAAAACAGGTACAAGAGTTACGTTTTATTTCTTTTGTTATAATAACATTTAATTTAATACAAAAACTTCTGAGGTATACAGAATAGTCCTTATACTAATGCTATACTAAGTAATTAAAGAAAAAAAAACAAATTTTTTTAAAATACAATACATTGATAATTGAAAATGACATACATTGTCGTAAGTTACATTTTCCCTAACATTAAGTGAAAATATATTCCTTTCAGAAACATGATTCTATGTTCATGAATCATTCTATGTGATTAACAGTGTTATGGATTTCTTTTGTACATTGATTACCGTCTATTATAAATACCTAGGTCTGCTGCTCTCTAAGATCTCTACAGAAACTTAACATTAGATACAACTATGCAAAACATTTACTGTCCCAATATGGACTTCCTGGAATGAAAGGAATAATTTTATGCCATGCTTGCTAATATTGTTTTTATCTAATGTGAGACAGTGTCATGGAAGACAATTATATTTTCAGTGTCTTTGTAGAATTTTTTTTTAATGCTACAGGTCCCAATAACTGAATCAACTCATTGCTATAATTGAACATTTTGGGAAACTGACAATTCAGATTTAAAATTTTAGCAAAATATCCCAAGGAAACAATAAATAGTAATATTCGGCATTTGTTGCAATAATCATACATTTCAAGTGTGAATTTTACATGGTAAAGCTGGCTAATGAAGTTTTTTTATTATTCAAAAAGTGCCTATTTTATTTTCTTCAAGAAAAATAATTATTTTTCCATAAAAACAAAAAGACAGCAGATAGTATCTGCATACAGTGCAACATTCTCTGCATTACACTGACCTTAAATATAAAGTTAGCAAATATGTTATCTTACTTGGGAAATGTGGTTGATTGACGATTCCATTCGCCTAAGCTGGGATGCCTGGATATCCAGCATTTGGAGAACATTATTTGCCAAAGTGTTGATCAGATAGGCTACACTAGCTAAGGACTGAGTAGTGTATGCTTTGGTTTCTTCTAGAGCCCGTTGTTTATCTGGTGACTAAAGAAAAAATAATAATCAAAAATGTACATTTTTCATATACAATTTGTGCATCTTCCAACTTTTTAAGCCAATATACACATTATAGTCATTTTCAGCATTCCAGAAAACCTCCACTCCAACCAGTAACCCCGAGACAGACATCTTCTCAAAAGTTCTTTTTTATTTGGATAGTAAACTGGCACAAATTCCCAAATCTGAAAGTTCTGAGCTTCCTTGCAATAAGTAAAAACTACAAATCCAACTCCTGCACCCATCATCACATAACATGCCCCAATCATCATCCATCAACTTGACACTTCCCCTCACTTATGTGCAAACTAACATGACCTTGAATTAGAAAAAGAATATTATGTTTAACTACATACACTCCAAGAAATTCCCCCCTCCCATTTTCCCAGGCTCAAAAATGTGGCAATGTGGGAGCATCTGGTCTAAATATGGCTTCCAAAGCTGACAGTCATTTCTCACAACTTTCTTAGGTCAAATTGTTCTTTCATGTTTTATTATATAAATTGCTGGCATCAGAAAAAAATGAGAAAAGATAAAAGAACTGGCTTAAAGGAAAAAACTTCCATATAGAGATAGGAGTTTCCTACCTCTAATTGATTCCAAACCATGTATGAAAGTAGCAAATGTAATCTTAATCACACCCGGTAATTCTGAGCAATCATCAATTCATTAAAATGGGGGGGGGGAGATCTATTCAGATGCTATTGGTAATTTAATTTTAGTATTGTTCATAGTCAGAAGAAAAAAGCATTTCTACTTTTTCAGTTTCCAAATTATTTCATAATTTAAAATGCATTACAAGTAGTGCTCGACCTATGACCACGACTGGGAGCAAAATTTCCATTGTTAAACCAGGCAGTTGTTAAATGAGTTGCATGGGATTTTACTATCTTTTTTACTATTTTTTGCAATCACATGGTCCTTAAGTGAATTCAGTTCCCGACTGAGTGTGCTTGTCAGAAGATGGCTGGCCGGGAAGGTCGCCAATAGTGATCACATGGTTCTGGGGCACTGCAATCATTGTAAATAATGCCAGGTGTCAAATACCGAAATTCTGATCAGGTGACTGTGGTGATGCTGCAATGATCATAAAGGCAAGGACTGGTCTCTTTGCAAGTCCCTTTTTTCACTGCCACTGTAACTTCAAACAGTTGCTAAATGAATGATCGTAAATCAAGTTTTCTGTACAGTACAACTAGTCTTCAACTTACAACCATTCATTTAGTGATTGTTCGAAGTTACATCAGCACTGAAAAAAGTGATTTATGTCCATTTTTCATATGACCATTGCAGCATCCCAATGGTTGCATGATCAAAATTCAGACTCTTGGCAACTGGCATGTATTTATGATGGTTGCAATGTCCTGGGGTCATGTGATCACCTTTTGCGACCTTCTGACAAAGAAAGTTAATGGGGAAGCAGATTCACTTAACCAGCTTACATATTTTTTAACAATGCTTTCAAGATATGCACATAGCATTTTCTTAAAATATTTTCCCAAAATATTTTCTTAAAAATAAAGATTATGATTTTTATTTCAGGAATTTAAAAGACACACACACACACACACACACACTCACACACACAAATAGATGGAGCCTGGAAAGAAACAGAATAATGTATCTGCTTCTTATCTGTGCTACACTGGAGTACATGATTTATGCACCATCCAATATATATAAGCCTCCCAGAGGCTTATAAGCCTTATTGGTGAGATATATAAGTTCAAATCACTTCTTGGTAACAAAGATCATCAGGCAGCATTGGCAGCTCTAGTGAGCTGTATTTTCAATTCTATCAAGGCACAAAATATTGTTTCACAATACAATGAGATTATTTTCATGCATTAACCTGGAGAAAAATCCACTTCATATGCAAAATCCAGAATCCCCATGTATGCTTATGGGACATGCTAGATGGGATTTTTTAAAAATACTAGTCCAATCATATTTGGAAAACATCAAGCTGGGAGAATAGCTATCAACAGGATTAGATAAAGTCTAGCAAATAATATATGTCCCATTGCCTCCTAAAAATAAAACTGTTTCCTTAGATCCATCAATCAATTAATCAAAACAAAAGAAGCTTAACATATTTATTGTCATTCCCTTAACGATGTGGTATATCGAAAAATGTTTATTAGCTATATTTTTCAAGAAAGCCCAGAGCCAAAACTACAATACAATTCAATACAATATGTAATCCCAATATTATTTCAAGAAAGGAACTATAATAAAATAGATGTAACTTGGTAGTTTCTCTTTTCACCTTTCAGTAATTCCTTTATTGAACAATTTTTCCCCTTGCCACTATAGCCTGGGGAATTTATAAGCAATAAGTACTTTTCATGCAAGTATAAGGGGGGATTGATTAATAAAACATGTTTCATGACAAATAATACGACTGGCATATTTATATCACACATCACAATGAAGTATCTAATGGCAGAATGTGTTAGTTTTGTTCCATGTGTGTATTCATCAATTTTGAATCATAGTAGTTTGCTGTCAACATCGCTGATCAAAGACCATCTGCAATTTTTGTTTCTTCTAGAAAAGACTACTGTAAAAGCTAAAACTGAATAACTAAAAAATGAATATTAAATTCACAGAATTTCATAGAATTTAGGCAAAAAAATTATTTCACTATTAACACTGCATTTTAAATATGGCCAAGGGAATTTGAATTGACCACATAGGTTTATGATCTTCATTCCAAGCACAATGTTTCGTTATTATATTTTATGTTCATCCAATTGACAATCAATAAAATAACAATGACAATTAACAATTAAAAAGCACTACGAGTACAGAACAAAAACTGGTTAAAACAGTCATCATATTAAATGTGTTTAGCCATAAGTAGGCTCAATGTGAGTATTTATGATATCCTTTCTTCTCAGATTTACCATTACAATCCGTGTCAGATATGCATTGTCAAAAAACCAGCATATTTCTGAACAAGCAGTATATTTATTTAATTGAGTAAAAAACCAATAGAGTACTCTAGTTATCTTTCAATTTGAAGGGTTTTTTTAAATACATTTTTTATTTTTTGTTTCTATAAACACATCATTGTGTGAACAGTGTGGTTCCAAGGTGCTTTACATTTTAAAACAAACATGACAATATTTTCACATTGGTATTATTGACTTTCTTCCATAATTTGATATTAATACATATTATCAGTCTTAATCATTCAATATTCTCATATACTATTTTGTATCAATCTCTACATCCTTAACATCTCTTCTTTTATCATGGATTCTATATTAATACCGTGTTTCTCCAACAATACGGCCTCCACCAATAGGAAGCCCCACCATGTTTTATTGGCATAAAATCAAATTAAGCCCCTCCCCCCAAATTAAGCCCCATATTAAACATGCGAAATGGGGGGGGGAGAGCGGGGGGGGGCTTGCCGTTAGTAAGTACTTTTGTTGCATGCCCGGATATGGTGCTGCCTGCGTTGGTGGGGCACTTCATATCGGGAGACCTTCCACCGTTGCTTCTCCCTTCTCCCTTGCTGCCCCTTCTCCCTTGCTGCCGCGGCGTTTGGCGCAGCCATGTGCGGCCAGTCACGGCTCCTCTCTGCAACCGGAGCCCTGAGGAGACACTTGGCTTCAGGCGCTCCCGTCTTCCCTTTGCTTTCGAAGGTAAAGCGAATTATTTTACAAAGCCTCCCCTGCCCGAGAGGGCAGCCCAACCCCACGTGGGGAGGCTAATCTCCCGGGGCCTCTTCCGTTCCTCCCCGACCTCCCTACGCTGCGCGCCTAATAATTCGCTTTACCTTCGAAAGCAAAGGGAAGACGGGAGCGCCTGAAGCCAAGTGTCTCCTCAGGGCTCCGGTTGCAGGGAGGAGCCCTGACTGGCCGCACGTGGCTGCGCCAAACACCGCGGCAGCAAGGGAGAAGGGAAAGCAACGGTGGCCCGAACCCGAAGGTCTCCCGAATATCCAAGCTGTCGCCGCCCGCCCACCCACCCGAGGATGCAAGGGGAGGAGAATTAAGTCACCCCCCGAAAAGACGTCCTAGCCGTTTTTTCGGGGGTCAAAAAAAAATAAGGCCCGGCCTTATTATGTGAGAAACACGGTAGTTATATTTGCAATGTTCAACGAATTATATATACACATCATTTCATGAGCAGTGTGGTTCCAGATTATTTTACATTTTAGAACAAACACGAAAGTAATTTCACCTTGATATTATTATTATTCACCTTGATATTACATGATTTGATATTAATACATAATATCAATCATAATTATTCAATATTCTCATATACTGTTTTGTATCAGTCTCTATATTCTTAACTTCCCTTATTTTGTTATATAGTCCAGATTAATAGTCATATTTGCAGTATTTATCTAATTGTATATTTCAAATAGCCATTCATAAATTCATGTTAATTTATGTTTTCTACTTATTTATCCCCTTTTTAATTTTTGGTTATGACACCATTACACCTAAAACAAAATTTCTTCCTACTCCCAATTATAATAAAACAAACAATATACATCCTATTGACATTTAACTTATTATACCGTTCTAGTTATACTATACTCCCCTTTAGCTATTAGCATATTTTACCTTATTTTCAAATCTGTCAGATTCCACATAATTTCTTTTCCTACCTCAGAGTATTAGTTTTTTATTTCTTACAGTTCAATTGTATATCTTTAATGCTAATCCTCTAATACCATATTAATTTCATATTTATTACTATTAACAATTATACATCTTAAATATTAATGCATACATTCATGTGGAATCCTTATCTTTTCCTCTTCAGCCATCATCTCTTGTTCTCATAATTAATTCATCTCTTTCTACTGTGTTTCTCCAACAATACGACCTCCCCCAATAGGAAGACCCAGCATGTTTTCTAGGCATAAAATGAAATTAAGCCCCTCCTCCCAAATTTAGGCCTATTTTAAAAAATGCAAAATGGGGGGAAGGGCCGTTAGGACTTGCCGTTAGGAGCGCCCCGCGGGCAGCAATTCCTCGCCACCAGCTGCTCCTAATGGGCGATCATGGCAGAGCGCGGAGAGCTCCCTACTCCTGCCAAGCACCTTTGCGGCAGACCCAAGACCTTCAGGGCCCGCCGCTGTTGATTTCCCTTCTGCCCATGCCACCGCCTCATTTGGAGCTGCCACTTCCACGTTTGGAGCACCACTGCTGTTTGGAGCACCGCTGCTGTTTGGAGCTGCCGCTTCTGCATTTGGAGCTGCCGCTGCGTTTGGAGCTGCCACTTCCACATTTGGAGCTGCCGCCGCGTTTGGAACCCCACCACTGTTTGGAGCACTGCCGCTGTTTGGAGTTGCCATGTCCGCATTTGGAGCTGCCGCCGCGTTTGGAGCTGCCACTTCCGCGTTTGGAGCACTGCTGCTGTTTGGAGCACCACCATTTGGAGCGCCGCCACCACTCCAAACACGGCGGCAGCTCCAAATGCGGAAGTGGCAGCTCCAAACATGACGGCGGTGCTCCAAATGGCGGCGGCACTCCAAATGGCAGTGGCACTCCAAACACGGAAGCAGCAGCTCCAAACGTGGCGGCGGTACTCCAAATGGCAGCGGCACTCCAAATGGCAGCGGCACTCCAAACACAGAAGCAGCAGCTCCAAACGTGGCGGCGGAATGGGCAGAAGGGAAAGCAACAGCGGCAGGTGCCAAAGGTCTTGGGTCTGCAGCAAAGGTGTTTGGTGGGAGTGGGGAGCTCTCTGCGCTTTGCCATGATCACCCGTTAGGAGCGGCTGGTGGCGAGGCTGCCCGCGGGGCACTCTAGATGAGGATGCAAGGGGGGGAATTGAGTCACCCCCGAAAAGACGGCCTAGCCGTTTTTTCGGGGCTCCAAAAAATATAAGACCCGGCCTTATTTTATGAGAAACACGGTAGTTTGCCTCCCATTTTCTATTTTTATTTTACCTTTCCCCTTACTCATTCCTCCCTACTCTATTAAATTCCATTGTCTCTTTTTCCAAATGTCTAATCCTCTCAGCATGTTTTCTCTGAGATTCCATTTCCTGTAATTTTCCCCTAAAGAACATTCCCCCCTTGTTTTATTGCCTTGATCATTATCATATTAAGTTTTATTTTCTTGTTGCCTTTTATTTTCATTTGTTGTATCATCCATTCTGTTTCTGATTATAATTCCAGTTGGCTCCTCCTCTTCCTGGGTTTCTTGTTTTCTTTCTGTTGCTTGTGTTTCTGCTGTCTGCGACTCCATTTCTAGCTTTTCTAACACACCCTGTATTTTGTCCACAACTCCTCTATTCAGAATATCTTATATATCTCGTAATTCCGACTCAATTTCTCTACATATTTCACTCATCTTTATTCTTATTTATTCCGTTTTTTGTCCCAATTGTCCAAACCTCACGTTTCAAGCTATAAATTCAACGTCCAGGAGTCTTTGAGTTCAAAAGTTAATCAATCTATTTCTTATCCAAGGGTAATATATTCATAAATTTTCCCACCAGTTTTATAATGTAATTTTCTGGGGTCTCTGGGTTGTCTCTGGAATTTTCCAAAAACTTCATAAGTCTATAAATTCAATCTTATATCAAAATCTTCAAAATTACTTCATAACATTTCCAACTTTGGGAGTAAGTTGTTCCTTCCTTCTGTCAGCAGCTGGTGCCTCGTTCCAATTTTGACCAGTTTTCTCTGATTTTAAAAATAGCAATCCAAAATAGTAAGATATTAGTTTTTTAACTTATATGATTCCAGCATTTTAAAATGTCTTTTCAATACAGTAATTTTCCAATTTTCCATATTTTCCAAACATTTGCCTTCAATTTTTTCAATTTTAATTTTTTTCTCTCCAAATGCTTGTACTGCCGCTTTAAAATTAACAGTAAGTTCCTTTTTAGATAGGCTTTTGGGGTTAAGTTTTAGATAAAGAAGATTCTTCTCATCCTGCTCCAGACACCATTTACTATCTCCACTCCTGCACAGCGCTTGGATGGTCACGGCTGTCCCAACTTTTTGGTGGCCATTTTGATCAGCCCCTTGTCTCTGTCGTGGCATAGAGGGAAAAAGCTCAGGATTTCCACAGGAGAGTTGTGTTCTCTCCCAGGACCTCACGCCCCTCCTTGGCTTCACCACCCCTCCAGGGTGGTTTTCGGTTCCTCCAGAGCCCACAAACAGTGAGAAGCCAGCACAGGAACAGAGAACTCTGTTCTTTGCTTCTGGTCCCATCGCGACATCAGCCAGAAGTTCCCCAATTTATAAACCAACTGGTAAAACCAGTTTTGGCAAAGAATTAGTTTCATCATTTAACAATTTCTTTTTATAAAAAGTTGAAAGGAGGACCATCTGGCTGCATAATTATAAATATACTGTTTTTACCATTAACAACTGGATGATTTGGGTTTCATGTGTTGCACCGACAATGTACATTCACTGATATGTTTACCCCCTAACAGCCCAATATTCAAAGCACTTTTCTAAATCTACTCTTGATAGTCAAAAATAAATGTCCAAACTTGAATAGCACCCTTCACCTGAAAGTTCTGGACCATTTATGCAAGTTCTATATCTCCCATTACCTAACCAATTAATACTGAATAGTGTCAGCTATAATCAGCACAATGGGAGAGCATTATATTAAAATATGATTTGAGCAATAAAAATACACTTATTTTATAAAAGTTTTACATATGTCATATGACATATCACAACTTTGTTCCCCTTCGCTAAACCAGGGGTGGGCATGGCCAGCATGTGATGCATCAGGCCCATGGGCAGCAAGTTTGACACCACTGATATAGATTATCATATTATTGTTTTTCTAAACTGCAAAATGCAATATTATTAGGAATAATGAGAAGTATGAGACGTAACGATTTTTTGTTTGGGAGATTAATGGTTGGATGGATGGACAGATAGAATGTCTACATGTTTTTGAAATTCTTAACATGCAGAAGTTTATATAGAATATATTTAAGGAAATAAGAAAAAAAGAAAAATAAGTTAAAATTGCCCAACTTCTTGTGACATGAAGACTACAGAACGTTGAACTCCATTTAGGATTTTAAATGTCAAAACTGGGAGGCAGAGAAGTAGAAGAACTGGGGTGCATAACAATCAAATCACTTCTTTGTAATAATAAGGCAAAATTTGAGGTGTCTTAGTTTATCTATTGATCTTTCAAAGGTGCTTTTCAGGACAGGGTAAAAGATAGAAATGGTAGCAGTTCACTTCCTAGAGGTCTCTCAAACCATGCCCAAACCATCCTAATAAAAACAGACGATTTTGAGATTTAAAGATCTTTTCAATTTGAATAAAAAACCAAAAAATATCTGAGCATTTTACTAACAAATATAAGTACAATTTTTCAATTCTGGAGGTTTAAATAGAAAATTGAAGGACTATTAATGTGTTGGAATTTTTCTTTCACTGAGGGCCAAGTAAGCAGCTTTTATTTTTATGAGATTTTCATAAATTATTTAACAGGTGAAATCAATCATAAAAATGTTTTTCTACGAGCTCTGTCCTACATTTTATATAACTGGTGCAAATCAACATTAGATTTGTAAATGTATTATAGCAGGGCAATAGAAATACTTTATATTATAACAACAATATGACTGAAATAACATTCAACAATGTCAAATCCCATTTTATTTCTTAAAAACTATGTAAGAGGGAAAGAGACCTAATATGATTTCAGTAAATTGCTAGTTTTAATCATTTCATATTTCTCCACAATGCAAACACAAACATTCCCTAAACTACAGTATAATAACAAACTACTTCTGAAAAAATTAAAGATTCATCACTTTTAACACAGTCAGTATTACATTATCTCTAATCTATTTTTCAAAATAAAAATAATCCCAATGTAAAATATTGTTAATGGGTGTTGGTTTACCGGAACACCTGTTCTCCTTGTAGGCAAGACAGGTCAGGAATGGGTGTTGCTCCTATCCTAGCTGCTTGGACTGAGTCTGTCTAAAAGGCTTATTAGCCTAGCTCTGCCCACTCTGGGTAGCTCTTCCCAGCTTTCTGCGAAGACAACACGACAGACAGGACTGCCTCTGTGGAAAAACATTTTTTAAAAAAAAGACTGTTATCGGTTTCCCCCCTCCCATACGCCCCTGAAAGGATCAGTTCCCTTAGGGTGGGACTGACCTGTCTTGCCTACAAGGAGAACAGGTGTTCAGGTAAACCAACACCCATTCTCCCTTGTAAGGCTGCGACAGGTCAGGAATGGCACATACCAAAGCTGGGTTGTCCTCGGGAGGGTTAAGACTGGTCCTGGCTCTCATGGTCCAACACCACTTGTTGCAGGACCCTTCTGCCAAATGCCGCATCCACTAAAGCAAAGGTGTCCAGTCGGTAGTGGCAGATGAAAGGCTACAGGAATGTCCACGTGGCTGTTTTGTAGACCTCTTCCACCAATGCCTGCGTCGCCCAGGCCACAGTCGTCGCAGTATTGTGAGTAGAGTGCGCTGTAATACCTCTGGGTACCAGAAGGGACCAACTCAAGTATGCTCTGGCTATACATGACTTAATCCACCTGCTGACTGTGGAAGGAGTCACTTTCCCCCCCCAACGAGGAAGGTCGGAAGGAACAAAAAAAGGGATTCTGTCCTACGGAATTCAGAAGTTCATTTGATGTAAACTTTCAGAGTCCTGCACACAGCTAAGGTGTGCCAAGCCTTTTCCACATGATGGACTGGATGGGGACAAAAATCTGGAAGAAGCAGCTCGAGATCTGTGGAACAAGGTATTGACCTTGGGGATAAATGCCGGGTCCAAACATAAAGCCACCTGATGAGGGTGAAAAACAGAGAGATCAGGGTGAACTGAGAAGGAGACCAACTCCAAAACTCTTCTGGCAGATGTGACCGCTACCAAGAAGGCCACTTTCAGGGTAAGAAGGTGCAGACTAGCCTGGCGAAGAGGCTCAAATGGAGTCTTCATAAGGGACTGCAAAACCCTGGGCCGATCCCACATTGGGTACCTGTTAACCACCAGAGGGCAAAGATTGGCCACTCCTCTGAGAAACCTATGGACTGTAGGATGTTGAGATAAGGACTGTAGGATGTTGAGATAAGGACTCTGTTTTGCCACAAGCCAACACCGAAGATATAGTCACCATTGGCCGGCAAAGGGCATTGGGAGACAGGCCTCTATCCAGCCTGTAAAAATTCCAATACGCTAGCCACCGAGGCCTCTAAAGGTTGAATGTTAGCTTTGGAGCACCAACTGGAAAAAGCTTGCCATGTAGCATCATAAATATGGATGGTCGAGGGTCTCCTGGAGGCCTGAATAGTCCTGATAACCTTGTTGGAGAGATAAACACGTTTTAGGATGCCCCACTCAATCACCAAACTGTCAGATGTAGCCACTGGGGCTCCGGATGACTCAGGGATCCCTGGAGGAGACATCCTCTTCAGGAATCCACCAAGGTTGAGAGACCGATTAAATCCGCAAACCAGGGGTGCTGCGGCCAATAGGGAGCCACTAACACCACTTCCACTTTCTATCTCAAAATCTTTTGAATCACCGCTGCCAGCGAAGGCAAAGGAGGGAAAGCATACATCAAAGTTGGAGGCCACGTATAACATAAGGCGTTGGCCTCTTCCGCCCCAGGGGAAGCAAATCTGGTTAAGAACCTGGGCAACTGGGCATTGAACGGAGTGGCAACCCAAACCTCTGAGTAATCGGAGTAAAGAGCAAAGGATGCAGGCTCCATTCTGAGTGGTCTATAGTAGCTTGACTGAGCCAATCTGCCTGCACATTATCCAAGCCAGCTCAGATGGATAGAAGGTGCCGCTGTGCCCATCTGTCCAAAGCCTCCACTTCTGTCATAAGGGATTTGGACCTGGTGCCCCCCTGTCGATTAATGTGGGCTTTAGTGGCCACATTGTCAGTCATGATAAGAACATGCTCCCCAGAGACAAGATGAGAAAATTTTCGAAGAGCTAAACAAACCGCCCTTAGCTCCAACCAATTAATGTTATGACCTTGTTCCTCCACAGACTATAAACCTTGAGCCATGTGAGACTCCAGATGAGCACCCCAATCTGACAATGAGGCATCAGTTGTGAGGATGAGTCTGTCCTCCACCTTAAAGGACTGGCCCTTAGAAATGGCACTGGAAAGCCACCAGTGAAAGAAAAGCAAAACTTGCTTGGGTAACTTCACCTTCATTAAGGAATGACTCTTACCAGACTTCTGGTGAGGCAATAAAAACCATTGAAGGGCCCTGGTGTGGAGCCTGGCCCAGGGAAAAATGCCAATACAAGAAATCATCTTACCCAAAAGCTGGGAGAGATGAGCTGAAGGAATAGAACCCATACTATGGAAATTCCTGGCCAAGCCCTGCAGGCTGTCCCTCCTTTCCTGAGAAAGGAAAACCTGACACCCTTCTGTCAATTATGGCCCCCAAATGAAAAAGATGAGTTGATGGAGTAAATTGGCTCTTTTTAATATTGATAGAGAAACCAAGATCCTGCAGCACTGAGATAGTGGTCTGCAAATCTCTTTGAGCCCTTTGAAATGAAGAAGACAGAATCAAAATGTCATCTATATAACAAAGCAGACGCACTGGAAAGGAACGAAGATGTGCTGCTAAGGGAGCCAAAACTTTGGTGAAAACTCTAGGGGCAGAGGACAAACCAAAGGGAAGAATTCTATATTGATAGTGCTGTCCCTGATAACAAAACCTTAAGAACTTCCTATGGGAAAGACAAATGGGAATGTGTAAGTAACCTTCCGTCAAATCAATAGATGTGAGGACGTCCGTCCCCCCCGCAGAATGGTCTGGAGGGAATGCATTTTAAAACGCCTGTAAACAATAAACTTATTGAGTCGTTTCAGGTCAAGAATTGTTCTCCACCCCTCCCCAAGGGTTTGGTGATAACGAATATTCTGGAGTAAAACCCCGTTCCCCATTGGTCCAGAGGGACTTCTTAGATGGCCTTGAGATCCAGCAGATGCTGGATATCTGACTCCGTGAGCCGCCTTCTACCTGAATCCCTAGAAACGGGACAGGAGATGAAAAACCTCAGAGGAGTGGAGTAGAACTCAAATGAAAGACCTGATCTCACAACGCTTAACACCCAGGCATCAGAAGTTATCTCTCCCCATTTGTTGCCAAACCATGCTAAATGACCACCAATGGGAAAGGAATGGACAATGGTAGCATTGGTGATGGTATGGGCGACTTCCTCCTCGTCGAAAGGGCCGATTGGCCTGCCTGCCCTTGCTGGTAAGAGGCCTTGGCTGGGCGCTGGAGCTGGATTCACTTCTAAACGAAGGGCGCTTGTAGTACGGAGCAGGCCGATGTTCTGGTTTCTTGAACAGGAATGGAAGCACTTTCCTCTTATCTTTGGTTTCGACCAGGAACGGTTCCAAGGCTTCCCCAAAGAGCTTGTCTCCTTGAACTGGAGTAGAGGCCAGCTTCCACTTTCTTCTTCCATCAGCCTGCCAATTGCACAACCAGCATAGGTGCCTGGCCACCACCGAAGAAGCGATAGCTTTGGTGGCAAATCTCGCCCCATGCAGGGTGACATCAGTCATGAACTCAGTTGCAGCCACGATCTTATTTAGGTCCTGATGGGCCTGAATATCTGTAGTTGGGATCCTGTCCTGCAACTGTTTCAGCCATTTCAGCGACGTTCTGGTGAAAAACGAAGCTGCAGTAGAAGCTTTGACTGCCCAGGCAGCCGCCTGGTGAGACCTCTGGAGCAATTGCTCGATCCGCTTTTCCTCCGCCTTGAGGACATCATCTGGATCAGAAAGGGCTGAAGAGGTGGAGGCCAAAGTCGCCACTGGCACATCAACCGAGGGCACCTGAATGGTCTTGGTGAGCTCAGGGCCCACATTGAAGAACCTGCGATCTGAAGACAGGGGATTGGGCCCTGAGGCTGGTGACTCCACTGTTTCCAAACCACCTTCAGAAAGAGCCTGGGAGAAGGTACCTTCCTCCTTCCTCACCTCCAATTCGTCGAAGAGGATATCTGACTCCACTGGAGGCTGGGTAGCTGCTTCATCATCATCTGCAGCCTTCAGGTTGGCCGTGGTTCTCACCTTGTACAGCAAGGGGAAGAATAAGGCATGCTTAAAAAAACATCCAGTGAACACAGGAATCTCATGGGAAGACCCTTCAACTTCTGACATATCAGATTCCCTCTTGTCAGGTTCACTAACCTCGGAAGATTCATCAGCGACAGCAGGAGTGAGGGCCGAAGCTGAAACAGAAACTGGTTTCTGAACCGGGGAACCTCTTTCTGAAAAAAGAGACTCTTGAACCCGGGACTGTCTCTCTGAAACATCAGAAGCCACCGAAGAGTGACGGGCAAATCTCTGCATACCTTCAGAGATACCCTTCCTGATGGCCTTTGTCAATCAAGAGCTGCAGGTTGACTGGGACAGCTGGATCAGAAGGTTCTGCAGATCTAACTCCTGCTGCAGTAGGGGTAAGGGAGGGATCCACCCTAGGCCTACTGCCTGCACACTCCTGCCAAGGTACAGTTCTGAATCCACCCTGGTGATCATCTAGATGACTCTCCACCTCCGAGGGGAGGCCTCTCTTCCGGCTGCATCTGGGGACTAAGCCTGGGTAATGGCTCTTGAGGAAGGACCAGGTTCCTCTTGAAGATCCACCTCACTGAGATGCAAAGCAGGAAAAGATTCCCTTTCTGGAGATCTGGAAATAGAGGCCCTTTGTACCTTGGCAATGTGCTTCTCTATGGCCTGATGGCGCCTGGAAGCATCTTCCTCCACTGCCTTAGAGGCCTTCTTTGCAGGCTGCTTTTCTTTGTTACTTGAAGCAAGAGGAGCTGCCTTTGAGCTTTGGAAGCTCCAGATGCCCTGGTGTCCCTAGGGGCTACAGCCATCTTGAAAGCAGAAAAGACTCCTGGCAAGGCGCAGAGTAGTTGAAGAAGAAGCAGGCTGGCCTCTTCAAAATGGCCGCTTCAGGCCCAGGAAGCTTTTCAAAATGGCCATCGGCCACGAGGAGTTCTCAAAATAACCACTTCTGGCCACAAGACCGCCTGCTTCACCAGGGAACCCTGCGGAGGGATCCCTGGCCTTTCACTGCTCCTGGGAGGTTGGAGCAGCCGCTGAGAAGTCCGCTTCACAAAGCGTGGCTTCCCTCTTCGCTGCAGAGGCTCCGAAACGCCCCCAAAGCTCCAAGAAGAGGCCTCCACCCTCGAAAATGGCTATGCTTCACTGGAGGACCTCAATCGTCCCCGCGGCCCTCTGCAAGCTGCTTCGGACCGCTGGAGCAGTCCTCAGCTGTTGTGCGGCTCCGAGCCCCAGCTGGGAAGCAGAGCTGCAAAATTCAAAAGGCGAGCCTTTTCGAGGCTTTTTTTCTGTAGGTAGTTTGTTTTAGAATTCTCTCCTGCAAGGCTGCCTTTGGGGGGAAAAAAACCAAAGGCAGGGGAGGCAGTGCTATGCGTCCTTCCTAGCTGTAGGACTGAGCAAAAGCTGGGAGGCGCTACCCAGAGTGGGTAGAGCTAAGCTAATAGGCCTTTTAGACAGATTCAGTCCAACCAGCTAGGATAGGAGTAACACCCATTCCTCACCTGTCACAGCCTTACAAGGGAGAATATAATATTCACCAAAGATGGCAAAACCTTTTTCTTAGAAAGAGCTCCTCTCTGAATAAACAATACTAGCTCCTTTAAAACCTGTATTAGAATCTAGAAAATGGAAACAATGTTTACATCTTTAACTGTAATTCATTATATTATCTGACTTGGTAATGATGAAAATAAAGTCTTCCACAAATCACTGGCCATATGCCAGACACAAATATATATTTAAATCAGGAAGCCGGAAAAGACAGATTTCGTACAGAGAATAACTCTCAAAAAAGCCATAATGTGGGTTTGAGGTGAAAATTTGCCTAGTTCAGGTTGTATTAGCAACGGTTTCTTCTATACTACACATAATCTTACCCAAAGGGCCAAGAAGAAAAGTTTAGAACTCTGTAGTTATACATAAAAATTTGTTATTAAGAATACTAACATAATTTGCACGTCTAAAAATTACAGTTAAAATAAAAATATCCTGCCACTGATCAAGTGCTTAAACACTGTGCTGATCAGTTGGCTGGAGTCTTTACCATGATCTTCAATTGGTTTTTATCCCAGTCCACTATTCCATCTTCTTTGAAGGCTTCCACCATTGTTCCACTGCCAAAGAAGTTCCCTATCAATAACCTCAATAATTATAGACCAGGGGCACTCACTCCTATCATGAAGTGCTTTGAAAAATTGGTCTGCCCGCACATCATTTCTGGTCTTCAGCACACATTTGATAAAACACCAGTTTGCATACAGAAGAAATAGATCTACAGAGGACGCTATAGCTATCACTCTTCACACTGCTCTGATTCATCTAGAACAGCAGGGGGGCTATGTGAGGATACTTTTTGTAGATTTTAGTTCTGCATTTAACACAATTCTTCCACATAGACTAGTGTCTAAACTTCTCGACCTTGGACTTTCTTATTCAATCTGCCTTTGGATTATGGATTTCCTTTCTGGCCGATCACAGAGGGTCAGATTAAATAATCATACCTCTTCAGCCCTTATTCTTAACACTGGTACACCACAGGGTTGCGGGTTGAGTCCCTTACTCTATACTCTTTATGTGCATGACTGAATTCCCACTCACGCTAGTAATACTATTACTAAATTTGCAGATGATACAACAGTGGTGGGACTCATCTCCGGGGGGATGAGTCTGCCTATCGAGATGAGGTGGACCGGTTGCTTTCGTGGTGTGGAGACAATAACTTGGTCCGCAACACCAATAAGACCAAGGAGCTTATAGTGGACTATAGAAGGAACAGATGGGACATCCAGCCCTTGCTTATCAATGGAGACTGAGTGAAGCAAGTGGCCAGTTTTAAGTTTTTGGGTGTTAGCATAAAAGAGGACCTGACCTGGGGTGCTCACATTGCAGCACTGGTCAAAAGGGCCCAGCAAAGATTGTACTACCTGAGACTTCAGAAAAATTAATTCTATGTTATTAACCCATGCTTTTCTGCCAAATATTCTCTATTTAAAGAACTTCTTGGGACACATTCACATGGCATAAGCATAAATTGTAACATCCCTTATTGTACCAACTAGCTGCTCCTATTACTTCATAAGCTTCTCAACAGCTACCAATGGCTCATTCAACCCTTTATCATGTCATATGCACTGCTGCTTTCACTAACTGAAAATCAAACCTAAAATATCCTACAGCTTCATTTAGCTTATTTCCTTTATTTGGTAGCACATGGCATGATAAGCTTTAAACAAGCCAGTGGCAGCCACAGGAGAATCTTTCCAGAAAGCTGGGAGTAATCAGCAATTTTAATCCGAAATTTCTTCAACTAACCTTAGCTTACGCTTGTATCTCCTTTCACAGAATAGCTTAAGAAAAATAATTAATAGTCCAGAATTGATGAAGATAGTTTAAACTTTTTCAACTTGAATCCTGATGATTACATAATATACACAACACACCTTAGATTTCACTATGACTTCAACAGTTTCCATCCTGGAAATTCAGAATTCAACATCCTTAGGATTAAAATGAAAATTTCTTTGATAAAATGTAAAGTAATTAAATCAATATTGAACATTTTAAAATCTTCATGTTTAAATTCATATTGTCAAAAAATGTTAAAACTAATAATAGACAATATTTTGTGAAATATTCAAGAATTTACATAATCAATTTCAGAAGCTAATTGTAGTACTATTAAATGAGGTAATTCTTGTCCATATATTTTTTAAATATTTTCTTAAATAATCTGGCTTTGCGACATATCTCTATTTATCTATAAGAAAATCCACACGTATGGGTTGAATATGCCTTTCTGAGTCATCAATCTTTGCCATGCCTCTTCCTGTCAGGCCAGGAAGTCCCAGGCCCCAGTCACGACGAAGGCGCAGGCATCTTCTTTGTGGTGTTGGCTCTGCCTCCCACCTGGACACTGGACCAGACAGTTGCCAGGGTGGGAGTGGATTCTATCAAGGCATGCTGAGAAACTGCATTCAGGTAAGCCAACAGCTATACCAGCATGCCTTCGGGAGAATCCACACATATGGGACATACCAAAGCTGGCAGTCCCTATGGGAGGGAAGAAGTCTGGTCCTGTGAACCCCCATCTGTATGTACTCATTGTAGCACTCTTCTGTCGAAGGCCACCTCTGCCGAGGCATATGTGTCCAGTTTGTAGTGCCTTATGAAAGGAGATGGGGAGGACCACGTCGCCATCTTGCAGATGTCCTCAAGTGAGGTTTGCGTCACCCAGGCAGCTGTGGTAACTACACTTCTTGTTGAATGGGCGGTTAGTCATCTGGGTATGGGAACAGCCTGAGTCTCATAGGCCTTGGTTATAAAAGCCCTGATTCAACAGCCTATGGTCGATGATGAGACTTTGTGTCAGTTTGTGCTCCATTCAAAATCCAAGAAAGAAATACTTAGACTCCATATATTAGAGAAAAGAATTCTTTTACTGAAAAATGAAGTGGTAGCATCAAGTAGGATTCTGAATCTGAGAATTTAGGCGCGCAGATCACATATACAAAGTGATGAAGTTGTTCCCATCCCCCATAGTTCAAAAGATTCTTCCAATTAAAAGTTCTGAGTATGATCATGTGGACATCTTCAGGTGGTGATGAGGTCTCTGTCCATTGACCTTGGCATATTTTGATAAAGGTTTGCAGCTGCGCAGAGAAAAGAAAGCTAAGCGAGAAATAGAAACCTAAAAGCAGGAATTTATACTCCCCCCCCCACTCCTCATTTACACAGCACAAGAATGTAACACCTCCAGCTCTCTTCCCAGACAATATCTCCCCTCCTCCCCCGTTACTTATGGCAGCCAAAAATGCAAGGCAGTAGGAAAGATGCAAAGCAGATCTTGAAGGCTGACATTCGGCCCTCCTAGAAAAAAGACGTTAGTCCTGCAAGAGAGAACAACATAAAAGATACTGATTAATAACCAAATACATTTCTAGGGTTTATCAGGATACTTTGTGCGAAAGTCTTTGATCAGCCATGTTAGGGATAACATTGTTTACCCTAACTGGTTTGGGTAAAAATAATAAATATGGTATCATGATTTGTTAGTTAAAGTGTGTGTAACTTTAACAGCAAGAATGTAATTAAGAGTGTGGTTGTAAAAGCACTATATATGAAGCGAGGCAAATGCAGCTCTCTCTCTCTCTCTGGCTTACTGATCCCTAATTACTGGATGGATTGATGACTACGTTCTTGTAGGAGTGTTGATTTTTCTCAACGGAGAGAAGATAAGATTGGACTGATTTATTGTAAGTGTACTGACATTGGCTATTCAACACGGACTTTGCAAATAGAGTATCCCTGACAAGACTTGACTGAAATTGATATATGACTAATGGACCGTTTGTTTGACTATGCTATAATTCTTAAATGGAATAAACTATATTTTTGATAGCACAAGCGTATCTGTATTTTTACTGCGTGTTAACTAGAAAACTTATCTCACACATTTACCTGTCTTCCTATCTGACTTCGCTGCACGTTCTGTTTAGTTTGTTTTCCTTAACACCCATTGGGGAATCCAGGCTTAACAAGCCTAGGGGCTCTAACATCCTTCTCATTAACCCACTCAGCTTGGGAAGATGGGAAATGTTTCCAAGCTACGAGGTATTGGACGCGACCCCTCCATTTTCGAGAGTCCAAAATTTCTTTAACTTCAAAATGTTGTTCACCTTCAATCAGCAAGGGTATAGGAGGATCAGTCTGGGTTGGTCTCAGACCAGAAGTGTGTTCAGGTTTCAACAAGCTAACATGGAAAACCAGATGAATTTGTCGAAGTTTTTGGTAATGACAATTGGACTGTCACAGGATTTACAATCCGTTCAATCGTGAAAGGACCTACATATTTAGGACCGAGTTTCTTCGACTTTTGAGTGGTTTGTAAGTATTTGGTGGACGGGAAAACTTTGTCACCCACTTGATAGGACTTCTGTGGAGTTCTCTTTTTATCTACAAACTTCTTATGAGATTGATGTGCGTCATCTAATGCTTTACGGGCAACTGGCCAGTTAAGTTGGAGTTGAGATATCCATTCGTCTAGCGACTGGATGTTAGGTCTTTCACGAGGAAGCTCGGGTATGGGTACAAAGTCTTGTCCTGACGCCACTTTAAAGGGGGTGAACCCAGTACTACTATGAACAGAATTGTTGTATGCCACTTCGGCAAATGGCAATAAGTCAGCCCAATTATCCTGTTGATTTTATGTAACATCTGAGGTATTGTTCTAACACTGTTAGTTCTCTCACAGGCCCCATTGGTTTGGGGATGATGGGCGGAGCTTAAGCCCTGGGCAGAGCCTATTAACTTCAGGAACTCCCTCCAAAAGTTTGAGGTGAATTGAACCCCTCGGTCAGAAATTATACGTTCAGGAACACCATGCAGTCTATAAATATGTAGTATAAACAGTTTAGCTAATGACTTTGCAGAGGGGATCTTAGAGCAAGGTATGAAATGCGCTTGTTTGGAAAACAAATCGGTCACTACCCAAATAACCGTGTTTCCGGTGCTCTCAGGTAACTCTACTATAAAGTCCATAGAGATTTCCTTCCATGGAGCCGTTGGCCTAGCAACATTTTGTAACAGCCCTGCTGCCTTACCAGGTGGCCTTTTTGCTGAGGCGCAAACTGAACAGCTAGACACATAAGCTTCAATGTCCTTCTTCAACGTAGGCCACCAGAATTGTCGCTTAACGAGGTGTAACGTTTTCACGAATCCAAAGTGACCAGCCGCTTTAGAGTCATGGGCTTGTTGCAATATTTGGCTTCTCAATGTCTCTGGTACATACAACTTTGCTCCCATCCAGACCAAACCATCTCTAATTGTACAGTTATTCGAATGAGCCAGGAACCATTCATCCAATTTTAGGGCCTCCTTTAATTGCGCCGTCAAATCACTCGATAAATCCACTTGTTTCTTCTTCTGCGCTCTAGTGACCACCGAGGCGGCTAGCTGTTTGGTTGAAACAATCGGCCGTATCACTTCCTGACGAACACTGTTATATTGAGGCAGTCTAGATAAAGCATCCGCCATAAAATTCCTCCCCCCCGGGATGTACTTCAGTGAAAAGTTGAAACGCTTAAAATACTGGGCCCACCTAACTTGTTTAGGAGACAGTTTTCGAGGCGTTTTTAAGGCCTCCAAATTCTTATGGTCAGTCCATACCTCAAACGGGTGTTTTGCTCCTTCCAAGAAATGTCTCTATGTTAATAGCACCCAGCGAACTGCAAAAGCTTCCTTTTCCCAGACAGCCCACCTCCTTTCGGTTTCAGTTAGTTTACGGGAGGTGTAGGCTCAGGGTTGTAGGGTTTCCTTCTCATTGATTTGAAGTAAGACCGCTCCAACAGCCACATCACTCGCATCGGCTTGGATCATGAAAGGGGCATCCATGTCCGGGTGCTTTAGCACTGGTTCTGCAACGAACAGTCGCTTCAGCTTTTCAAAGGCGACTTGGCATTCCATGGACCACTCCAGCGGCTTGCTAGGCTTTGGTTTCGCCTCCCCCTTAGTTTCTAAGAGATTGGTGATAGGCATTGCTATCTTAGCAAAAGACGGGATGAATTGCTGGTAAAAGTTGGCAAATCCCAAGAAGCTTTGAAGTTGTTTTCGGGTACGAGGTGGGGCCCATTCCAACACAGCCCGCACCTTCCCTGGATCCATTTCAATGCCCTCGTGTGAAATGCGATACCCCAAATAGTTGATTTTCTCTTGATGGAACTCACATTTGGCCAGGTTAGCATACAGTTTAGCGGCTCGCAGCTTCTGTAGCACTGAACGCATCAGTTTCACATGTTCATCCCAAGTTTCCGTGTAAATAAGGATGTCATCAAGGTAAACCAAAAACCCCTTGTATAAATGTTCGTATAGCACCTGATTGATCATCTGCATGAATACGGCTGGAGCCCCCTGTAGGCCAAAGGGAAGAACATTGAACTGGAAAAAACCCATCGGGCAGTTAAAAGCGGTTTTCCACTCATCTCCTTCTTTAATTCGGATTCGGTAATACGCTTCTCTCAAGTCCAATTTCGTGAAAATTTTCCCTTTAGCCAGGTGGGCTAGCATGTCCTTCATCAGGGGGAGGGGGTACACGTTTTCCACGGAAATTGCATTCAGGTTTCTATAGTTGACTACCAAACGCTTGGAGCCATCTTTCTTTTCACAGAACAGCACTGGGGCCGCCACCCGAGGTCTAGCAGGTTGGATGAAACCACGTTTCAAATTTTTATCGATAAACGATCTCAACTCTTCCAATTCCCGTGGTGTCATCGAATATAGCTTCGGTTTCGGGAGCGTCACCCCAGGCAAAATTTCAATACTACAATCTGTTGACCGATGAGGGGGAAGCTCATCCGAAGCCTTTTTGCTGAACACTTCTTTTAAGTCCCAATATTCTTTCGGAATTTTCTCCTCCTCCAAGTTCTCGGTACCTGTGGAGGCTAGCTCAACCGGATTCTGATGCTTCTGCTGGGATCGCCCCTCCCTTTCCGGTCGCTGATTGGTGCGTATGCGCAACGACCCTTTCCTCCAGTTCACATGGGGATTCCACTTGCGGAGCCAGGGCAATCCCAGTATTAACGGTTGCTCCATTCCAGGGGCCACAATAAAACACAAAGTCTCTTTATGCTCTCCCATGGTCATCTCTAGGGGTTCCATTATGAAGCATGCAGGGCAACCTCCCGCCACTGATCCATCCAATTGGCAAAAGGCTATGGGCGTTTCTAAAGTTCTCAGTCTGATGCCCATTTCCTCAACTACTTTCATGTTGATTACACATCTCATGCACCCAGAGTCTAGCAAGGCTAGCATCTCCCCTTCGGTCCCTGAAGTGGGTACCCTTAATTTTACTGGAATGGTCATAGGGCCCTTATTTGGACTTACCAGGAAGTCGTCTTCCGAGTCAGATTCACTCTCTTCAAGGAAGGTCGGAGGTCCCAGCTCCTCTCCTGCCGGAGGGGCGACCTCTACAACCTCCCCCGTCTTTAGCACGGTTTCGCGGGGCTTGGCTGGGGGGTTTTCAGGTTTCCTCCCTCCTCTCTGTGCCCCCTTTGGATCCAGCTTGACCCTGCAATCCGCAATCCGGTGGCCCTCCTTCCCACATCGAAAACAGGCAGTGGATTTGGGTCTTGCCATCACTCCTCCCTTCGGAGGCTTTGGAGCCTCTTGGAAGCGTGGGGGGGGGGACGGCTTGCTCCACCCAGAGCCCCCCCTGCGTCTGCTTCGGGTCAAATCTATTTCCACTTCTTCTGCCAGCAAGTACCACAGCTGCAGATCATTGGGGTCCCTTCTGGAAATACACATCTGGTATACGTCTTCATTTAGACCATCTTTGAAAGCTTCTATCAGGGCTCCCTGGGACCAGCCTCGGATATGGCACGCCAGCTGTCTAAACTCTTGGGTGTAGTCGGCCACTGACCTCCTCCCTTGATTCATGGTTTTCATCCTGATCCTGGCCTTTTGCTCCGCCAGTGGATCCTCAAATCTTGCCCGCAGCGCAGTCATGAATACGTTATAGTTCAGCAGTTGGGGGGAGTTATCATTATACAAAGTCACCATCCACTCTGCAGCTACATCTAACTTTGGCTGCTTCTGAGGTGAACTCTTCCCCGTATTCTTCCATATAGCTCCAAACTTGTGCTAGGAAGAAACCCAAGTCTTTGGGATTTCCCCCAAATTTCACTTCTAACGGAGGCAGCTTGGGAGCTCTGCGTCTTCTAGGGATCACACCTCCTGCTGGGGGCCCTGGGGCTGCAGCTGGTTGCTGCGCTGGCGCAGGCTGAATTATGGGGGTGGGGGCAGCTTGGCTGCTTCTGGCTGAACTTGCTCCCCCTTCCCCTTCATACCTTGATGCGGCGTGGGGTTGTCCAAATGCCTCATTAAGGAGATGCCTGGCTTGATCCAGTAATAATTCTCTCCTTTCCTTCTCTTGCCATGGCTCCTCTCTCCCACGCCTTTGGGTAATGGTGATTCCAGGAGCGGGGGGATCTTCGGGGTCTTTCCAGCCAACCCCCAACGACCATCTGGGTTTCTCAGCTGGAACATCTTCCAGGGTAAGGTCCGCTAGCAATTCAGCTGCTGGCACCTCCGGTATCAGCAAAGATTGCCCCCCCCCAGCTCCTGGATCCTCCTGATCACTAGCTGAAGATGACATGACATCAAACCCCCTCGGAAGAAAACTGGATATTTTCTCCGGATGGGCTGGTGATGAGATTCAGAATAATGTCAGTTTGTGCTCCATTCAAAATCCAAGAAAAAAATCCTTAGACTCCATATATTAGAGAAAAGAATTCTTTTACTGAAAAATGAAGTGGTAGCATCAAGTAGGATTCTGAATCTGAGAATTTAGGCGCGCAGATCACATATACAAAATGATGAAGTTGTTCCCACCCCCCATAGTTCAAAAGATTCTTCCAATTAAAAGTTCTGAATATGATCATGTGGACATCTTCAGGTGGTGATGAGGTCTCTGTCCATTGACCTTGGCATATTTTGATAAAGGTTTGCAGCTGCGCAGAGAAAAGAAAGCTAAGTGAGAAATAGAAACCTAAAAGCAGGAACTTATACTCCCTCCCACTCTTCATTTACACAGCACAAGAATCTAACACCTCCAGCTCTCTTCCCAGACAATATCTCCCCTCCTCCCCCCGTTACTTATGGCAGCCAAAAGATGCAAGGCAGTAGGAAAGATGCAAAGCAGTAGATCCTGAAGGCTGACACTTTGGTACCCATGGAAGACAGTTGAAATGAGACAAACAGGGCTTCAGTTTTGTGATACGTCAATGTTCTTTTGATATATCTGTGGAGCGCCCTCCTTACATCCAGTTTGTGCCATCTGTGCTCCATATCATGAGATGGAGTAGGGCAGAAGTTAGGTAGGATGATTTCCTGAGCCCTATGAAAGCAGGAGTTGAACTTAGAGATGAAGGAGGGATCCAGGTGCAGAACTACCCTGTTTGTGTGGAAGGTGCAGAGGTCTTCTCTGACAGAAAGAGCTGCCAACTCCAATATGCGCCTGGCCGAGGTGATGGCAAGGCAACTTTGATTGTTAGGTAGCACAGACTTATAGATTATAGAGGTTCAAATGGTGCTAGAGTGAGGGCCTGCAGGACTTTAGACAGGTCCCAGGAAGGTACCTGTGAATTACCAGTGGTTTGAGATTGACAGCTCCCTTGATGAAGATGCAGATGGTGGGCTAGGGAGTCCCGCTTTCCATAGTGCAGCACCGTGGACAGGGTGGCTACCTGTGCACGTATTGTACTAAGAGAGAAACCTTTGTTGAGTCCATCCTGCAAAAAGTCCAGGATCTGTGGTATAGAAGCCATAGTGGGATTTATGTATTTGTTGATACACCACTTACAGAACGCTTTCCATACATTCTGTTCGTGGAAGGTCTCCTGGAAGCTTGTATTGTCTTGATCACCTTTCTTGAAAAGTTATCCTTCCTCAAGGTCCTCCTCTCTAGTGCCAGGCGGCCAGTTGGAGCCACTGGGGCTCCAGGTGTTCCAAGACCCCCTGGCTGATACAGATCCTGTCCTGAGGAATCCTCCACGGACAGGACACTGACAGCTTACTAGGTCTGCATACAAGGACCTTCTGGCCAATGGGGAGCAATGAAAAGGATTTCTGCCTGTTCTAGTAGCACTTTCCATATTACCCCCGGGATGAGGGGAAGAGGAGGGAAGGAGTATATGGTAGGCCCTTGGGCCAGCGGCTGCAAAGAGCGTTGACCCCTTCTGCACCTGGCGTCAGGAAGTTGGCATATGTCGGAGTGGCAAGCAGGTCCAATACTGGCCTCCCAAATTTCTGAGACATTTCCCTGAAGAGATCCAGATGGAGACACCACTCGGAGTTGTCCACCCTGGTTTTACTCAGGTAATCTGCCTTTGCATTTGTTGTCCCCGATATGTGCTCCGCCTTGATGGACAATAGGTGAGCTTCTGCCCAGATTCCCAATTGTTCTGCTTTGGTCATGAGGGATCCGGAATGTGTCCCTCCTTGGCGATTGACATGTGCTTTGGCTACCACGTTGTTAATTAGGATCAATACCTTAGGGTTAAAGGTCAGGTCCAATTGCAGAACTACGCGATCATTATGGAAGATACAGAGGTCGTCTCTGACTAACAGCCACCAACTCCAATATCCTCCTGGCTGATGCAATCACCACCAGGAAAGTCACTTTATAGGATAGGTATTGTAGGGCGACAGTTCTCAAGGGCTCAAAGGGTGGAACTGTAAGTGCTTGAAGCACCTTGGAGAGATTCCATGTGGGGAATCTATGTACCACCTCCGGTCTTAAATTTGATGTTCCTTTAAGGAATCGACGTATCAGTGCATTCTGTGCTAATGAATCCAGGTTGCTAAAGGACAGTACTAAAATAATGCTGCCACTTGCCTTCTCAGTTTTGCGGGAGCCAGGCCTCTGTCAAATCCATTCTGCAAAAACTCTAACACGTGGGTGATGGAAGCCTTGGTGGGGTTGACATTCCTTCCCGTGCTCCATGTACAGAAGGCCCTCCAAGTGGTTTCATAAATTCGAATGGTCGATGGTCATCTGTCTGCCTGCATGGCTTGATGACTTGAAAGATTAGCCCCCTTCAGCATTCGCCTCTCAAATGCCAGGCAGTCAATTGGAGCCACTGTAGCTCTGGGTGTTGTATTGGCCCCTGGCTGAGAGAGATCCTGTCGGGGGGATCCTCCACAAGGGTGACACTGATAGACTGACCAGGTCCACGAACCATGGCCTCCTGGGCCAGTATGGAGCTACAAGGAGAATCTCGGCCTCCTGTTGCAAGGTCTTCTTGATGACTGCTGGAATGAAGGGTAACAGAGGGAAGGCATAAAGGAGTCCCTTCAGCCACTGGCAGCGGAGGGCATTGACTCCCTCTGCCCCCTGTGCTGGGAACCTAGAGAAGAAATGAGGCAATTGATTATTGGTTTCAGATGCAAAGAGATCCACTAAGGGCAGCCCAAATCTGTTGGAGATCTCCTTGAAAAAAAGAGGGTGCAAGGTCCACTCTGAGTGATCTATTGTGGACCTGCTCAACCAATCTGCTCTGACATTCAGTGTCCCTGAGATATGCTCAGCCTTGATAGATACTAGGCTTGCCTCTGCCAACTTGCAGAGCCGAAAGGCCCCCTTCATTAAGGTTTTGCAGTGTATCCCCCCACTGACGATTGATGTGCGCTTTCGTGGCCACATTATCCATCAGAAGGAGCACATCTTATCCTATGACTAGTGACTCAAATTTTCTAAAGGCGTAAAAGGTCGCTCGTAACTCCAGCCAACTGATGTTATGTTTTAAGTCAGAGACTGTCCAAATGCCCTGTGCCACCTTGTCCTGACAGCGGGGTCCCCCATCCTGACAGCCTGGCGTCTGTAGTTATGCTTATACATTCCTGCTCTCTAAACAAGCACCCCTTGTCTAAGGCCGAAGAGGTCCACCAAAACAAGGATGATAAAACCTTTGGTGGCAACCTCATTCGTATGGGCAAGGTTCCTTTCTTAGCTTTCTCATACGGGAGCAAGAACCACTTCAAAACCTGAGAGTGCATGCATGCCCATGGAACGTCAATGCACGGTATCATCTTGCCCAGTAGTTGAGATATTTGGGCAGGGGAAGCCATCCTGGAGGAACAGAAATGACCTGTTAACATTTGTAAGTCCTCCCTTCATTGCTGTGATAGGAAAACTATTTCAGCCTTCGTGTCTATTATCGCCCCAAGTGGCTTTTCTCCTGGTTGACTAGAAACCCGTGATACTCTAGGGCCTGCATGGTGGTCGTCAAGTCACGAACAGCTTGATCTTGGGAAACCGACAGAATTAAAATATCATCCAAGTAGGCCAATATCCTGATTGGTACAGTTCTGAGGTGAGCTGTCAAGGCTGCCAGTATCTTGACAAATGTTCTGGGGGCCGATGCTAGACCAAACGGGAAGGCTCTATATTGAAGATGTTTGCCCTCATAACAAAACCTCAGATGCTGACAATGGGCTGGTAGGGTGGGGATATGTAAGTACGCCTCTGTGAGGTCTATTGATGTTAAATAGTCCCCCTTTCTCACACACTTCAAAATGGATTGGAGCATGTGCATCTTGAACCTGTGATAAATCAGAAAGGTATTTAGTCTTTTGAGGTTCAAAATAGCCCTCCAGCCCACCCATCCCCAAAGCTTTTGAAACTACAAATAGCATTGAATAGAATCCATGCCCCTGCTCTTCCTCCAGAACTACTTCTGCCTCTTGTATTGTCAGAAGGTGTTGGATTGCTTCCTCCATCAGGTTTCGTCTGGAGGTGTTATTTGACACAGGGCAGCAGATGAAAAATCTTAGTGGGGGGGAGTCTGCCACCAACAGGAGCTACAGATTGCTCATTTGTAGGGGAGCTATGGATTGCTCATAAAAGGGCCTGTTGGAGGACCCTCAAAATGGCCATTTGGCCTGTGATTGTGATCTTGCCTTGTAACGTCCCCCTTGCTCAGGTTGCGTGTATTGTCACTGGCCGAAGCTGCCTTGAGTCCATTGTCCCTTTGCCCTATAGTAGGGTGCACGAACGGAACGTCGGGAAAAGGGGAAAAACCTAGAGTCTCCTTTCTTTGAGACTGATGGCACGATCTTGCATTTGTCCCTGGACTTGACGAGGATGGGGTCTAACGGGGCACCAAATAGTTTGCCACCTTTGTACGGTGCTGATGCAAGTTTCCATTTTCATTTGGTGTCCACCTGCCAGTATCTGAGCCACAATAAATGACAAGCTGCTACAGCTGAAGATAGTGCACGGGATGCAAATTTAACTGAGTTCAAAGCCAAGACAAGTAGATTTCAACATAGCTTTTACCCAAGTGCTGTGATCAGGTTAAATGCAGAGTTATGAATCTGGTGGTCTTAACACATATATCCTGGTTGTACAGTTTTTAAATTGTTATTTGTTTTAATTTGTTTTATATTGTTATTTGTATACATCTTTTGGTGTTGTTTAGTTGTATGCTGCAAAAGAGCACCTTATTTTGTTGTTCTCAGGTTCCTGAGCACAATGACAATAAATTTATCTTATCTTATCTTATCTTATCGGCTGTATACTCAGATGCAGCAATCACCTTGTTGAAATCTTGGTGTGCTCTGATGTTGCTGGTCAGTACTTGTTCTTGCATCTGCCGTAGCCAGATCAAAGACACCCTGGTGAAGAAGGATGCTGCTGTGGCTGTTTTGACCACCCATGCAGCCGCCTGGTGCGTCTTTTGCCACTCTAAGTCAGCCTTCTTGTCTTCACTCTTTAGGACGTTATCTGCGTTGTTCAGTGTACAAGAAGAAGCAGCAAGTGCCAAAACCAATTAATCGACTTCTGGCAGGTATAACGCTTCTGTGAATGCAGTATCTACACTGTAGAAACATTTGTCAAAAGCAGTAGCGCTAGGACAAGACCCTAGGAAGTCCAATTGTCATTGGACCATATTAAAAAAGATTTTTTAGAAGGAGATTACATCCATTTCCTCTTTTGGGTCGGTAAATAAGGCCTCATTGCCCCCCGTCTTGTGTGTGGGAATTGGGGCCTCTGCATTAAGCTCTAACCTTGTGGCACTCTTGGCCTTGGCCAACAGTGGCTTAAATAAATGGGTCTAAAGAGCCCTTTGAACCCGGATTTTTCGGGTTCTGTTTCCTCCTCTGACAGGGCCTCTATCTCCCCTTCCTCAATCGAATAATCGGATTGGTCTTCCTCTGAGGAGACCGGGGAATAATCCTGGAGCACTGCAGAATGCTTTAAAGGCTGTCTGGCGTTACGTTTACTGCAGTGAGCGATGACTGGGTTAGCGGCTGCCTGAGTGGGTAGAACGGTTTGTTGCGTTCCTCCCATCAGACCCTGCCTAATCATCTGGGTAACCCACTGTTGCACCTCTATAGGCATCAACCTCTATAGGTTCTTGGGGGAGGCAAGTGACTTGATTGAAGGGCTGGGTTAGGTATCAAGCCGCCCACCCCAGCCTGTTGATACATTGGAACTGGTAAGAGTGGGAAACCAGGTACCATTGGAGTAGGAACTCCCCAATGGGAGCAACCAGAAATTTCAGCAATCTGTGGATTACTGATTGGCTACCCCTAGTTCTCTGTCCCTGAGCCTTCCCCCTGTGATACAACTGGCTGGCTGGTCTGATTCTCACTTTCCCTAGGAGGACTAAGTTGGATTAACTTTTCCTGCTCTCTAGTGTTCTTTTCCACCTGCTTGAGTAAGGCGTTGTGTAGCCTACGTTCAGCTTGTTCCTCTGCCTTGGATCTCCTAGTTGCTCTGGCCTTGGCTCTAATATTAACTGCTGCTTCCTTAGCGGAATCCCTGGTTTTACTGGTTTGTTTGCTCTTACCCTGCTGCTGTGTTTCAGAAGTCTGAGGTGGAGAAAGAGTGGCAGTGGAATCATCCATTATTTAGCTGGATGATGTTAATCCTAGTTGTTATGAGGACTCTATATAACTAGAGTATAAATGCTATAATGAATGGGTGGTAATAATCTCAGGTGAGAGTGCTATCTGTGACCCACTCAAGGAAAGGGAATTCAAATTCCTGAGCAGTCTGCTAGTTGCAGCAATCTGTCAGGCCAAGGGATCACCAGTTGGGAAATGAAGGAGAAAGCCTCCAAAGACTATAGCTGCAACTCCTGCAAAAGGATAGAAAAGGTGTCCTAGGTTTGTTCAAAAGGTAGTGGCTATTTGTATCTGAACAGGCTGAGTTAGGTTTACAGCCAAGCAGATATATGAGATAATGGGCGTTTGCAAAAGTCTTTGCTCTCCAAAATGGCGCTCCCGCCAAAATTACTTGCTACTATGCCCAGCAATGAAGTAGAAACAGCCACAAAAAATTCCTCTGCTCTGATTAGGCAACTCTCCCTTATTTGGGCAGACTGCCTAGCAGGAAAAAATCGCGCTAAAAGGTTGGCAACCCCTGTGTTAAATCAAAGGTTTGTCCACCAAATAGCTGGTTTAGCAGACATCAGATACAATGGAAAACTTTTCTGATCACACTCTATCCCATTTGATGTCTATTCCCTATTAAATTGACAGTTTAGCCTTGAAAATGAGGGTTTATCCATTAAATCAAAGTTTTACTACAAATGAGGCCATTTATGTTAATTATATAATTACACAAATGATGTAAATTGATGCAAATGGTATAAATTGATATTTAAAAGATATTCTCATTTAATGAACACCTCACATTCCTCCAACCAATATATTAAATGGATGGTGTACTCTATAAAGATTTTTAGTATACCTGCAACCATGCAACAAGACTGCTTTGAGTAAAAAACCACAGAATATAACTCCATCTTTGAGAAAATATTGCACAAGAAAATTCAGATATAAATTGAAATATAAGTTTTAGCAGGAATCAAAACAAATTATGGCATCAAGCCAGGTTCAGACTTTTTTAATTTTGTTCACTTGAAAAGAGAACTGTATTACATGATAACAGTCTCCCCCAGGTTAAAAACATCTGACTTTCGGACAACTTTTAGATTGCCCTGAATCCTATTATATTAAAAAATACCTGAATACAAATACAAATGGTTCGTAATAATAAACATGCATTGTTTTGTGACATGTGAAAACACTGCATTGCTTCAATAATATGTTGGCTCAAAGAAGAAGAATGATGTCAACATTTTAAGTAGGATCATGATATCGAGTAAGTATTCTGTCTTATCTGCAAATCTGATTTAAAGACAGACTTAAGAACAGATCTCATTTGTAACCCAGGTTCTGCTTATATTAACCATTTCAAATCAAACGTTTATTGTCAATGCACAACAGATGAAATTGAAATTTATGACTTATTTTGATTAATATGTAATATATCCTTCATTCAACTAATAAAACAAGGGTAAAATAATGCCAGTAACACTATCCATGTTTTCACCGTGATATTGTGATCTCATTCCACAACACAGCACTTTATTTACTTGTTTGTAATAAATAAACAGCCCAATTATCAAAGCTTTCTGGATCATTCACAACAAAACACCATCCTAAAAATATCAAATCAAGTTAAAATATATACAGTAAAATTCAAAAGTCATTCATCAAATTAATGAGCCAATTGCATGCCAAAATTTTTCAGATTTCTAATTTATATAGATTTAAAGGCTTTGAAACAAATAAAAATATGCTTTAAAGTTTTTCTGTGCACTCAGACTATATATCAATAACTGCATTTACTTTTTCAGTTGTGAGATGAAAACAAGAGATTACAAGGAAATATACTGGTTAAAGATGCAAGCTTGTACATTCAGTATGAGCATGCTTGGGTAAAACTAGCTCTGACTGCACCTATGACATAGACACTAAAATGTGCTAAAACTGACTAGTATTGTCCACAGCTGGAAATGCTGCATATAACAGGGGTATAATTAAGGTTGGTAACCCAATTTATAATCTCTCTATATTATTAAAGCAATGAGTGGCAGCAGTTAGTATCTATGTATCCAACAAGTGACAACAATAGCATATGGAAATGGTAAAGGGCATAGGAAAGAGGGAGGAATGTTATTCTGTAGGTTACATGCAGGCATATTTGAGAGTGAATAACTTCATAGAAAGTCAGCATAAGCTCTGTATACAAAAAAATTACAAAATAATCTCCACCAAATAAATGAAGAGTGAATTTAAAAAAAGAAGTTGCTTTGAAACAGATTGAAAATAATGTGCTACAAAGGTGGAGACTACATTCTTGCTTTTCAGCAGGAAATTTAGAAATAATCTAAAGAAATCTACTGAGCCCTTGTACAAATATTTGCCCAAAAACAATTGGGAGGATTTATTTTAACATTAAAGCTGGCTAATATATAAAGTGCTATCCCAAATTGTTCTTTGTTGACCATTGTTCCTTAAATTGTATATTTTTTATTGGAATACTTCAGATTTATAATGTAACAATCTGATAAAGATTCCCTTGGCATATATTATTTCAGCAAAATCTTTCAAAAATCCAATCATCCTCAGGTCAAGCTAACAGAATTCATCTTTAAGCATTATGATTAAAATCAAAACCAATAAATACCATTTTTGCAGCCTCAATGCATGCAACAATTTAAAGCAACATAGCAAAAATATTTTATTCATTTTATGTTACAGTATCACAAAGAAAAATCTTATGTTCGCCTTGGACTATAAACTCACAATAACATGGTTAAGTCATACAAGACTCATGACAGACTACAGTAAGTACAAAAGCTTTCCGATTATATAATTCAATATCCAATTCAGGAAAAACAAGCAAGTCACACTGCACATTTTCTTAGTGCTTTTTAAAATTCTCAGTTCTTCTTTTGATCTTCAAATATGTACATTATTCACATGCATGAAAATAGAAACTTATGGATATGCTTTGCTTCCAAAACCATTTACACTGTACATAAAAAAAGAAAAGTTGTAAAACTTCAGAATTTTTATCAGTGCCACATACATTTTAGTCTTCAAATCAGAAGCATGTTATAAAACTGATATGATGAAAAGAAAATATTACATAAGAGAATTACTCATCTTTTCTTTGCCTATTCCTTAAGACCCAGATGTGTTTAAGTAATTGATAATGTAAACTTTACATTCAACATTAGATACCATTAGTTAACTAAACCAATTTCATAAGTAATAAACCAAAAAGCAACTGCAATTTCGTAACTCTCCCATGAAGCAAATTCATTGCATTCAATTATTCAACACTTCGTCAACAGAAAGCCATAATTAAATCTTAATTTACGTCTCCCCAGCAAAATCTGAGTTTTTTACATCTTAGAATAATGTTTTAACTGCTCTGAAAAAATATTTGAAATACAAAATTCTAATCACCAAGCAGAAAGCTACTAAATTATATTACCATATGCTATATTAATAAGGCTGCACACTTAGTAAGATACTAAGATCACTCCCTGTTTATAAATGAGATAGAGAGGTTGCAATTAGAGGATCATCTATCTATCTATCCATCCACCCATCCATCATATCTACCTGCCCATTTCACGAAAAGCAACACAAAAATGCATATAAATTTCTAAGCTAAAAAAGATTTCCTTGTGATTTCAATTTAAATATTGAAGCATCGTGTCAGTTTTTAGCTTTGTTGATGAAGGAGAAAATCACGTTTTTTTTTCCTTTGAAGAATCAGCAAAAATTAAAATCAGCTAGCCAGCTCATTACCACGTCTCAGTAGCAGCATTGAAGCTCAGTACAGTTTGACATCACATTCAGAACTGATGCCAAATCACAATTCTAGCAAATCAGGCAGTCTGAAAGCCATAGCTTTGAATTGTTATTAACACCTTGTTGTAAGGAACACAACATTAATATTACAAGACAGTAGTTATTAAATGGAGCACAGTAGTTATTAAATAGAGCACAGTAGTTATTAAATGGAGCACGGTAGTTATTAAATGGAGAGAAAAGGAATTCTTAATAAAGGTACATGTAATATCGCTCGAGGAGTAGCATTACACGTGGAGTCAGGGGTTTATTTTTGTCGCCTGAAAAAATTCCGTACCTATTAGTCCAAAGATCACCTTTTGCCCTTATTTCCAAGGTGTAGCAAGCAGAAATATAGCACACTATTCCAGTTAAAGAATGGGAAACATTTCATATCTCAACGATCCCAGTTAACTGTGAGTTCCCTGTGTACAGGATACATCTTTCTGAAAGGAAATCTCTGGATTAAGGGCACCAAATCTTAGACCCAACGGCTTTTTGCGTGGGCGTTCAACGGGTACCCACCTCTTCTCCACTTCCCCCTCGTTCTCATTCCAAGCTCCTTCGAGGCCTCTAAGGCCAGCTGAGATGCCTGGTATGGAGAGGAACATCGATATTCCCTATGGCACGCATGCATACAAGCATGCATGTATGTATGCATACGAGCATGCACTCAATAGTGTTCACCCCTTCTCTCTTTGTTGCAGCGAAGGGGGCAATTAGGAAAGACAGCGACCGCTCCGTACCTGGATGTAGTTGGTCTCGCAGTATTCGGCCACCCGTTCGAGGTTGGTGTAGCTGTCGAAAAGGGCCCGGCGCCCTCCCGGGATCTCCTCCTCCAGCAGCATCTGCAGCTCCGCCATTTTCACATCCTCGCGCGTGCGCGCTCAGCCCCGCCCTTCTGTTCCCTCCTTTCCACCCCCACTACTCCCCAAAACCCAGGCGTCCCGCCTTTTGTCCACAACGCCTGCAGCAGTTAGGTCCGCGTCCTCCGCCGCTCACTCAGCGCTCGCTAACCCCCGCCGCTGGCCGCGGGGTTCAACTTCACCCTCTACCTCCCACCCACCACCCGCTTCTCAGCTGAGGCGCGACGTAAACCAACAGCAGCCGCGGCAACTGCGCATGCGCCGAAGTTTTCCATGAAAATTCTTCGCGGGCCCCCTTTCTCGGCAATTCCCTACCGCCCAGCGTTTTCTGTTCCCACTTCCGGTGCCTACATCCCGACGGAAGTGGGGTTGGAGTTACTAGGAAACTCCAACACTAGGTATAGTGACTGGAGAGGAGGTTGGAGGAAAAAAAGAGAATGTCTCCCACTACATTTGCCCATTCAGATTTAAGGCTTTTTATTGTTGGCACAGTTCTGCATATGTACCTAGACTCACTTTTTGTCCTTTACTGTATTAATTTTTTAACATAAACCATCTGAATATAAGAACCATGAGGCATTTTAAGCAGAATGTTATTTGATACAGTAAGAAAATTATTGATTGAGACCTAAATCTTTGTGACTGTACCATATATCACCTTTAGGTCTGCTTTGTCATAGTTTGTGACTTCTGGTGACTCACAGTTTCAGCCATTTGATGAAGAGGGTTAGATTCGACAATCATGAAATTTTTATTTCCAAAGTCCAGCATAGAATAATATAGTATAAAAAGTCAATAATAATCATCTGATCAGTGCTGAATATTCAATAGGAGTGAAGTCTGATGCAAGACTATTTTATTTGTCAAGTATGTATTAGGTAACATGTATAAGTAGAAACATGATTATGAATACATGAAATGGATACAAATAAAAAGAAACATTAGGACAGGAACAGTAGGCACGTTGGTGCGCTTATGCATGCCCATTACAGTCTTGTTAGGAATGCGGTGAGGTCAACAGTAGACAGTCTAAGGTTAAAGTTTTTGGGGTTTGGGGACTAAACCACAGCGTCAGGTAATCCAGATATTGACCACTCTGTTGCTGAAGTCGTACTTCCTGCAATTGAGTTTGGTGCGGTTTACCTTGATTTTCTATCTATTATGTGCTCGTGTATTGTGGTTAAATCTGAAATAGTCGTTGATGGACATGGCAATAGATAATTTTATGTACTATGCTTAGGTCGGACTGAAGGAGGCATAGTTCTAAGTTGTCTAATCGTAAAATTTCAAGTGAGTAGAGGAACGGAGGAATCTTCTCGGGAAGAATCTCTGGACTCTCGATTGTATTAATGTCTGATATGCAATGCAGGTTTCAGACAGATGAGCTGTATTTGAGAATTGGTCTAGCAAATGTTTTGTATGCTCTAGATAGTAGTACAGTATTACCAGAGAAAAAGATACACAGGATTCAGTTAACAACTCTTAATGCCTTTTTGGCAATGTTATTACAGTGGGCTTTAGCACTTAGGTCATCAGAGAGGAGTACTCCAAGGTCCTGAGTGAGTTATATACAAGGTCATATCCATTCAGATTGTATTTTATTTTCTGGTTGTTGTTGTTTTTTGCTAATATGTAAGACAGCATTTTTTTTGTTGAGATTTGAAATTGCCACTTGTTTGACCATTTTGACACATAGTCAAGATCTTTTTGAAGGGTAACAGTATTGTCGGTGGTGTTGAATAGTTATACATCATCAGCGAAAAGAACACAGTTCCTTTTAATATGTAAAGTATAAAGAGTTGGTCTGAGAGTTGGTCTGCTGCCTTGGGGGGCACTGCTGTTGACAGTATGGGATTTGATAGGGTGCTCCCTATTTTGACTATTTTTTGCCTGTGACAGGAATACAGCTATCCAATTATGCAGGTGTCCGGAGATACCATAAGATTTTAATTTTAAAAGTAGTTTGTTGTGTACCACTGAATCAAAGTCTATATAAATAGATTACAGGATAATATTTTTCTTGAAAACAAGTTATTTGTTAGAGAATAGGTTGTTTGTCTCTAAGTGGAGGGTAATGGATTGGTTAATAATTGATTCCATGACTTTGCAGGTGATGCAACATAAAGAGATTGGTTTGTAATTTTCAACTAGGCTGGGGTCTCCCTTTTTGAAGATAGGAATTGTCAGATCCGTGTATCTGCCATTCTTCAATGGAAGAAGAAGGGGGGGGAGTTGGCACAAGTAATCCTTTTTGATATAACCTGAATATCCTAAATCTTATATTGAATCTGTATAACTTGCACATGATATACAACTGGAGGACTGGAGCCAGATGTCTGGAAACTTGTCACCTCTTGGAGAGATGGCAAGAGGAGAAGGGACCATAAAAATTCAAGCTCTGGAAGGTATATCCCTGGGAAACTCTTCTAAGAAAAGGGGAGGGGGGAATTAACATGTTAAATCCACATCAGAATAAGGGGAGGGATTCTAACTCCCTTTATCTATTACTGTATGCCTGGAAGCCTGGAAGCATCTTACATTCTGCTTTGACTAGTACTGGGATCACTTCCTTTCAATAAAGAGTTTCTTTTGAAGTACCTAGCTTTCAGAAGTTCATTCTTTTCGGTTGAAGGGGGAAAGTCCAGTGCTTACATAAAGCAGAATCTGCAATAGAGATCAACCCAGAAAGGAATTATTTTTTAAACTTCACTCTACCAAGGGGACCCTGCAAAAATGTCTGAATATAGCAAGGAGCAAGGGGAAGCTGAATGCTGGGGAGAAACTTTGACGACTACCCAGCCAGACACTGACATTGTATACCCCATCGAAAGTGAAGCTGCCTGCGAAAATTCCACAAAGCCCAGGTCGTCTGTAGGCATAGGAAAGAGAGACAGCTGGGATGGAAGAACCAAGAGAATAACCCTCACCTGGGGTAACTGTAAACCCACATGGAAAATGGAACTGGAGGTCCTCTCTGATCAGGAAGAATGGGTCGAGGAACCACTGGCAGATGACTGACTGAAACGGTACATAAATTGCCTCATAAGGGAAGCCCTGGTGGACCTCAACGTGAGGAATGAACCAGGTCGCCAAAATAGGAGAGCGGGTGAACCAGAAATTGAGAGAACCCAAGCTGTCACCCCTAATCCAGAGGAGAATGATCGGGCATTGGAACAAGATGGAGGACCAGCAGCCACACAAGATATCCGACCCCTTACCGCTCCAGTGCAGGGGTTTAACCCTGGCCAACCCAGAAACATACAACTGCAGAGAAAGGTCCTGCCCTTGGGGGTAAAATTCAATGGGGACCCCCAGAAACTGGAATTTTTCCTGGCGCAAGTCCTCACTTACATGCAAGAATATGGGCGGAATTTCCTGACCCAGGGGGCCTGAGTGTGAGTCGTCAACCTGGCCCTAGAAGGGGCAGCAGCCAGATGGATGGTGACTCTCCAAAACATCAATGCCCCAGAACTGAGGAACCTCGATCGATTCATGACAGTCCTACTCCACCACTTTGAAGATCCCCTCGCTGACAGAAAAGCCTGCAACCGCATTAGAGTCGTAAAGCAAGGCCATCGCCCGGTAGCTGAGTACACCGAGGAATTTCGTGACCTGGCCGACTGAGTCGACTGGCCAGAAGATATCCTAGTCTGTTCAAAGATGAACTCAATGATGACCTGTACACTGCCTGCCTAGCCGGTGGGGCTCCAAACCTCCTGCATGAATGGTACCTGATGGCAGAGGAGGCAGAGATAGACATGACCCGTAACCAGTACCGCAGTGGCCGAGTTTGGAGAAGATCCCCACCCCAGGGAAAGTGGGAATTTTTCAAACCCCAAGCCACCATGACTCCAAGACCAGCTGGCTGCTTTAAGCGTGGAAAAGAGGGGCACCGTGCAGCAGAATGCCATTCAAAAACCCCTGACAGAAAGCCAGACCACCCATCAGGGGGGAAACCTGGAAAATTCAACCCTCAAGGAAAAGAAACTGGCCTGAGAAGCCGAGAAGCTGTGAGGTTTTCGTTCCCCCCCAACCCAGAGGAAGAATCCCCAATGCCCCAAGGAGACCTGAGCCAGTCTGAAAGCGATCTGGAAGACGACCTGCTGGTAAGCGACCCACTCTACCCCAAAGACTGTTTATCCCCAGCCGAGGGAAGGGGGAGGAAGTTGCAGCGTTACTGGATTCGGAATGCACCCGATGCCTAATAAACCCCACCCTAGCAGAGAAATTGGGAATCCAACTAAGGAAAATGGAAAATCCCATCACTTTCTGCCAATTAGAAGGAGCTATATCGGGGGTGGGGGAGAGCCAGCCAGTTTTACCACAGAATCATTGAAACTATGACTTGGGAACCATAGTAAGATGCTCACATTCATTGTAGCACCAGGAATGGAAGGGCCACTAGTCCTAGGACTCACATGGCTATGGAAATGGAATCCAAAAATAAACTGGAAGAGAGGAACCGTACATTTCCAAAAACATGTAGCATTTGCAAACAGCCCAGAGGAAAGGAAAAGAAAGAGAACAGAGAACAGAGAACCAGCCATGGCCGGTCAGCTGGCTGAACCCATTAACATCCCCAAAGAGTACCAGGATTTAGCCCAAGTATTTAGCGAGGAGCCTTCTGATGAACTCCCCCTCCCCATCACGCCACAGACTGTGCCATTGAAATCCTACCAGGGGCTAAACTTCCAAAACCAAAAATGTATTGCATGTTCCCCAGAGAACTAAAAGAACTCAGACCATTTATCAATAAAAATCTAAAAAGGGGTTTCATCAAACCTACCTGACCAAAAATAGCAGCTCCAGTATTATTCCACGAAAAGGATGGCTCTTTGCGTGTATGGATTACAGAAATTTAAATACCATCAGTGTGGAGAATATGTACCCACTCCCCCTCATGAAGGACATGTTACCTCACCTCTCTAAAGAATTTTTTTTTCAAAGTTAGACCTACCTCTCATACTACCGCATCAGAATATGGGAAGGGAATGAGTGGAAGACGGCTTTTAACACCCCACTGGGATGCTACCAATTTAAAGTGCTCCCTTTTAGACTACAAGGAGCACCTGCCATGTTCATGCAATTAATTAATGAGACTCTCCATGATTTTTTGTACAAAGGGGTTCTTGTTTATCTCGATGATATTTTAATCTACACCGAACAAAAGAAGAACACATCAAGTTACTCCAAGCAGTTCTCCCAAAACTCCAAAATGCCAAACTATATGCAAAACTCTCTAAATGTGAGTTCCATTAAGAAAAAATTGACTACCTGGGATATAGAATATTCCACGAGGGAATAGAGATGGACCCACAAAAAGTAAAAGCTGTCATCGATTGGGAGCCGCCCCATACTCGCAAACAACTGCAGAGCTTCCTGGGTTTTGCAAACATTTACCTTCAGTTCATTCCAGCTTTTGTGAATATCGCCCTCCCCATCACGAACTTGTTAAAAATGAAAGGGGGGGAGAAACCCAAACTAAGGCAACCCCTTATCTGGACAATGGAATGCCAAGTGGCATTCGAAAAACTCAAACGTCTGTTTTCAGCAGAACCAATCTTGAAACACACAGACCCTGAACAACCATTTGTCATCCAAGCAGAAGCTGGCAATGTAGCAGTTGGAGCAGTTCTACTCCAAAAGAATGGACATGGACAGTTACAACCATGTGCTTATACTTCCAAGAAACTGAAAGGAACCAAGCAAAGATGGGCCATATGGGAGAAAGAGGCATATGCTGTGCGATGGGCATTCCTCACATGGAGACATTTCCTAGAAGGGATCCAAATCCCCTTTGAAGTCTGGACTAATCATAAAAACCTAGAAGCCCTGAAAACTCCACGGAAACTCCCAGAAAAACAAGTAAGGTGGGCTCAATACTTTAAACTGTTTAATTTCACTCTCAAATATCTCCCGGGGGGGGGAGGATTTCTTGGCAGATGCCCTGTCCAGGAAACCCCAAAAAGATTGAAGTTATAAAACCCATGATCCAACCAACCCAACTTGCAGCCAAAGTAATCACCCGGGCACAAGAGAAGAAAGAATCACTGACTGACAATGCAAAAACTTCAATATTTAAGGAGGCACTACTTAAGGACGACTGGCTCCAGGCTAACAAATACATTTTGTCAGCCTCAAGATATCTTCTACATCTTATATCTTCTGCATCCTATCTGCTGCATCTTCTCTGCTATTATGCTCACTGCTTTTTCTCTTTTGGCTGTCATTTGCAATGGGGGGAGGGGGCACTTGGAGGGGAAGAGAGCTGGAGGTGTTTTGCATTCCTTTGCTGTGGGTAAGCAAGGGGAGGGGGTGTGTGAATTCTTGTCTTTAACTTTCCATTTCCTTGCTAGCTTCTATCCCCTTTGCGCAGCTGCGAAGTTTTATCAAAATATGTCAAGGTCAACGGACAGAGGCCTCATCACCACCTGAAGATGCCCACATGATCATATTCAGAACTTTTAATTGGAAGAGTCATTTGGACTTTGGGGGGTGGGAACAATTCCATTCCTTTGTATATGTGATCTGCACGCCAATTCCTCAGATTCGGAATTCCACCTGTAGCTTCCACTTTGATTTCCAGTAAAAGGATAACTTTGCTCTAACCCATGGAGTCTGAGTATTTCTTTCTTGGATGTTGAAGGGAGCACACACTGACATTATTCCGAATCTCCCCATCAGCCCACCTGGAGAAAATATCAGCTTTTCTTCCGAGGGGGTTTCACATCATGTCATCTCCAGCCAGCGATGAAGATGACCAGGGAGCTACGGGGGGGCAGCCAATGCTGCTACCGGAGGTGCCAGCCGCCGACCTGCTGGCCAACCTTACTCTGGAAGAAACCCCAGCTGAGAGGCCCAGATGGTCGTTAGGTGTTGGATGGAGGGATCCCGAAGACCACCCCCCTCCTGGGATCACTGTAAGCCAAAGAGGTGCGAGGGAACGGCTGTGGCAAGAGAGGGAGGAGATGGAATGCAGGCTGGATCAAGCCGGGCAACTCCTTAAGGATGCTTCTGAGAAGCCCGGCATAGCTCCAAGGTATGAGGGGGAAGGGGGAGCGAGTTCAGCCTGGGGAAGTCGGGCTGCCCCCACCCCCCTAGCCCAGCCTACGCCAGCGCAGCAGCCGGCTGCCGCCCGGGGGGCCCCAGCAATAGGTGTGATCCCTGGAAGACGCCACCTGCCCCCGTTAGATGTGAAGTTTGGAGGAAATCCCAAGGATTTGGGTTTCTTTCTGGTACAAGTCGGGAGCTATATGGCAGAATATGAAAGGGATTTCACCTCTGAAGCAGCCAAAGTGAGATGTGTTACCAGAGCCCTGGAGGGGATGGCAGCAGACTGGATGGTGACTTTGTATAATGACAACTCCCCCCAACTGCGAAATCACAATGTTTTCATGACCGCATTGAGGAGGAGGTTTGAGGACCCTCTAGCGAAGAGGAAGGCCAGGATCAGAATGAAAACCATAACTCAAGGGGGGAGATCAGTTGCTGACTACACCCAAGAGTTCAGACAGCTGGCATACCACATCCGAGGCTGGTCCCAGGGGGCCCTGATAGAAGTCTACAAAGATGGCCTAAATGAAGATATATACCACATGTGCATCTCCAGAAGGGATCCATATGATCTGCAGCTGTGGTACTTGCTAGCGGAAGAAGTGGAGATAGATCTAACCCGGAGCAGACGCAGAGGAGGCCCCGTATGGAGCAAACCGCTCCCCCCACGTCTCCGAGAGGGCCCAAACCCTCGGAAGGGAGGAGTGGCGGCAAGAGCCAAATCCACTGCCTGTTATCGTTGCGGGAAGGAGGGCCGCTGGATTGCGGATTGCCGGGTCAAGCTCGATCCAAAGGGAGTGCGGGGCCCAGGGAGGAAGCCCAAAAATCCCCCAGCCAAGCCTCGCGAAACCGGGCTAAAGATAGGGGAGGTTGTAGAGGTCGCCCCTCCAGCGGGAGAGGAGCTGGGACCTCCGACTCCCCTCGACGAGAGCGAGACCAACTCAGAAGATGATATCCCGGTAAGTCCTAACAAAGGGCCCATGACCATCCCAATAAAGTTAAGGGTGCCCACCTCAGGGACCGAGGGGGAGATGTTGGCTTTATTGGACTCGGGGTGCACGAGGTGCGTAATCAGCATGAAAGTGGTCAAGGGCATGGGCATCGGACTGAGAACTTTAAGAACGCCCATATCCTTTTGCCAACTGGATGGATCTGAGGCGGGAGGTTGCCCTGCACGTTTTATAACGGAACCCCTAGAGATGACCATGGGAACCCACAGCGAGACCCTGTGTTTTATTGTGGCCCCGGGGATGGAACAGCCCCTAATATTGGGATTGCCCTGGCTTCGGAAGTTATCCCCTAAGCAAGTTAGGTGGGCTCAGTATTTCAAACGATTCAATTTCTCTTTGAAGTACATCCCAGGAGGAAAAAATTTTATGGCAGATGCTTTATCTAGAATGCCTCAATACAATAGTGTTCGCCAAGAAGTGATAAGGCCGATCGTGTCAACCACATAGCTGGCTGCCCCAGTGGTCACCAGAGCGCAAAAGAGGAAGCAAGAGAGGGATCTGTCCAGTGATCTGATGGAACGATTTAAGGAGACCCTGAGAATGGATGAGTGGTTCCTGGCAAATGCGAATAACTGCACCGTTTGAGATGGTTTAGCCTGGGTAGGGGCGAAATTGTATGTACCACAGACCTTGAGAAGCCAAGTGTTACAACAAACTCATGACTCCAAGGCAGCTGGTCACTTTGGGTTTGTGAAGACCCTACACCTGGTGAAATGACAATTCTGGTGGCCTTCGTTGAAAAAGGACATTGAAACTTATGTGGCGAGCTGTCCAGTTGCACCTCAGCCAAAAGACCTCCTGGTAAACCACCAGGTCTGTTGCAGAATGTGGCTAGGCCAACTGCTCCTTGGAAGGAAATCTCCATGGACTTTATAGTAGACTTACCCGAGAGCACTGGGCACACAGTCATCTGGGTGGTGACCGATTTGTTCTCCAAACAAGCACACTTCATACCTTGCTCCAAGATCCCCTCGGCGAAGTCGCTGGCCAGATTGTTCATTATACATGTCTATAGACTGCATGGTGTCCCTGAGCGTGTGGTGTCTGATCGAGGGGTTCAATTTACCTCGAACTTCTGGAGGGAATTTTTGAAGTTAATAGGCTCCACCCAGGGCTTAAGCTCCGCCCACCATCCCCAAATTAATGGGGCCTGTGAGAGGACTAACGGGGTGCTGGAGCAATATCTCAGGTGTTACATAAATTATCAGCAGGACAACTGGACGGATCTACTGCCTTTTGCGGAGGCGGCATATAACAACTCTGTCCACAGCAGTACTGGGTTTACTCCCTTCAAAGTGGCCACGGGGCAAGATTTTGTGCCTATACCTGAACTTCCTCGTGAAAGACCCAATGTCCAGTCGTTGGACGACTCGATATCTCAACTTCAACTCAATTGGCCCGTCGCTCATAAAGCGTTGGACGAGGCGCACCAGTCTCATAAGAAATTTGCCGACCAGAAAAGAACCCCACAGAAGTCTTATCAAGTAGGCGACAAAGTGTTCCTCTCAACTAAATATTTACAGACCACCCAGAAATCGAAGAAATTGGGTCCTAAGTATGTGGGCCCTTTCCCTATTGAACGGATTGTGAATCCTGTGACTGGTCAGTTGACTCTACCAAAGACTCTTCGTCGTATTCATCCGGTTTTCCACGTTAGCTTGTTGAAACCCGAACATACCTGTACATTGAGACCGACCCAGACTGATCCCCCCGTACCATTGCTGATTGAGGGTGAACAACATTTCGAGATTAAAGAGATCTTGGACTCTCGGAAATGGAGGGGTCGTCTCCAATATCTTGTAGCCTGGAAACATTTTCCTCCATCCTATGCCGAGTGGGTAAATGAAAAAGACATTAGGGCTCCTGAACTGCTCGAGAACTTTTATGCAAAGTATCCTGATAAACCATAGAAATGTATGCAATCGTTAACATATTTTTATGTTATTCTCTCTTACAGGGACTAATGTCCTTTTTCTAGGGGGTCCGAATGTCAGCCTCAAGATATCTTCTACATCTTATATCTTCTGCATCCTATCTGCTGCATCTTCTCTGCTATTATGCTCACTGCTTTTTCTCTTTCGGCTGTCATTTGCAACGGGGGGAGGGGGCACTTGGAGGGGAAGAGAGCTGAAGGTGTTTTGCATTCCTTTGCTGTGGGTAAGCAAGGGGAGGGGGTGTATGAATTCTTGTCTTTAACTTTCCATTTCCTTGCTAGCTTCTATCCCCTTTGCGCAGCTGTGAAGTTTTATCAAAATATGTCAAGGTCAACGGACAGAGGCCTCATCACCACCTGAAGATGCCCACATGATCATATTCAAAACTTTTAATTGGAAGAGTCATTTGGACTTTGGGGGGTGGGAACAATTTCATTTCTTTGTATATGTGATCTGCACGCCAATTCCTCAGATTCGGAATTCCATCTGTAGCTTCCACTTTGATTTCCAGTAAAAAGATAACTTTGCTCTAACCCATGGAGTCTGAGTATTTCTTTCTTGGATCTTGAAGGGAGCACACACTGACACATTTGCTTACTCAAAGATGGTCTAGCCTGGGTAGAAAACAAACTTTACGTCCCTGCCAGCCAGAGGATGGACCTCATGAAACGATGCCACAACTCAAAAATAGCAGGGCATTTGGTTTTGTAAAAACCCTGCACCTCATCAAAAGACTATTTTGGTGGCCATCTCTCAAAAAGGACATTGAAAACTATGTTGCCAGTTGCCCCATCTGTGCTGCTGCAAAAAGAAGACAAGGAAAATCTCCTGGACTTTTACAAACAGTGGCGGAACCTTCAGCACCCTGGAAAGAGATCTCTATGGACTTTATAGTGGAGCTCCCCTGAAAGTGTAGGAAATACTGTCATTTGGGTTGTAACTGATCTTTTTTCAAAACAGATTCATTTTGTACCATGCCAAAAGATCCCAACAGCCAAAGCCTTGGCAAAGATGTTTTTAATACACATTTATCGCCTTTATGGAGCTTCCCAATGGATTATCTCAGATAGAGGTGTACAATTCACATCCACATTTTGGTGGGCGTTTTTAAACCTATTAGGCTCCACCCGGGGGTTGTCATCATGAAATCACCCCCAGACTAATGGTGGAGCAGAATGATCGAACAGCGTATTCGAACAATATTTAAGATGCTTTATTAATTACCAACAGGACAATTGGACTGACCTTCTTCCTTTTGCAGAGGTAGCATACAACTCGGTTCACAGCAGCACTGGTTTCACCCCATTCCAGGTAGCCACAGGCCAAGAATTCAACCCCATGCCAGAACTACACACCAAGGAACCTGAAATTCCCTCCCTTAAGGAGTGCATTAATAATTTGCAAGCCATTTGGCCAGTGGTCAGACTAGCCTTACAAGAGGCTAGTGCAGCTTTTAAAGCTCAAGCAGACAAAAAACACTGTGATCCTAAACCATTCAAAGTTGGGGACCGCGTATATTTGTCCACAAAATTCCTAAAATCATTACAACCCTCTAAGAAACTGGGACCTAAATTCATTGGGCCATTTTCCATCTCCAGAATTATTAACCCTGTTACGGTAGAGCTTCTACTTCCCAAAACACTTAGACAGGTTCATCTAGTATTTCACTGTAGCCTACTCAAACCAGAGATCACTTCAAACCTTAGACACCCCACACACACACCTCCAACTCCCTTTATGGTACATGGGGAACAACATTTTGAAATTAAAGATACCCTTGATTCGTGCACTCACCATGGATCCACACAATATTTAGTAACTTGGAAACACCTTCCTCAGAAAATGAGTGGGTAGCCAAACGACATGTAAAAGCACCCACATTACTACAGAAGTTTCATCTGAAATACCCTCACAAACCATCCTAAATTGTAAAAGTAACACATGTTTTATGTCTTCCAGGTGGATTATTCAAATTTTTGAGGAGGGCAGTATGTCAGATCTGTGTATCTGCCATTCTTCAATGGAAGAAAAAGGGGAGAAGTTTGTACAAGTAATCCTTTTTGATGTAACCTGATAAATCTTATATTGAATCTGTATAACTTGCACATGATATACAACTGGAGGACTGGAGCCAGATGTCTGGAAACTTGTCACCTCTTGGAGAGATGGCAAGAGGAGAAGGGACCATAAAAATTCCAGCTCTGGAGGATACTCCCTGTGAAAGTCTTCTGAGATACGTTCCCAGAAAAGGGAAAATTAACATGTTGGTTCTTTGTTTGACTAAATCCACATCAGAATAAGGGAAGGGGTTCTAACTCCTATCTATTACTGTATGACTGGAAGCCTCTTAGATTCTGCTTTGGCTAGTACTGGGATCACTTACTTTCAATAAAGAATTCCTTTTGAAGTACCTAGCTTTCAGAAGTTCATTCTGTTCGGTTGAAGAGGAAAAGACCAGTGCTTACAGGGATGACCATGGCTAGTGACCATAGGGTTGGGAAGGAGCTGGTCCTGAAAGATTTTTCAAAGATTATGCTTAGAGGTTCTGCTATGGCAGTGGAAAGCTTTTTTAAGAAGTAGGCACATAGTCTGTTGGGTCCAATAAATAGAGATGGTTTTAGATTTTGTAGTGCTTTTTTCGACATTATCTTCTGTAAAATCGATATGTATTGGATCATTGTAATTGTCTGTTGTTTGACTATGAAATATTGGGCATGAGCCATTGTTGTTTACAAAGACTGAGCCGAAGAATGTGTTAAAGAGGTTGGCTTTAATGGTTTCACATTGTTACAGTCTTTACTGTTAGGTCCTTTTAGGGATGGGATGGATCTCGAGTCTTTAAGTCTTGTTTACAAAATTATAGAAAGCATGGGTGGAACGTGCATAGAAGGTTTTCCTCTTGTTTAATGTGATAATTGGTGCCTTCAGTCTTTATCTGGTGGCATAAGTTTTTGTAGTGTTTTTTAAAATTGGCAACGTGGCCAGATTTGTTTTGCTGCCAAAGGGATTTCTTTTTGGATTGGAGCTTCCTTATTGTTATGGTTAATTTGTTTTTTCTGGTTTTGGGGATTATTAGTGGTACATGTAGTTTGATGACTTTTGACTTCAAATAAAAAAATGTTGTAATGGTCTTCGGCAGTATTGCATCCAGTGAATAGAATTTGCCAATCAAGAGATGAGAGGTCAATGTCTATGAGATCATAGTTGGCTTTTTTAAAGTTATAGTTGGGGATCTCATCATTATGATTATTTTGTGAGGACATATGTTGAGACAAAAGTCAATCATGCTGTGGTCACTGTTAGAAAAGGGCTCTTTTATATGTAGCCCATAAATTGAGTTCAAACTATTGCAGAAGATGAGATCGAGGCAGTTAAGTCTAGTGTTGGTTACTAGTTGCTCAAGTCCCAGATTAATTACAGCATTGTACAAGATTTAGTGTATGGGTTCAGTTGTACATTTGTTTTGGGTCCAATTAATAAGAGGTAAATTGAGGTCACCAAGAAAGATAGGAGTATGTGGGGAGGAGGATGCATGTACAATGTCATAATCGGAGGCTCTGTAAGATAATAAGAAGCAAAGTGTGATATTTAAGGACAGTTCGCAGACGATGATCTCAGGAAGAGCAAGTTCCTGGGTAACTTGAATATTTTTTAGGTGTAGGGACTTTTTATCGAAGATAGCAACACCACCTCCTCTACGGATTTCATGGTCAGATCGGTACATTCTATTACTGTGTCTATTACTGTGGTAATGGATTCAGGGATGGATGTATTCAGCCATGTTTCACAGACAAATATAATGTATTTAGTCATATTTAATAAGAGGAGGAATTCAGGTATTTTTTTATGAGGCTTCTTGCGTAAAGTAGCTTACATTTAAGGTCAGTAGTAGTTGGTATTGAGGAAGTTAGGGCATGCGTGCCTAGTTTTGGGTGATGGTGGATTAGATGATAGAGGGGTGGTTGTGAGGATGTGGATTGTGGGACCTTTTTTGATACATTCAGCATGGTAATCAATGTATGTATCATCCTCTCTTGATGTCTTTTGAGTTCTGTGCAGAGATCATGGGAGCGAATTCTTTGCAGTATGGATAAGTCGGGCTGTGAGTGAAGTTTTTTATGGTTGGGGTTGGTTTTAGCAATGGAATTTGTTGTATAAATGAATATACATTTATTGGACTCATTTTTGCAAACGACTCTACAAAATCGTGGGGCCACCGAGCCGTCATTGTACTTGTACTCAGGGCCATCTTTGGAAATTTCAATGATGTCATCAGGGGAGATGTTTGATGTATGAGAGTTGTTTAAGATGTTGCGAACCTTAGTGATATCATCCAAATTGTTGGTGTCATCAAGACCAAATAAAATAGTGTTTGGACATTTCCGTTCACGTTCAATGGCATCTTTGATGGTCGTAAGTCAAGGACTACGTGTAGTAAATTAGAGCTTGCCTCTTTTGTGAAGGAGGACCGGTTTGCACTTCACTGTTTTGATAACTGTTAGATGTATCAGTATAAAGAGCTACAGTCACACCAGGATTCTTGTGGAGTTTCCCTTCTTATTAAACAGGTGTTGCCAGTGATGAAAATGACTCTTGCTCTTATGACCTTCCAGAAATTTAAGACCTTTGGATTTTAGAGACAGTTGTAAGAAAAACATCGCACCGTAAGGGTTGGATTAACATATATTGTATGTGTTTATTTATTGCTTTGTTTGTTTATTTATTTGTATCCCAGGTTTATTATTATTTTTTACAAATAGCTCAAGGCAATGAACATATCCAATATGCCTTCCTCCTATTTTCTCCACAACAACCCTGTGAGGTGGATTGAGCAGTAAGAAGGTGACTGGCCCAAAGAACTGGCTTTCACAGCAAAAGTGAAACTTGAAGTCACAGTTTGCTGTTTTCTAGCTTGGTTCCTTAACCATCGACCAAACTGGCCCTATTATTGCTTGTGTATATTTCTGTGTCTTGTTTATTAAATATAGTAAACTATGTAGAGTCAGATCTGAAATGGGACAAAAATCAATTCATCTATGTACATTCATCTATTATATATGTTGGTAGTGAGACAGAGAAGTTGTGTATACAATTAATTTATAAGGTAGTTATTTTACAGTCAGATAAATGGCATTTTTCCATGGATATTCTCTATTCTTCATAAATTTTACAAACAAAAATACAAGTCTGTTAAAAAGTTAATTTCGGGTTGCAGGTTAAACTTCCAGGACTTATTGAAAACAGCAACACTATGTATGCACATTCAAGTGTTTAGAAAATGTTTGCCAAGTTCTACAATAAATGCTTTTCTATATTAAAATAAATAAATTAGCTTTAATTACTTTATGCAATATGAATGGACACATACAGTGCAGCAGAAAAATGTTCTTCACTCTTCAAATCCAATATAAGTTTATTTTTTAAAAAGCTATTGAATATCTAAGAATGCATATTTTTGAAAGAGATAAAAAGTTAACTGATTAAAAAATATGATGTTTCTTCAACTTCCGGTTTGTCGGCTTCGCGAGCGGCAGGGATTCGCGATACTGCGCGATCCCTGCTGCACTAGCCGTTTTTGGTGCTCCGATCCGGACGGGTTTGGAGCTAAGGCTGCCCTGCAGGGGCGGCTGAAGATAGGGGGATCCGGAGAGGGGTTTGGGGGTGTTGCAGACCCCCTCCCCGGCCAGCAGAACCCCCTTTTCCCAAGACGGTGCAGCGGCGGTCCGTAATGGCCGCCACAAAGAAGCCGGCAGCTGGGTAAGAATGCGCAGGAGGAAGAAGAGAAAGCCTTTGAAAGTGAAAGTTTTTCTTGGTTGACCCAGGACTCTAAGACATATTTAACATAATTCCTGGGAATTATGGCTTTTTGAATGATACTTTCCAGAAGAGAAAACAAGCGGCAATTTTGAGGTGCTGAAAGGAAAGTTTACTCTCCTTCCCTACGGAATCAATAAGTGGATACTGAGAAACCTGTCTTTTTCAGGTAAAAACTGGCTTTATGTGATAAGTGGGAAGGGAGAGGACAAAAATATATTTATATGTTAAGATTTTGTTGGAGGAGATGCCTTAAGGATCTGAAGACTGAAATGTATTGCAATAAGGCTTTAAGATACAGATTTGGACTTTCTTTTTTTGATTGATACTACCCCAGGAAGAGAAAGTGAGAACTTTGTCTCGGCTTGGATTGATTGATGACTTTGGGATTGTTCTATTTTTTGAAATATCTTGGTTGTTGCAAGAAGAAAGAGGGGGGGGAAGAAAAGAAAAGATTTATAATGGCTTTTTCTGTTGAGGAACTGAGAAAAGAATATGAGCAAACAAAAAAAGATGACAAAGATGGTGTAAAAGAAGCCTTCCTTTTTTTAGAAATGGCGCTTGCTACCTATCAACAAACACTACAACAGATGGAGGAGGAGGAGGAGGAAGAAGAAGAAGAAGAAGAAGAAGAAGAAGAAGAAGAAGAAGAAGAAGAAGAAGAAGAAGAAGAAGAAGAAGAAGAAGAAGAAGCCATCTTTAATGAATTCCAAAATTTAACTAAGAAAGAAGGAAGGAAGAAAGCAAGGAAAATGAAGGACTTAAGATCTAAAAAAACATTTAAGAAAGAGAAAAATAAGATGCAAAATAAATATAATGATAGTAAACAAAAGAAAAAGGGAACACAACAGAGAAGGGATGCCAGCAAGGCAGAGGGTAGAAGAAGGGGGGTAGGAAGATTTGGTGGGGGAAGAAAGAAAGGGGAAAGGCGGAGAAAAGCCACAAAGTTTTGAAATTAGATGGGAAAAGAGGAATTTTTTTTAGGGACAAAGGGTAAAGTACAATTTCCTTAAAAAAGATTTTGCAAGGTACATAAGATGGTATTGTAACATCTGTATTAGAAATAGAAAATTAGAATGGCTTAAGAGTTCATAAGAAATTAAAATGTTGAAATGTTTAATAATGATTGATTTTAAAATGTAATAAAATATTAAAGGGAAAGGCAATGGGAATGTTATAAGATTTAATATTTAGATTTATTACTTAACTATGTATTTAATCATTTTGGATTTATTACTCTGTTTTTATTGTTATTAAAAGAAAAAAATTAGTAGATAGAATGTAGCAAGCAGAATCAGATTGGGTATTAGGTGTTATTTTAAATGTTAATTTAATTAATTTAGGGGAGGATAGAAAGGCATCATACTCTGATTAGTGATTTCAGGAGAAATTCTTTTTTTTTCATTATAAGGAATGAGATAGAGGGATAATAAAGAATGGGCAAAAGATACAAATATAATGATTTAAATTAAGATGGATTAAATAAGATAGAATTATGAAGAGTGAAATGTGTGGAGAAGTTTATATAGAAGATATAGAATGGTAAACAAAATAGGTAATGATATGTAAGATGAGCATGAATATAATTGAAGCCCATATAAAGAGAGGTACCTGGGGCCAAGTTACTTTCCTAAAAGATTTTTAATATGTTTGTTTGTTGTGTGTTTATGTTTTTGAGAGTATTAATAAAACCTTGTAGAAATACAGAATGAGAATAATGGTAATCAAGTCAGAAAGAAATAGATGAAATAATAATAGTGAAATTGAATAAGAGTAAAGAGAAGTAAAGAGAAATTGGATAAGAGGTATTTTTATGCTCATATGGAAATGGCTTAAAATAGAATTGTATTGTATAAAATAAGGTTTTATCTGACTTGTAAAATTTATAATGGAAAAAGGTTCAAATATGTAATGGTTGATGATGATTTGTTTGTCTTTGAAATTAATAAAATTTGCTTAAAAAAAGAAAAAAGAAAAACTGGATAAGAGGTATTTGTATGCTCATATGGAAATGGTTTAAAATAGAATTATATTGTATAAAATAAGGTTTTATTTGACTTGTAAAATTTATAATGGAAAAAGGTTCAAGTATGTAATGGTTAATGATGATTTGTTTGTCTTTAAAATCAATAAAATTTGTTTAAAAAAAAAAATATGATGTTTCTATTCAGTTTTTAAAAAACTGTTTCAATATAACCTAGCCAATTACCAAAAAACACTAGTTACCATGAAAGTGAAATTAACTGTATTCATATGCCTAAGAACCAAATGTTTATGATAATTAAAAAACAGACAAAATTGCATAGTGCTCAGCAATATATTTTCAGCTATAAAATATGGCATCAGACCTGCAGTATTGTGATCATTTCAGGAAGTTAAGAATACATTCAATTCCCAGACCAGCAGAGTCCAGCAAAGAGATAGGATATGGATTAGCAACAGAAGAAAACAAATTTCAGATCATACTCAATGATGGATGGTGGTAGGAGTATGAAACAATTCGAAATCATCACTTTCTAGAGGTTTGTTTAGTTCAACTCAGCAGGTCAACCAAAGTCACAAAAGCAAAACTCAGAACATTTTAGTTACTCTATATTTTAGATGAAACAAAATTGAATAGGGCAAGGCTGTTGCTTGACATTCCCACCTTTTGCATCTCCCAGCTGGCCTCTCCACTTTTTCCAGGACCGTCTGTTCTTTTTAATCTTTCTGCTGCCACTGCTAATAGTCTGACACGTCATATCCTATCAGCCTGTCCACTGATGTGCATTTCAGTGCACGCACTGACCATTTAAAACTGGCTGTTCTGTGGACTATAGGAATATAAGCATGGAATACTGTTCACATTCCTATATTTCAAGCCAATAGTGCGAATGGATTCAAGTGAGACACCCATACAGTAATCATCACACTAATCTTGAATCTGTCAAGAGTATTGGGGAGTTGTCAGCGTATTTAAATAGCTTGCAAATGAATTGCACACCTACTACTAAAATAATACTTATCTACATTCAAATATGTATTACTTTTAAAGATAACAGATTTTTCCCAGCATAACTTAGATATTTAAGAGTTTTATGTGAGAAAAGGATTATCTTCCAATATTATTTTCTCAGCCTGAAATATTAACTTCCCACAAGAACCTGGTGACAATTCTAGCTGCCTTTCTCACATGTGCAGTCCCATCAGTGACAGAAACGTGTTTTGAAAGTCTTCCCCACCATTCTGCAGACAACTGGACGCTTGTGAAGGTTGTATTATGTTGGAGAACAGTGACTGTCTAAAAAGAAAGCCTCCAGAAAAAAAATCTGATTATTAAACCAGTTTTCTATGTGAAAGCATCCAAATGGGCTTTTTCGCTGTGTGGGACCTTGATCCCTTAGCATGCATAGAAATTCTGTATAAAGCTGTGCAACCTTGTAATATTGAAAAGAAATTGGAAACACAATATCTAACCAGTCCTCTCTGGCTAGGCAGCAGAGGGGGTTAAAAATCATCAGTCATTATGCAGCCTTTTGAAATACAGCAGCTCTATGAATAACATGCACTCCACGCAGCTCGGCAGAAACATAAACTGTTTTACTACCTCATTGTTGTCTCTATGCATGTGAATATTCTGCAGTAAAGCTGAGTGTTAATAAGGAGGTTGTCAAGACATTCTTCTATATATAGATTTCTATTGAATGCAGTGGTCATATCATAAGAGCCTGGTTTTTCATCCAGCTGTTTTTTCCAATAGCTGCAGTTTATAGGTTGCAATGTAAAGCCACTGAGTGTGCTTTCTTTCTTTGTTCAAGTGAGTGATGGCTCTCTTAAACAAAAAAATGAGGAAGCAGGGTCAGACAAGATGTATTTAACTCTGTACAACCTGTACAGCCTCTGCCCTATGGAAAACTTCGCCCCTAAAGTTCAGCAGGCCTCCATCCTTCTTTTACAGCCTTCTGTAAGGCTTTAAAAACCTGATATCCCCCACCCACCAAGCATTGGGAAATTAGATTATGGCACTTTAGCAAAGACTAGCACCAGGTTTTTATTGTTTCTGATCTTGTATGTTTTAATTGGTTGAGCTTTATATTTTATAAAATGATTTAATGTATCTTTTAATTTTTGAAGGAGTCATCCAGAGTTGGTTGAAAGATGGATGGCTATACAAATGTTTTAAATACATAAAATAAAACCTGTAAAATTTTATTAATCAGATATTCATAGGCAAAAGGCATGTTGAATAAAACATTGCCATTATACTCAAGGTCAAAAGGGGTTAAATTTATTTACTTGCATTTTTCAGACATTTATTATTTGTCTATTAAATTTAAAATCTGTTTTTCCTGAGTCTAATGGATCCTAGTCAAACACATTAATCATTCAATCATGCTGTATCTCATTTTTTCAGTGATTTAACTGAAAGATATTTCTCGGTTATTTTCTTACATTTCTTTAATGAACCTTTTTTTTCTTTTTGGTGACAATTGCAGGCCAGTTTCAAGATGTTGAAAAAGTAACCATGGAGATAGTACAAAATACAAGAACACCTCTTTTGATTTTTGGCAGCATCCAGATATCTCTGAATTATTTTTTAAAAAATAAAGAGATGTTAGCTCATATTTCCCACCAGGGACAATTTTGAATCTATTTCAGACCCAAGGGAACAAACTGGGGGAAAAAAGTGGGGAAGCTTAGAAAAGCCTATTTGTTTCTGCTTGGTGCTTTGTTATGAAAAAACAAATAATTCAAAATTAGTTAGAACATTACATGTAAAAATGATAAAGTTATTTTCTAAGATGTTACATATAAGTATAACCTTGAGAATTAGAATAAAAGATGCTTCATATCGAGTAAACATTTCAAAACATAAATGCTTCCACTATCACTTAAAAGGTATTGTACATAATTGTTGTCTTTTTCTTCTCAGCAAATTTAACAATTTTATCTGAAAAAAATGACACAATTAGTACTGGGAAAAGATAGGAGGTTGAGAAAATGATGGCCAAACCAGAACTTACATTCTGTGAGTAAAGTGGGATAATTGCAGAGTAATAGTTTCATCTGGGAGCATAATGTGTCTTGATATTTCACCTATTTCGGCAGTTCTGAATATGATTGTCCTATATAAGCCTTGCTGAATTCAAGCTTGGATGCAGTTTTCTAGATCTGTTGCACAACAGTTCCCAGCAGCCTGCAGCCAACATGGTCAGTATCAAGAGATCCTTGAAGACATAATTCAACAACGTCTGGGGGACCTTATACAATCTTTGGGCCATCAGTTTTCAAGGACCTTGGGAGGGATAAGTGTTCTATATTAACATACTCCAAACGTTGAAATCTGATTGGTCCACACGGACCGCTTCCCGATTGGTCCACTGAACGGCCGTGATTGGCTTTCTAAGAATCAACCACGATTGGCCGAGCCGATCGCGGGAGATTCAAAGCCCTGTCATTGGCCGGCAAGCCGCGAGCATTCCCTATATGAAGGGCTGCCGTGGCTCCAAGATCTTGTACAGGTCTTAACTTAAATAAAGAGCTTGAAGTTCACTAGTCTCGCGTCTCGTCTGTACCCGATCAAACACTGGCGACGAAGGTGAGATGGTGAGACACCGAAACCAACGAAGCACGTGGTGAATCGACGCCAAAATCCAGACGAGATGGCCGGCAACACCTCACCACCCGCACCCTTCGACCAGGCTGCCGAGGATTGGGAATCATACATTGACCGATTCCTAATGTTCCTCGAGAGCAGCAATCTAAAGGATGCCAACGGACAGAAAAAAAGGGCCGTGTTCCTGACACACTGCGGGCCCGCAGTGTTCAAAATGGCTAAAGCCCTAGCCAAACCTGCCGACGTGAAGGAGATGGACTGGGCCGACCTCGAACCGTTGCTGCGGCACCACTATGCCCTCGCCGTGCCCAACCTCATCAGAAGGCACGAGTTCTATCGGCGGGACCAGAAAGAGGGCGAGAGCATCAGCGATTTCGTGGCCACACTGAGGGACCTCGGGGGCATGTGCGGCTTCACCAACATGGATGAGGCCCTACGAGCCCATGTGGTCCTCGGGCTCAGGGACCCCATCCTCCAGAGCTGGCTGATGGCAAGGACAGACATCTCAGTCACCGAGGCCATCGCCGAATCGACGGCGGCTGAAGCCACCAAGCGGTCTGCAGCCCGGATGCGGCAGATGCATGCAGCAGACCGACCAACGACCGCGGAGACGGCACCAACCCCAGAAGCACGACCAGAGGCCAACCACAAGACCACCACCACGCACCACGGAGACCACGACTCCTTCTCAGATACCAAGGACAAGGAGGAGGAGATCCACCGGCTGCAGGTGGAACGAGACCGGCAAGAGCGGCGAGGTCATAAGTCGGGGTTCCAGTGCACCGGGTGCGGGGGCGACCATCCACGCTCCGAATGCCGGTTCCTCGATGCCATCTGTCGGCACTGTGACAAACGGGGGCACATCGCCAAGGTGTGCTGGAACAAGAGGAACCACAGCCCTTGGCGACGAGACGGCAGCCCCCGATGACGAGAAGGCACCCCCCCAGGACCAGAGACCGTCACGCCGAGAACCGATGGAGCCGGGACGGGCGGAACAAGTGGTTCAGCGAGGCCAGGCGAAAAGAAGAGACCCATCAGACGGTCGTCATCGGGCACTCAACAACCCTCGACGCCTGGAAAATACACGTGGAGGTAGGCATCGAAGACCAGCCATGCGTGATGGAGGTAGATTCCGGATCCTACCTCTCCATGGTCTCCTGGAGCACAATCAAGCGCCTGGTGCCTACCATCCACAGGGGTGATCTAGAAAGCCAGAAGCTGACCCTGAAAGACTATCAGGGAAACCGCATTCCCATGGCCGGGATTGGGCATTTTAAAATATCCTTCAAGGGGTGCACAGAGGTACTTCCACTCACCGTCGTGAACAAAGACCGCCCAAGCCTGCTGGGACTACAATGGTTCGCGCCATTGGGGATCGAGGTGATGGGCATCAACCACGTCGCTGAGGCGGACTGGGAGGAAACGCTCGTGAGGGACTTCCAGGAGGTCTTCAATGGCGACCTAGGCAAGTACCGGGGGTCCCCAATATCCTTCAGCCTAAACCCAAATGTTGCCCCAATCCGCCTTAAGCCATGGCGAGTGCCATTCGCTCTCAAGCCCAAAATCGATGAGCAGTTAGACAAGCTCATCGCACAAGGGGTTTTAGAGCCTATAGACCATGCCCAGTGGGAAACTCCCATAGTCACCCTGATCAAGCCAGATGGGTCCATAAGAATCTGTGGTGACTACAAGGCCACCCTCAACCATGCATTGCAGCCAAGTGCCTACCCCGTCCCAGTGGTACAGCACCTTCTGCACTCACTGGGGGGAGGTAAGGTCTTCGCAAAACTCGATCTGGTGCAGGCATATCAGCAGCTGCCAGTCAATGCCAAGACCGCGGAGGCGCAGACTATCGTCACCCACCGAGGGGCATTCTGGTGCAAACGGCTCCAATTCAGAGTCAGCGTGGCACCCGGGGTCTTTCAGAGCCTGATGGAAAGACTTTTACTAGGAATAAAAGGGGTGGTTCCCTATTTCAACGATGTACTGGTGTCAGCTACAAATAAAACCCAATTAGAAAGCCGCCTAAGGGAGGTCTTGCAAAAATTCAAAGACACCGGACTAAAAGTTAAAAAGGAAAAATGTCAACTTTGCACTGAGAAAGTTGAATTCCTGGGGTACCTCCTAGACAAAAACAGAATCCACCCCACGGAAAAAAAGCTCAAAGCCATCAGAGAAGCCCCTAGACCTAGGAATAAGACTGAACTGCAGGCTTTAACTTTTACAATGTTTTCCTGCCCCAGAAGGCGACAGTAGCGGAACCTCTCCATAGGCTGCTGGACAAAACAGCCACCTGAGCCTGGGGGAAGCAGGAGGAAAATGCATTCAAACAGACAAAAAAACTGCTAACATCAGACGCAGTTCTCATCCAATACAGCGAGACTCTGCCATTAGCCGTGACCTGCGACGCGTCACCCTTTGGCATCAGAGCCATCCTCAGCCACACGCTGCTGGACGGAAGAGAAGCACCCATCGCTTTCTTCTCGAGGACGCTATCCAAGCCGGAGAGAAACTACAGCCAGCTGGACAAGGAGGCCCTAGCAGTTGTCGCCGGAGTGAAAAGGTTCCATGAATACCTATATGGTAGGACCTTTTCAATCATCACCGATCACAAGCCGCTGCTGGGGATACTGGCAGGGAACAAGGCCACCCCGAACGTTCTATCACCAAGGATGACAAGGTGGTCCGAGTTCCTTGCCGCCTACTCCTACCAGCTGGCACACCGACCTGGGAAGAACATCATGCATGCAGACGCGTTGAGCCGCTCACCCCTGCCCGACCTGGAGGATGACCCGGCACCCACAACAGCAACGCTACACATAGAAACACTACCCAACCCACCCCTGACCGCGTCAGACATTGCCCGAGAGACTAATAAAGAAAAACGGCTGACGCGGGTCTTGAACTGGGTGGAAAAAGGGTGGCTGGAAAACGACAGCGGCGAACAATTCAGGACTTTTTGAAACTGGCAAACCGAACTCTTCACACAGAAAGGTTGCATACTTTGGGGGGGACAGGGTTGTGATCCCTGAAACACTACAAAAGAGGGTGTTGTCTATGTTGCATGAGGGGCACTCGGGCATAGTTAAGATGAAAGCCCTGGCCAGGAGTTACGCCTGGTGACCAGGAATGGACAAACAAATCGAGACTTGGGTAGCCTCATGCGGGAGATGCCAGGAAACCAGACCCAGCCCTCCCTCCGCCCCAATCCTGGAATGGGAAACCCCCAGGGGACCATGGTCCAGGATCCATATAGACTTCGCCGGACCAACCAAGGGGCACACATTCCTGATAACGGTCAACACTTACTCCAACTGGCTGGAGGTAAGCGCCATGAAATCCACCACCACGGAGGCTGTTATCAAAAAACTAAACAAACTATTCACCACCCACGGCCTACCAGATATGCTGGTATCAGACAACGGGCCACAATTTACTGCACTGGCATTTGAAAAATTCCTGGCAGAAAGGGGCATACGACATGCGTTGATAGCACCCGCTCATCCGGCGGCGAACAGGCGGGCGGAACGCAAGGTTCGTTACACAAAAAATACCATACAAAAAATCGAAACCGGGGACATACAGTAAAAAATAAATAAACTGCTATTAATACAACACATAACACCCAACACAACGACCAACAAAAGCCCAGCAGAACTCCTCATGGGCAGAAAATTACGGTCCCAGTTAGATAGACTGCACCCCACCTACAACCCCGAAAAACCCTCAGACTCATCAAGCAAACACTGAACATTTACGCTAAAAACTTCACGGGAGACCCGCTCTGGATTCCTGCAAAAATAACCCAGGTAACAGGCCCCCGATCATACCGCCTACAAACGGACGATGGAAGAAGCTGGAAATGGCACATCGACCAATTAAGGTCAAGAATAGCCACCGACAATGAAGACAACTCGCAAACACCACAAAAAGTCACTAATAAAGAAACCAGGGGGGGGGGAACCTCAAGCAATAAACAAACAGAAAAAGAAAACCCTAAAATACAAACCAAACACCCCCAAGCCAAAATAAACCAGCAATACTCACCGGTAGATGACGAACCAACAGCAGACGAACAACCCGGAGCTTCACCTGGAAGGAGCAGCCAAGCCAGTTCAACCAGCCCGGAAAGACCAGGCGGGAACAACGGAACCGGCAGCTCAACCAGCCCGAGTAGACCAGGAGAGAGCTACCGCAGTAGGCCCGGCTCACCCTTCCAGGCGGTTCCATCAGGAGAGATGAGAGCAGCAAGGAGTCCGTCCGAACCGGTTGAAGACCCAACATCAACTGAACCGCGCAGGTCAAATAGGCAGGTACGAAGCCCCGCCTATTTACGCGACTACGTAACCGCGCTGCATAGGACTGAACCAAGAGGGGAGGGGTGTTCTATATTAACATACTCCAAACGTTGAAATCTGATTGGTCCACACGGACCGCTCCCCGATTGATCCACTGAACGGCTGTGATTGGCTTTCTAAGAATCAACCGCGATTGGCCGAGCCGATCACAGGAGATTCAAAGCTCTGTCATTGGCCAGCAAGCCGCGAGCATTCCCTATATGAAGGGCTGCCGCAGCTCCAAGATCTTGTACAGGTCTTAACTTAAATAAAGAGCTTGAAGTTCACTAGTCTCGCGTCTCGTCTGTACCCGATCAAACAATAAGCATACAAGTAGAACCTCAGGTGACGACCATAATCTGTTTTGAGAATTTGGTCATCACTTGATTTGGTCATCACTGGAAACTCACTAAATAAGAATTCAAAATATATTTTGACTGTATTATACAGAGATCCTTATGACTTCATCTATACAATATTCTCAATATTTCTTTCTCCTTAAAAGCTTTCCTTATCTCATAGATAGAAATGGAAAAGAACCTGGTGCCAGTCTGTGCTAATGTGCCATCATCTAATGGGGAAAAATCTAGATCTTTAAAGCCTTATAAAAGGCCAAAAGGATAGAACTTTAGGGACAAGATGTTTCATAAGGCAGGGGCTGTACAGGTTGTACAGAATTATATGCATCTTGTTTGATCCTGCTTCCACATTTTTTTTATTAAGAGAGCCATCACTTTCTCCCTCTGCACACTTAGTGGCTTTACATTGCAACCTATAACTATGGCTGCAGCTCTTGAAAAAAACAGCTGGATGAAAAACTAGGCTGTTATATACAACCACGACTTTTAACAGAAATCTATATATGGAACAATGTCTTGACAAACCTCCTGGTGATTGTCTCCAGTTCTTCCTCTTGTCTTCACTCATATATTTGAATATTAGTGGCTTTACTAAAAATTTCATCAGCAGACATAAGACAAAATCAATTGTGCAAAATGTACATAGCAATGGATATATATATCATAGCAGCTCTTGTGGGGCCAGTCAGGTGCACATGAGGAAATAAGACCCCCTTTTTGCAAATTTCTTTTAATGACCAATTACAGATTTCTTTGTATGTTATCCTCCCCACCCCCAAAAAAGTAATCCAGAGCAATATGGGGGTGGGGGCATTAGGTTGTGCATTGTAAGACCCAATATTGGGGTAAGAGGAAGGGGGGGGAAACTCATACAGTTTTCCAAAAACCAAGATCATTCTGGATGGATGAATTATATATGGATTTCTTTTAATTTTTTTTTCTACAGATTGTGAGATGTATGAGCCAAATTATTCAATACTCACAACACAGAAACAGGTCTGGTTCACAATTCAAAGGTTTATTAAAGAAAATAAACATTTGCAAATGGGCCTTCAAGTCCCTTCCAAAGTGGATTGGGTACAAGAGCAAGCTTCCATATTCAAACAATACATTTTATACCCCTGCACAGAACACGCCACGCCTAAGAGGCCCTACCCACACACCCAGGGGTGGGTTTCTACCAGTTCTATAGAACTGGTTGTTAACGTCACTGGTAGTTCTAAGAACCGGTAAAACCGACCCCTGTTGGCCCTGCCCCTATGGCCCCCAAGCCATTTTTTTTACTGTGCATGCGCGAAAATCCCTTATTCTCCCCCACGCGCCCCTCCCTTCACTGGCCCCGTCCCCTGCCCCTATCCACCGCTCCAAAGTAAAAAAAAAAAGTTTTTTTTTTAAAAAACAGGGTTTTTTACTGTGCATGTGTGAAAATCCCTTCCTCATTCTCCCCCATCCGCCCCTCCCTTTGTTGACCCAGTCCCCATCCCTATCCACCGCTCCAAAGTAAAAAAACCCAATTTTTAAAAAATGGTTGTTTTTTTTACTGCACATGCGCGAAAATCCCTTCCTCATTCTCCCCCGCCTGCCCCTCCCTTCACTGGCCCTGGCCCCCACCCCTATCTGCCACTCCAAAGTTGAAAAAACATGTTTTTTTTAAAAAAAATGGGTTTTTTACTGCGTATACGTGAAAATCCCTTCCTCATTCTCCCCTGCCCACCCCTACTTATAGTGCATGTGCACTAATTACAAAAATTTTCCTGCCCAGCACCATTGCTCACACCAGTATCAACAGCAGCAGCAGCAGTAGCTGAGCCAGCCAGCCAGCCGCCAGCCAGCCATTGCTGCTTGCCTTCTGCCGCCCTGCTGAGTGAGTGAGGGCAAGCCGCAAGCCCCGGTTGCCACTGCCGCTAACCGCCCTCACCCGGCTGGCCTGCCTTGCCTGGCCGGCCTGCCTTACCCGGCTGGCCTGCCTCCCTGGCCTGCCTGCCTGCCTTGCCCGGACTGCCTCCCGTGGTGGCTGCCATTAAAAAAGGCGCAAGCCACGGCCACCACCACCGCTAGCCATCCTCGCCCGCCCGGACTGACTAACCCGCCGGCCTCCAAAGATGTGGATCAGTAAATATGACCTCCAACCTGGTCGCCTACCTACCGCCGCCAGTCCCGGTTGATTGCCGACTCTCAGGATGCCCACTGCCCTTGCTGATGCTCCCTGCCTCACCCGCCCCCATCTTCCCTCGCCCACGGCCCTCCATTGTTGCTGCCTTGCCTTCCCACCACCAATTGGTAGTGAGGAGGCAAAGCAGCAAGTCCTACCGGCCTGGTCCCCTACCTCCTCCTGCTGCCACCATCCCCAGCCTGGTCGAGAGCCGACTCCCGAGCTGGCTGTCCTCATCGCAGCAAGCTTGAAGATTAAGGAGGACCCTGGTTAGCTAGCTTGCCAAGTTGCCTGTCTCATTTTTGGTAATTTACTTTTTTATTTATGTATTTATTTGTTTACTATCTGTTTTTGTTTTTATCATAAAAACAAAACAGATACTAAATAAATAAATAAATACATAAATAAAAATTATTTTACTATTCATCTTGATGTTTCTTTCTCCTTTGCTTTAAGAAACATCAAGATGAATAGTAAAATAATTTTTCATTCATTAAATTTATTTCATTTTCATCTCTTTGTTTTTCCACTGTTGTGCAAACATAATTCTAGCTGCTGTTAACACGCGTAACATTAAATATGAATTGTACTCCCTTTATTTATGTGGGTACCAACAAAAATATTTCTGGTTTTAAAATTTAAATCTATATGTTGCTTTACCATTTTTGCTAGCCTTGATACTATATCCTCTTGAATAGCTACACTAGCAGTGCCCAATACTGAATTCATACAGTATATTCCATTTTTTAAACTGAGGAATAAATTTCAGAAAAAGAATTCTGTATTGCTCTGTGAATGTGCCTATCAATTCCATTTGTACTCTAACTTCTTAGATGATTTTGTACTATTATCTTTTTTTTTGTACTTTATATATCTCCATAAGTGTAGAGTTGTAATTGCAGGAATATCTTTATCTTGGATGGCAAACCTCAAGAGAAAAGAATGTTTCCAAGCAAATACAACTCAGGCAAACAAAGTTACTCATCTAAAGGAGGATTAGAGAGAGGAAGTAAACATATGTTGGACTTTGACTAGAGATCATTAATTGTGTTAGTTACTATGCTGAACAATAACGAAAGTCAAGCAGAAACCAAAGTTAACCAATGTTGGAGGATAACTAAAAATGTGTATAAATGCAAGACTAGATTCCAATAAAGTTCATCATGAATCAGTTGATCATGATCAAACACCTCGACTGCCTCGTTATTACAACACATAAGGCTGGTAAAAGCTTCAGTATATTTTTAAGCTGCATTCTAAAAAGGTTAGGCGACCAAACATGGCTTCCTCTGGCTTCTCTCTCTCTGCTATAGAGAAAGCATTCCATTAGGGACTGTTGGTCCAGGTAAGTAGTCTTGGCTAGGAAAGATTTTTACTGGCACAAAATAACAAACTCCCTTGGTTTGTTAATAGTATTTCCATTTTAAGTATTTCTTTTTAATTAATGAATTGTAATTATGAAAATATCAGCCATTCTTTTATATACACAGTGCAACATCTTTTTTATAGACTGTCATTTTCAAATCCACTTTCATTTCCGTCTCAGTCTTGTCTGGTGAAACTTGTTCCTCTTCCATAACATCTTTTAAATACTAGCTAGCTATAGTGTCAGGGACTCTTAAAAGTAACTGAATATTACTGATCTCCGTTCCTCACCTGCTTTCTTCGCTTGCCACTGCCTTCACCACTCAACCTACAACAACAATCAAGTCCAACCACTACATTGTTAAAATTTTGCAGCATATTGCCAAGATGAAAAGGCAAATGAGTTTGTCTGCTTTCTTTGGCAAGAAAACAAAAGGAGATCCAAAAGAGTCACAACCACAACCATTGGAGTCTGAGGAAAGCAGAGCCAGCACATCATCCACACCATGACTAGAGGAAGGAGCCAGCACATCATCAGGTAGTGGAAGAACTGAATCAGACATTGAAGGGAACCTTCCTAACTGCTGGATACTGCAGCAGTACAATAATTTTAGGGGAAAATATGATGGACTGGACATTTCCCAGAAAAAATTAGGTTGCAAGCATTGTAGAAGATTTGAAATTTCGACCAAAGAAAAAAGTGTCCACGGAGCTAAGGAGTGGAAGAATTACCAAACTGAACCATCAGGAAGGAGTAAAGAAAGCTTCCCTTAGAAAGAAATTGAAGGAACATTTCTCATCTAAGGCTCACAACATCTGTACAGAGAAGTTGAAGCAATGTGAGCAGGATGTCATAAGCAAAGCACTGGAGAGGATGATTGAGAAATATTTGGGTAGTACATGTAGAGTGTTTACTACAGTGTATAGTCTGGCAGAAATGTGCAGACCATTTTCATATATAGAAGATCTGATTGAATTACAAATAACAAATGGTTTAGATTTGGGAACAGGGTTGCATTCACATAGAACTGCAGTTGCAATGGTAGATTTCATTGCAAAAGATATCAGCAAACATTTATTTACCAAAATTATTGAGAAAATTCACAAAATCTGTTTGATAATTGACGAAGCCTCAATATCTTCCAAACCAGTTCTTATGCTGTACTTAAAAGTTGAGGGTCTAGCTTTCTCACGAACAATTTTCCTTGAACTAGTAGAATTAGATAAACAAGATGCAGAGACGATATATTGTTCGGTTATAGAAAGTTTGAATAAAGCTGGGTTTAATAGAAACTATCTGGAGAAACATTTAATTGGATTTTGCTCTGATGGAGCCAGTGTTATGCTTGGGAGAAAATCTGGGGTAAGCACGAGGATAGCCAGAGTTTCCAAATATTATAATATGGCACTGTTTAAACCACCATCTGCAACTTGTTTTAGATGATTATATTAGGGAAATAAAGCAAATCAATCATTTTCAATTTTTTATTGATAAAATATATTCTATTTTCCATCAATCGAATAAGAACCTAATTGAACTTAACAAAATTTCCAAACAACTTCAGATTGAAATTATAAAAGTTGGTAGAGTTTTTGGACCAAGATGGGCTGCCTGTAGTTTAAGATCAACCCTAGCTGTGTGGCATGCTTATCCAGCGCTACATCTGTTTTTCTGTTCAAATAAAAAATATTCTGGTATGGCTGCCCGTCTTGAAAACGCATATTTTCTCACTGATTTGGCTATGATGATTGATGTGCTAACTGAAATATCTCCCCTTTCTAATGCATTGCAAGCGAGAAACATAGACATAATAAAGGCTGAAAAACGTGATAAGATCAATTAGATCATTTGAAATGCTTATAGAGGAAAAGCGTTCATATGAAAATAAGGTTGATTAATTAATTACTTCAGAAACCTTTAAAAATATAAATTTTATACAAAATCATCGATTTGTGGGACTTCCTCGTGAAAAACTTATACAAAGCATTATAAGTACTTTAAAGAAAAGATTGATGGATTGCGAACATTTAAAAACAGGCTACCAATTTAAAGACATTGATCAATTAAAATTTCTAAATTATTTGGAGCCAGATTATTGGAACATTGAAGAAGTGGTGGTTCTATGGAGAGCAGCTGAAGGACAATTGGTTGCATTTGGTCAAATTTTCAATTATGAAATCAATATTAATGATTATCGTGATTTCATAGAAAATGTACTAAAAGATTCTAAAAATTATACAATTCCTTGCAGCATTAAAAAGGCTAGAGATATTATTAAAACTATTGCAGTCAGTTCAGCAGAGGTGGAAAGGGGCTTCTCGCAGATGAACATAATTATGGTGGTCTCTCATGAATGAAGACACTGAGGCAGTCGTCTTGAAGCCAAATCGGGATGAGAGCCCAGGGCAAGCTCTGACACCCTCTTTTATTAGAAGCAATCTTTGTTAACGTTTGCAATTTTTTGTTAGTGTGTTGTTACAAACTCATTACATCACACAAAATACCATATGAGAATACAAAGCTGTAAAGTTTAAGTTTGCTACAATTCTGGGTAAGAAGTGGCAACATTTCGACCTTGTCCCTCGCCTCGTGTTACAAACAACTACCAGAAGGCCCGTTGTCCTTGCACGCGCACGAGGAAACAGATAGCAATTCCCACATCTCCTCTGTTTTTCTTTTTTTAAAAGACAGGGAGTGTTTTAGTTCCAACAGCAGCCTTTGTTAGGCGCGTAGGCAAGAGTGCTGTGTATGCTGATGTTATCCATGGCGTTCGTGACTTCTTCGACCATCACAAACATCTTGTCCTCGTCTGGGTCATCACAGGTTGGCTCTCCCATTTCGTCTTCGGATGGCAGTGGTTCATATGTGTTAGTTATTTGTTGATTCCAGAGAGCCATTACCTGTGCAGTGGCTTTTTTCTCAGCCAAAAGGGATAAACTGTTAGAAATAGTGCGTACAAAGATAGGTAATACACAAGGCAATATAATACATCCCGCAGCAATCATACCAATAAGCGCTACAATAGCTTGCAAACCAGGTAATTTTGGGAACCAAGATCCAAACATGTCTCTAAAATCAAGACCATTCCATGTTTGTACAGGTACATGCGCAATCTTGATCATTCTATCAGTGATTTGTTGAATAACTTTTCCACTATCATCTACTTCAATACAACAATTACTAAGGTTAAATTTTCCACACACTCTTCCTTCTTTGGCAAGAAGATAATCTAACGCCAAACGATTTTGCATGATATATGTTCTAGACAATGCACTTTCTTTAGCTAATGTTTTCAAAGCAAGAGCAGTTTCATTGGTTATAATTTCTAATACAGCTTGCAACCTTATAATTCTATTGAGCATATATATGGGGATACGGTACCCCCAAGTCCCGTCCTGGGCCTCTTACTTGAGCAGAGTCAATAGGTGGGGTGTATCAGTAGTTGTAAACAGTGGTGGCCCCCACATTAGTCCCGGACACCTTTTGGAAGAGATATTTCCTTTCCTGTAGATAAGATCTTTGCCAGCTGTGTGAGCTGCAGGTGACTCCTGCAGTGTCGTTAGGACCTTGGCCTTTGTTGATGGCAAAGCAAGCATCAAAACACACAAAAGTGTTGGTAACCCCCCGAGTGACATTATGGGTAATGTACCCATTTTTTGCTTGACTGGTAGAGAACATTGAGGCAAGGTCAGAGCTGGATCCTCCTTTGTAGGCATAGACATACAGTGAGGCGGTGATGGGCCCCACAGCCTTTGGCTCGTAGCATTGGATACCTTGTTTGGTGTAGCATCGTGCATATTGAGTGTTGTTATGCAGACAAGGGGAGACTGTCGTGGAGTTGCACTCAGGTTTCAAAGTATGATAGATCAGGGTGGATTGGGTCTTCGTTCCGCTGCGAGTAGTTTTGATGCAGGCGTCACAGGAGGATGGGGTGGTTGTCGTATCAGCAGGAACGATGTGGAAACCCAGGAAGCAAATGATGAATACAGTGGGCAGCTTCATGATGTTGATGTAGGCAAGGCTGGTTTGGGTAGAAAAGGCCTTACTTGTCGTCCAGGGACCCAGATGGTGTTGTTGTTGTCAGCGTACCCTCGTCCCCAGGTTATAAGTTCAGCAGGACCTTTCCACTGAGGATCTGGAAGCTGATACCGTTGGTCTGGGTTCAAGATGAGGCGAAGAAGCGAAATGACGTGATGCTGCTGTGCATGGGGGGGATCCGGACTCATTGAGGAAGTTAAGAGTAAACAAGCAAACATTCAATGCATTCTGGAGTCCTGGCAACCCTGTGACATTTTTAAATTTGAATTTAAACTGTCTGGCCAAGGCTTTTTTGTTTTGATGAAAATAACTATGACTGTCCCAGGGTGTTTGTTGTGAAAGAATCATGCAAGAGATGGCGCTGTCTGCGGTTGCAGCTGCCGCATCAGCCATATCATTGCCTTCCTGGAGAATTCCTGGGAAGGGTTGGTGGCTGCAAATGTGTGCTACAAAGAGCGGGTGCTGGTGCTGTGCAACAAGGTGTTGCAATGTAACAAAAAGAGAGAGAAGATTTTTAGAGACAGAGACTGAAGTGAAGGATAGGCAGTAGTTGAAAGCATTTTATGTGTATGGAGTTAGTACTTCGATGAAATCAATCTGTGTTCTCTGGAAAGGCCAGCCCATCAGGGGTTGCCCTCCCATTTCTTTTTTCCTTGCTACTTTCTTGTTTACTTTCAAACATACTTTGCATCTTCACCCCTTCTCAGTTTCCCAACTCATCTTTCTCTTTTTCCTCAGGTTTCCAACCCTAACAACTCACATTTCTGCGCAGACCATGAAGGAAGGGAGGGAGCCCTTTTATGACCTCCCCTGCTCCTATCATGACTGCAAATCCTGATTTCCTCTTTCCTTCTTCAACCCTGCTTGACCCATCCACCTACTTGCAACAAACAATCATGGTCCTCAGTTCCCACGATTCTGCAAGCCTTTAGATAGTCCAAGAGGGAAGCCCCCCCTCGGGCAGATAGAGGCTGCAGAATCCTCTTTCAATCCTCATTTGCATTTTCAACAACCAGTTTTAACAGACTAAGAGATTTTTTAGGAGTGTTGAGGAAGATGTATCCATTCTAAGATAAGGAGGTTGCTAGTGTGCTGAGACTTTTGGGTTAATACAGCAGTAGGTAAGGAGGGGGTGTATTGAGCAAGATTAAGGAAATAGGAGCATTGTTGTGACATCGGTTGACCCACCTTTTCTGCATAATGTGCTATATGTCCTGGGTGATTTTTAATTGATGATCTGTAATGGTAATTTTATCTCCTGGAGTGGTTCCTCCCTTTAACACCTCAAACAGTAGTATGTGTGTAGTAATGCCAAAATAGGGACGGGTCCAATTAATAGCCCCTAAATATTGTTGTAATTGTACGAGGGATGTCTACACAATGGCATCACGTGTGGATGGACTGAAACTTGTATATCAAAATTTAAAAAAAGAAAAGCAAGAAGGGAAAGGTGTCCTAGGCACTCTTTTCCAATATTTTACAAGGAGAAGAAGAAGCAAGGGAGAAAGGAAGAGATGAGAGGCCTTAAGCAAAAGTTCTCCAGAGATAATAGACAAATTCTACTGAAAAAGGGATTTCAGAAAGGCACACAAGACCGCATTTCTACACCTGCATCCAGAAATAACCATAGAAAACTGGAAACAACATGCAATTCAAAATGTGACAAAACACTCAGTATAATCTAGTGAAACCTTTGCCAAGAAAAGGAGTACTGTAATGAAACAATGATTTAAGACATGGGATGTGGGGGGGGGGGGGGGGAAACAATCCCGGAAAGCATAAGTGTTTCCACAAAGGCATGATATCTAACCGAAAGGGGTAAAATGTTCAAGACATAAATGATTGTCAACATCAATGATTAGACTATGTTATCCCAGCGAAACTTTTTGTGAAATGAGAGATCTGAAGTAGGAGAAGGGGGAACACTGCAATGAAATAATGATCTATAATATGTGATGTGGTTTAACTGAAAAGCAATGCACCAAATGTTCAAGACACAAATGAACAGCAACACTAATGAATAACAATACTGCACAATTTCAGAATGCACCAGATAGAATCCCAGTGCAAATTATGTGTTCTATATTAAGTATTACAAATATAGGGGAAAGAGTTAAAGGCATCACACTCCATTCAGTGCACAGGAGAAGTTTTTCTTCAAAGAAGAAAGATAAATGGATAGCTGGAAATAGAACAAAGAATAACAAACTATGATTTGAATTGAGAGGAGATAAACAAAATAAAACCGAGAAAATTCAAAAGAGAGAAGAAGCTATGTAGAAAATTGAAAATGCCAATAAGATGCCAATGGTATGCAAAATGCCAATGGTATGCAAAATGCCAATGGTATGCAAAATGCCAATGGTATGCAAAATGCCAATGGTATGCAAAATGAACACGAATCTGAATCTGTGTCTGTACCAAGAGTTTTGACCTGGGACTAAGCAACTTTCAGAAAAGAGATTTTTTATGCTTTTATGTTTTGTGTTTCTGTGTATCCATGTTCTGCATGTCTTTAAAAATTAACAAAGTTTGTTAAAAAAAAGAGAGAGAGGCTGAGAGTTTTGAGGAAGGATAGAGCAGATCGGGAACCACAGAGATTCCTTTGAGAAGGGCATGAGGGTGAGATTGTAAGAGCAGTTTTATCGGAGAAGAAGGAGGCAGAAGGAGGAAGCTGTGTGCTGACAGAGATGGGGAAAGGATATGAACACATCTTCTGCCATTGATAATTCATACACAGTGGATGGTATATGGGCAGCCTTGGGAGAGGGGCTAGCTGCCGGCCCCTCTACTGTCGAGCATCTCTGCTGGCGGAGGGCTTTGCTGCCCCCCCGCCGGGGCTTGACATTGTGATTTAAAATGACCAGGCTTCCCACAATTGTAACAATTACCAGATGGTTTATTACCTCTGGTGATAGCTGCAGCCATCATTTCGGAAGTGTCTAAAGAGGCTTTACTGAGGGGTTTTTCAAGAGAGCCCCCTCTTTTAAAAAGGAAAAAATTTCGTTTGGTTGATTCTCTTAGTTCCTCAATGTGCAATTTCTGGTCCTGAGAGAATCCTCCACCCATACTCACGAGGGATCCACGGCGATCGCCTGCGATCGAATCAGGGATGAGGTATACCAAGGCTATGCCAGCCGATGAGTATGGATGGTCCAAAGACGTACCACCTCGCAGATGATCACGTCGGGGTCACCAGTTATGGTGGTCTCTCATGAATGAAGACACTGAGGCAGTCGTCTTGAAGCCAAATCGGGATGAGAGCCCAGGGCAAGCTCTGACACCCTCTTTTATTAGAAGCAATCTTTGTTAACGTTTGCAATTTTTTGTTAGTGTGTTGTTACAAACTCATTACATCACACAAAATACCATATGAGAATACAAAGCTGTAAAGTTTAAGTTTGCTACAATTCTGGGTAAGAAGTGGCAACATTTCGACCTTGTCCCTCGCCTCGTGTTACAAACAACTACCAGAAGGCCCGTTGTCCTTGCACGCGCACGAGGAAACAGATAGCAATTCCCACACATAATATGTTCAGAGGGCAGAAGTCGCCTTACAGTTTCCAATATTACAAACCTCCTGACCATCAGTCTAATTGACTTACCTCTGCAAGAATGGGACCCTGTTCCTATAGTAAAGAAGTGGTTACAGGCACATAATCACACAGCTGATGATGCTTGTGTTAAACACAAGAAAACTGTAACTTGGGACGATAATAGAAAAGCAATTTGGGAGTACTTTAAATAAGTTTTATTGTTTTTTGTAAAGTTTTGTTATGTAATAGTTTTTGATTAATATTTTAAAATGTTGTAACAATATAGTTTTGTGTACCTTTTTATTATTTAAGCATTAAAGATATGACATAATAAACTACCTTTGTTTTGGTATATCTTTTTAAATACTTAGTCATTCGGGCAAAGAAGTGATATTGAGTTGGCCTTGCCCAGCCGTCTGCAGACCTCCCCGTAGCTGCCCACGCCTCACCTTGCTCTCTCCAGGGTTCCCCAGGCCTTGGAAACTGACAAAAAGCACTTGCTAAGCAATTGGCCATTAAGCGAGGACCTGGTCATTAAGCGAGGACCACTTAAATTTGGGTTGCCAGCCATATGGCCACGCCCACCCCAGTCACATGACCATAGCCACACCCAGTCAGCAAGCCACTCCCACCTCAGTCACATGATGACCAAGCCACACCCACAAATTAGGCCATGCCCACAGAACTGGTTGTTAAGAAATTTGAATCCCACCCCTGCCCTTATTCTCTATATTCTAAAATGAGATAAACTATAAGCTTGAGAGTCAGCATGACATTGTTTTCTGTGTTTCAGTGTCTTACCTTGTTTTACTGCTGGGCTTTACCTTGGGAGGATGTCCCTTATAACAATGCATCACATACTTGTAACTTTTTAGGTTTTAGGGTGGGGGTTTTATGCAGAAAAAGAAAAAGAGGAAGCTTACAGAAAAGCATCAGAAAGAGCAGAGAAGAATCTTCTAGTCTAACTACATAAAAATTCCATTATAAAAGAGTAACTTATAATTCTTTTCCCTCATACTGGAATCATTAGAATTCAATTTTGGCAAGAAATATATTTCCAAAAGCTCATTTCAGAATTTGTCTTGACCTTGTTACAGATTTATGAAATTTAATATTGTAGAAATTACTACACAAGGTCTTCCTTTCTGTACTCCCCCCCCCCCCAAAAAAACTATCTAGGAGATTTTAGCTTCAGAAATGCTTTTAGCCAGGAGTAAACAATCCGTGAAATTTAGGTGAGAATACAGAAAAAAATGTGAATTACTTCTTCATAATTTAAACATGTTTATTGTCAAGCACTTTTCCAACCTTTTCCTGTAAATGTCTCTCAGGGGAATGTGAGAGTGAGGAGTGAGAGAGTGAGAGTACTGTACTGTTCAGTGATTAAGGCACCAGCAATGGTGAGTTCTAGTCCTGCCATGAAAGCCACCTTGGGCCAGTCACTCTCTCTCAGCCAAACTCGCTTTACATGATTGTTGTTGTGGGAAAAATAGGAGGAGAGAGGAGTACTAGGTATGTTTGCCATCTTGAGTTACTTATAAAGATAATAAAGAGTTACTTATAAAGATAATAAATATTAAAAAGTAAAAATGAACCAAGACACCTGTCCAATGGACTGTTTCAGTTTTTTGTCATTTCTATTTCAGTAATTTGGTGCTAAAAACATGCTAGAATTTGTCAGAACCTTTACCTTTGTAGAAATGAAAATCAATTCCTAGGTACCAATGTGCTTCCATTTTTTCCCTTGGCATGACCCAGGCTCCTTCATCCCCTTGAGAGAAAAGAATTATAAGTTACTCTTTTATAATGGAATTTTTATGTGGTTAGACTAGAAGATTCTTCTTTGTTGTTTCTGATGTTTTTCTGTTAGCTTCCTCTTTTTCTGCATAAAACCCCCACCCTAAAACCTAAAAAGTTACAAGTACATGATGCATTGTTATAAGGGACATCTTCCCAAGGTAAAGCCCAGCAGTAAAACTAGATAAGACACTGAAACACAGAAAACAATGTCATGCTGACTCTCAAGCTTATAGTTTATCTCATTTTAGAATATAGACAGGGGTGGGATTCTACTGGTTCGGTCCACTTCTATAGAACCGGTTGTTACTGTTCCCGGTAGTTTGGAGAACCGGTAAATCGGGCCTCTGGCTGGCCCCGCCCCTCTCCACCCACTTCTCTACTGCCTGCCCGTCAGTCCTTATCATGCATGCGTGACATTGCACGCATGCGCGACACTGCTCCCTGCTCTTGCACGCCTGCCAGGCCAGTCATTGCTGCCTGCCTTCTGCTACGGTCCTGCCTTTATTAATCTCCCTGGGTGAGTGAAACTCTGCAAGCTCTGGTCGCCTTCCCCCCCACTTGCCTTTTGCTGCCGCCGGCGGTCGCCTTTCCCCTACCGCTTGCCTTCCACTGAGGAACACGTGGAGACGACAGCGGGAGCATCGCTGGACTCTTCTCCGTAGCTGACTCAGACTCAGATGGAGGAACTTCTAAAGGTAGGTCGACCTCTCCCAGTGGCTTGTTGTCAGTTGTTTTGCACCTCGGTGTATCGGCCACTCCGAGTTCGTGTTGCTGTGCGCCGGCCAGCTTGCTATCTGCCGTGTCCTCCAGGAACTCAACCCAACACCCTCTCACATGGTGTACATGCTGCCGCCAAACTCAGCCATCCGACAGACTTATTTTATATGATTTTGGCCCGGTAACGACCTCTATTTTCCCCAGCAGCCACAACGAATTACCCACAAAATTCCAGCATAAACTAAATCCCTGACCCGGAAAACTCTAGTGCCACTGAAAGAGTTTAAGGGAACATTTGGGGTGTAACTGGGGTGCAGTCTCTCCATATGGTTCCTCAACTTTCGCCCCATTAACAACTCCGCTGGGGAATGATTGGTAATTGTGCTAGGGGTAACATGTTGCATTACCAGATACTTTGCCAACTTAGAATGCCAGTCCTCGCCCTCTAACCTCCCCAGCACTTCCTTGGCGGCCCTCACAGCTCTCTCCACTTGGCCATTAGAAGCTAGGTGGTAGAGTGCAACAAGCGCATGCCTTATGCCCCGGTGTGCCAGGAACAGCTCAAAATTTGCCATGGTAAACTGTGGACTGTTATCCAACACTAGGATGTCAGGAAACCTATGGGTTGCAAAAAGGCGATCTAACGCCTTGATAATCATCTCTGACGTGGTAGAATGCATGAGGGTTAACTCTACACACTTTGAATGTAAGTCCACAAGGATAAGGAAGGTGCGGCCCTGAAATGGCCCAGAGAGGTCAATATGGACCCTAGCCCATGGAGACTTCGCAGACTCCCATTCCCCAGAGGCAGTAGCTGGAGGGGCAGCTCTAGATGCTTGGCATGTGTCAGGCTACAGAACTTTTTCCCATTCAATTAGCAAGAATGAACTTCTGAGAACCAAATTCATCCAAAGGAATCCTTTTTTGAGATGAGACAATTCATGTAGGAGTTCAAACCAGCGCCTGAGGTCCCTCAAGCATATAGGGATACATAAGGGAGTTTAGAACCCCTCCCCTTATCTCGATGTGTATTTAGAGAAACAAAAGCCAGTATGTTAATTCCCCTCCCACCCCTTCTGTAGGAAAGATCTTTCTCACAGTTTCCCAGGACATACCTAATTTTCCCCCACCCCCTTTTTAGAATGAACTTTTTCCAGAGATTCCCCAGATACATCTCACTGTGGAATTTTTATGATCTTCCCATCTCCTGGCTGTGCCTCTTGGAGGTGATAGGTTCTGGCCATCTGGCTTTTCTCCCTCCATTGTATCATGTGTGGGTTATACAAATTCGATATAAGGTTAAATATATTCAGGTTACATCAAGAAAGGATTTCTTTATCAGCTTCCCCCCCTTTTCTTCTTCCACTGAAGAAATGACAGATTACACGGATCTGACAGCATGCCTGACAAGCCCTAACCTTTGTGGTGATGTCAGAGTCTATGCCAGGCCACCAAACGTAACTCCGGGCTAAAGCCTTCGTGTGGGCCATTCCTGGATGGCCCTCGTGCAAACTGGTTAACATCCTAGGTCTCAGGTGGCTGGGAACTACTACCCTGCATCCCCACAGTAGGCAACCCTGCTGGGTGGACAATTCATGCTGCTTTGCTCTGAAAGGCATAAATGGGGCAACTAAAGAACTTTCTGGCCAGAGGTCTGGAAGCAAGTTAGGACTTGTCTAACGCGTGCCAGAAGGTCTTGCTTGTTTTGTACAGAGATGATGATGTCATCAAAGTATGGTATAATGCCAGGGATACCCTGCAGCAACCGCTCCAAAAGGCATTGGAATATGCCAGGAGCCACAGATACCCCAAACTGCAAGTGTTTACATTTGAATGCTCCCCTGTGTGTCACAATGGTTTGGGCCATAGCAGTTGTTTCATCAACAGGCAGCTGTTGATAAGCTTGGGCCATGTCAAGCTTAGCAAATATGGTGCCCTTTTCCATTGAATAGAGGAAATGTTGAATTACAGGGTAGGCGTTAGTGCGCAAGGCCTTATTCAATATGCTCTTATAGTCTGTGTATAATCTGATAGAGCCGTCATGTTTATTCGGGGTCACTATAGGGGTTTCCCATAGTGCATAATCCACAGACTTCAGGACCCCTTAGGATATTAATTTATCAATTTCTTTATCAACTTTTGGTTTCAATGCAAAAGGAACACGTCGGGGCTTCAACCTGACAGGTGTTATGGCTGGGTCTAATGCAAAAGAAATTGGGGAGCCCAATTTTTTCGTTGAAAACATCCTTAAACTCAGCTAATAATGACTCAATGTCTTGGTTTTGAGTGCAACGTATGCCAGTCACTTTAAGATCTAAAGCATTAAACTAGTCTAGCCCTAGCAAACTAGGTAAAGTGCCTTCTACAATAGTAAGGGGTAAATGTCCCTTGAACTCTTGAAAATTAATTGCAAACTTGCCTGTTCCTATGACTGGTATGTTCCGCCCTTGATAGTCTTTGAGAGACAGATTGCAAGGTTGAAGTTGCTTCTTGGAGATGGACGGAATCAGTGTCTTCAGGGTGCTCCAGGAAAGTATGGACAGAGACAAACCGGTGTCAATCTCCATTGGACACTCTTTACCTTTTAATGAGATGGTTACATGAAGTTTATAATGTGCAGCTGTTGTGATAAATTGTTTAGAGAGTCAGTGGGAGATGCTCTAGTAACAGTAAAACATTCATCTCTTTGTTTCTGGTATCTAGCTGGTGGCTGAGGCTGTGATTGCGGTGTTTTCTTTCCAGATTTGCTGATCCTAGCTATATGGCCCTTTCTCTGGCAGTTTAAAGAAATAGCATTTCTAAACCGGCAGGCAGGTCTTAAATGATAACCCCCGCAATTCAAGCAAATTACCTGTGCTGTAGGAAACTGTTGTGGTTTGTTTCCTGGGTTCCAGCCTCTTTGCTGTTGAAGTTGTTGGTGATTGGTGAGGTGATTAACGTCTTTGCCATAGTCTAAAAACTCGTCAGGGGTAAACTCTTCAAAATGAACAGTAGCATTTGGTTTAGTCACTGGACTGCTAGTCACGCCTTGGATCTCAGCCGCAGAGAAATTGGACATCTCAGCAGCTTGAGCCTCTTTTATGGCCATTTTTAAAGTGAGGTCACCTTTTGCCAACAGACGTCTTTGGAGTCTGAGGTCTCTCACTCCGCATACCAGTTGATCAAGCAGCATGTAATCAAGCTCTTTAAAACCGCATTGCAATTGCCGTTCGGAGAGCCACCATATACATACTAATGGTCTCACCTTCCGCTTGTGCCTACCACCTAAAAGCATGTTGCCTAGCGATTCGAGAGGGCTTGGGACATAATGGTTACTAAGGATTTCCTGGAGGGCTTCCCAGGAAACCTCTTTAACAGATTGTGGTGCCAATAAAGCGGTGGCAGTGTCGAAGACAACTGCCCCACAGAAACTTAGGAAATAAGCTTTTTTTCTGTGATTCGATATGTCCGCCAAGTCAGCAGTGTCTAGAAAACACTCGAATCGATTAATGTATGAATACCACATCTCCGTTGTAGGATGGAAGCATGGGAATGCTGGAGGGGAAGACATCTCGTCAGCCGGCTGAGGTAACTTCACGGCACGCTTCGAATCCTTCGGGAAACTGGTGTGCCTTCACTGCATCGATCCCACCCTCGTCGCCAGTTTTATGAGGTACAAACGACGTCCACGATCTTGCTAAGTTCAACCTTTTATTTACTCTTAACTATTAACTGATAACCACGGTAGCCACTGCTTGCGCGAGTCAGCTGACAGAAATGAGCAACAGCTGACGCTGTCTGACAGCTCACTTTTATATCACTCACTGTTAGATGGCTCAGCCAATGGGAACGAATTTTTAATTCTTGGTAATAAAATGGCAAGTAGAAAGGCTCACTTCTACTTGCCATTTAGAAAATATTAGAAAGAATGAGAAGGTTAACCTTTGCTTTGTTTCCAATCTCCTTTTCTTGACTTGGTCTTCATAAAAAATAGCTTTGGAATTGTGTTAAAATATGCCATATGTGTTAAAATAAAATTCTTCCTGTTTATGTATAAGTATGCAAAAAGTTTCAAGATTAATCCAAGATGTTTAATGGCTTTAAATAGTGTTGTACTAAGGTTTAAGTCAGAGGTCTTCAAACTTGGCAATTTTAAGACTTGTGGACTTCAACTCCAGAATTCTCCAGTCAGCTATGCTGGCTGGAGAATTCTGGGAGTTGAAGTCCACAAGTCTTAAAGTTGCCAAGTTTGAGGACCCCTGGTTTAAGCAGAAAGAGGTTCCAGCTGAAAATATACCATGAATACCATAAAGATGCTTTCTTTCTTTCTTTCTTTCTTTCTTTCTTGCTTTCTTGCTTTCTTTCTCTTTCTTTCTTTCTTTCTTTGTTTCTTTGTTTCTTTTTCCTTCTTTCCCTCTTTCTTTCTTTTTCTTAAAAGGAAGAAAAAGAAAGAGGGAAGGATAGGAAAAAGAAAGAAAGGGAGGGAAGGGAGAAAGAGGGAAGGGAAAGGAATGTGAATGAGATATGGATGGATGGATGGACGGACGGATAGAGGGAGGGAAAGAAAAAGGAGAGGAAGGAAGGATCACAAACTCTGGCACTAGACACAGCTTCAGAGGATGCTTTGAAACAGCACAGCAATCCAGGGCTGGAAGGGACCTCAGAGGTCATCTAGTCCAACCCCGCACCAAGAGCATTGTTAAAGTGAATTTCTATCTTTTGACCCACCCAGTCATGTGACCACCAAGCCACAATCAGCCAGTCACATGACCAGTAAGCCACACCCACAAATTAGGCCATGCCCACAGAACCAGTTGTTAAGAAATTTGAATCCCACCCCTGAATATAGAGAATGGGGGGGGAGGGCCTCTAGGCGTGGTGTGTTCTGTGCAGGGGTATAAAATTTATTGTTTGAATATGGAAGCCTGTGGAAAGGAAACTTCACGAGGACAGTGGTGTCACCCAAGCAGGAAAAGCCCAAAGGGAACATCAAACCAGCCATAAAACAAACTTGCATAGGAAAAGAAATCAGATAAAAGGTATTAAAGAAGCCCCTTAGACAAAAGCCCAAATAATTAAGAAAACTAAGGAAACAAGAAAAGAAAACCCTTACAAACACAAGACATGCCAAATCAGCAAAACAAACAGACAAAAGACACAAAATATATTGCATAGGAGACAGACAGGAGATTGCCACAAAACAAATATAAGAAACCATTAAGCAAAAAAAAAAAAAAAGATTAGGACGAAACCGATAATCCAATCAAACCACCCCGCAAAGTTTGCCTTCTACACCCCGCGGAGTTTACCCTCCAGCAGAAATGAAGACAACCCCTGACAGGATTTAAAACATTAAGAAATACAAACACAAGCACACACACACAAAAGGAGAAAAGGTATAAAAAATCAGGGACTTATCATACAAAGCTAGCTAGCCCAGGAACGCAGACTTCTTGCTATCTCTCGCCTTCCTGAAAAATAAAAAGATCCAGCTTTCAAGCAGTTGTCTGTATCCTTGCACCGGAGCTCTCCCAGCGGGAAAATCGAATCCTCAGAAGAAAGGCATTTTGACAGCCTTTCAACATACCCAATCCACTTTGGAAGGGACTTGAAGGCCCATTTGCAAACATTTATTTTCTTTAATAAACCTTTGAATTGTGAACCAGACCTGTTTCTGTGTTGTGAGTATTGAATAATTTGGGTCTTATATCTCACACCCTCCAAAATATGTACACTTAAGAAATTACTGTTCATTTTGCATCTGAAAAGACAGTATTTTAAATTTCCACCTGCCAACTTTCAGCTTCACTTTTACTTCCAAGAATGCACTTGAGCCCCAAAGGAGCTTCATCAGTTTTTGTGGAAAGTAAAAAAGAAAACATGGGTAACTGAAGCACAGAACATAGTTTGCAAATGTATCCAGCTTCTCAGAAAAAGTGAGAATCCCTGGGTGAGGAGATTAAAATTTAGATCTCCATGGCAGCCATTTTGCAATGGGCAAGCTCTCCCAAGGAAGTTTTTTTCAGCACACAGATACATTTCCAAATTTCAAGAAAAGACCATGAGTCTGAAAGATTCTGCTGTTATATATAATCATTTTCTCTCCACTTATAGCATTTGCAAAATTTGAATAAAATGGCTACTGCTTAACAAAGTAATTAAAACACACACAGAAAAAGATTTTTATATACTTCTTTCCCTCAAACATATAGGAAAGATTGTGCTGGCAGGAAGAAAGGATTTTCCTGCATCCAGTAATGTTGTTGAATACAGTTTCTGCACTACAGAGCTACCAATAAAGCAAGTCTAAATGGGAAGGAGGAAATAGCTAAATCTCTTGTCAGTTTTATTTTAAGCTTCACTGCTAGAATTGTTTTATTGGTGGCAGGAATTAACATAACTTTTGTGATGCTTTTCATCCTCCCTTGTGAACTGAGACACATAGGGCCCCTACAATTATTTTTAAGCCTCTAACAAAAGACTACAACATATTTGATTTAAATATGAAAATTCTACTTGTCATTGTCAGTGGTTTCTCATAACCAACTTCCCTGACTATGCACTGGGGTGATGATGATGAAATACAGTGTTCGTATTCAGATTTAATTTCGCATTTAATTTCACTATTTCTATTAAATTAGTTTCCATATGTGAAAATAGATGTTGTGCTAAAGTGATAAAATTTTACTCTGACACTCTTTATAATCATAATAAACATTTTTGAAGAACATCTATTATTAAAATGGTTTTTGCATGACAGAGGAAAATAAACATGTCATCTGAAAATAATCTTAGAAAGACGTTGGTCTTTCTACACTGGTATAAGCAGCTGATGAGAGAATTAGTCACATGTGTGTGTGTGAATGCACATGTATGCATGGCCCTGTGCACATGTAGATGTTTTTTGATTGTTGGTTTTTTTTTAATTATATGATATTGGCTCAATTTTTAATTTTGGCAGAGTTTGCAAGTTGAATGGATTCCTGACATGACCACTTTAGGTATAGGTTAATCAGTGGTTAATACTGAGAATAGGTTAGACAGAGAACAAGAACATGTAATAAACAAGATATACATTGAAGACTGTTCTTTATTTCTTGCAATAGGTGGAATCAACCTACTTTCCAAAGCACATGAAGGCAGGTCAGGAAGCAATGGATAGAAACTAATCAAGGGGAGAACAAGCCTAGAACTAAGGAGAGATTTCCTAACAATGAGAACAATTGATCAGTGGAACGGCTTGCCTTCAAAAGTAGTGGGGTGCTCCGGACTTCCGGTTTGTCGGCTTCGCGAGCGGCAGGGATTTGCGAAGCTGCGCGATCCCTGCCGCGCTAGCCGCTTCTGGGGCTCCGACCCAGACGGGTACGGAGCTAGGCTGCCCTGCAGGGGCAGCTGAAGGTAGGGGATCCGGAGAGGGGTTTGGGGTGTTGCAGACCCCCTCCCGACCGGTAGAACCCCTTTTCCCAGGACGGTGCAGCGGCGGACCGTAATGGCCGCCACAAAGAAGCTGGCAGCCGGGTAAGAATGCGCAGGAGGAAGTGGAGAAAGTGCTTGAAAGGAGAAAGTTTTTCTTGGCTCCTAGGACTCTAAGACATATTTAATAAAATTCCTGAAAAGTATGACTTTCTGAATAATACCTGCCAGAAGAGGAAAAAAGCGGCAATTTGATGGTGCTGAAAGGATAGCTTACCCTCTTTTCCTACGGAATAAATAACTGGATATTAAGAAACCTATTTTTTTTAGGTGAAAATTGGTTTTAAGCGATGAGTGGGAAGAGAGAGGATTAAAAAGAAAATATTTGTATGCTAAGACTTTGTTGGAGGAGATGCCTTAAGGATTTGAAGACTAGAATATATTGTAATAAGATTTTAAACAGATTTGGACTTTCTTTCTCTTTGATTGATATTACCCCAGAAGGAGAAAGTGAGAACTCTGCCTTGGTTTGGACTGACTGATAACTTTGGGACTGCTTTATTTTTTTTATTTTCTTTGGAATATTCTGGTTGTTGTAAGAAGAAAGAAGGGGAAAAGAAAAGAAAAGATTTATAATGGCTTTTTCTGTTGAGGAACTGAGAAAAGAATATGAGCAAGCAAAAAAAAATGGTAAAGATGGTGTGGAAGAAGCTTTCCTTTTTTTAGAAATGGCGCTTACTAACTATCAACAAACATTACAACAGATGAAGACAGCAGAGGAACAAGAAAGAAAGGAAGAAGCCATTTTTAATGAATCTCAGAATTTGATCAAGAAAGAAGGAAGAGAGAAAAGAAGAGAACTAAAGGACTTAAGATCTAAAAAAACATTTAAGAAAGGGAAAAATAAGGTGCAAAATCAATATGATGATAGTAAACAAAAGGGAAAAGGAACACGACAGAGAAGGGAAGCCAGTAAGGCAGAGGCTAGAAGAAGGGGGGGTAGAAAGGTTTGTTGGGAGAAGAAAGAAAGGGAAAAGGTGGAGAAAAGCTACAATGTTTTGAAATTAAATGAAAAAAAGGGATTTTTTTTTAGGGATAATGGATAAAGTATAATTTTTTCAAAAGATTTTGCAAGGTACATAAGATGAGATGGTAGTATTGTAATGGTTTAAGAGTTGATAAGAGATTAAAATGTTAAAATGTTTAATAATGATTGGTTTTAAAATTTAATAACAGGGGAGGTTTAGAATACTGTTTTAATTAAAGAGTTTAATAAGATTATGGTATTGATGTTATTATAAAATTTTTATTATAGTATTTGTTTTTAATATCTGGATTTATTGTCTAATTATGTATTTAATTATTTTGGATGTACTAGTTAGATAGAATGTACCAAGCAAAATCGGATTGGGTATTGGATGTTATCTTAAAGGTTAATTTGATTAATTTAGGGGGGAGATAGAAAGGCATCATACTCTGATTAATGATTTCAGGAGAAACTTATTTTCTTCTTTTTTATAAGGAATGAGACAAAGGGATGATAAAAAATGGACAAAAGATACAAATATAATGATTCAAACTAAGATGATTAATTAAGATAGAATTAAGAAGAGTGAAATATGTGGAGAAGTTAATATAGAAGACTTAGAATGGTAAATAAAATAAGTAATGATATGTAAGATGAGCATGAATATAATTGAAGTCCATGAAGAGAGAGATACCTGGGTCCAAGTTACTTTCCAAAAAGATTTTTTTTATGTTTTGTGTGTTGTGTGTATATGTTTTTTTGGGGGGGAGAATTAGTAAAAACTTGCAGAAATATAGAATGAGAATAATGGTAACTAAGTCAGAAAGAAATAGATGAAATAATAATAATGATATTGAATAAGAGTAAAGAGAAGTAAAGAGAAATTGAATAAGAGGTTTTTGTATGTTATATGGAAATGGTTTAAAACAGAATCATAATTTATCTGACTTGTTAAATTTACAATGAAAAAAGGTTTAAACATGTAATGAATAATGATGATTTGTGTGTTTTAAAAATTAATAAAACTTGTTTTTTAAAAAAAAAAAGTAGTGGGGTGCTCCAACACTGGAGGTTTTTAAGAAAAGATTGAACAACCATTTGTCTGAAAAGGTATAGGGTTTCCTGCCTAAACAGGGGGCTGGACTAGGGGGTTAGACCCCCAAGGTCCCAACTCTATTATTCAGTTATATGGGGCAAAATTTCCAACAAATCAATCCGTTCCAAAAAGTTGAGGTTCATAGACTTTGTGATTTAATAGAAAGGCACCAAAGACGTGACATGGGGAATTATTGGAAATTATTGAACCTTTTGCAGTTTCAGTTTGGGTCATGAGTAAGAATAATTCTTCCCTCATTGCCACTAACCTCCTGAGCTAAAACAAAAAATTATGGTTATTATGATTTAGTTTCATGAGACTTTTAGAAAGACCAGAATTTTTGCTCTTTAGATTTCACTTCACACTGTGCTGACTTCTTAGTCCTTGTTTGGTGATTGGATAAATAAGTTATATGTTCCAGGTACATAAATTACATTATGTATTCAAAACACTAGATATCAGAGAGGATTCATATGCTGTATGATATGAATATATCAGATAGAAGAAGTGTCACATTAAAACAACTGAAAGCCCAGGTACCAAGTTCACATTGATTTAAATGAATCTTACACTTCCGAGAAATTGAGTATCTTCATGTTGTCTTCACAAATGTGGCATTTCAACCACTGGGGCCATTTTGCAAGTTTTGGGGAATGCCAATGTTCTTTGTGGTTATTGAAAATGATCAATATGCTCTGTCATCTCTCTCTAGGTCAAGAATCTGCTATATTAACAGATAACAGATAAATCAGAGTTGTAGGTCATCTAGTCCAACTCCCCGTGCAAGCAAGAGACCCTACACCATTTCTGATAAATGGCAGTCCAATCTCTTCTTGAAGGTCTCAAGTGATGGCTCTCCCACAACTTCTGAGGGCAAGCTGTTCCATTGGTTGATTGTTCTCACTGTCAGAAAAGTTCTCCTTATTTTCAGGTTAAATCTCTCCTTGTTCAGTTTCCATCCATTATTCCTTGTCTAGCCTACAGGCGCTTTAGAAAATAGCTTGACCCCTTCCTCTCTGTGGCAGCCCCTCAAATATTGGAAGACTGCTATCATGTCTCCCCTGGTCCTTCTCTTTACTAGACTAGCCAAGCCCAATAACCATTCTGCGTATGTTTTAGTCTATATGATTGATGGATGGAAAGATGCCACTTAAAGATAAAGAAAGAGGGGATCAAACTACAACAATAAAGACCTGGAAAATCATGGGACAGGTAGATCTCACTAAGATAAATTAATGAAAAGTTTTTAGCATCCAGAAAGTGAACTGTAAGGGACAGCCATTTATTGATCATTAGTCCTGGCATCAACAGATGTGGATTTGAATGCACTAATCTGAATAAAAATGTGTTTTATGTACACAGATCGTAACAATGACTAGTCAGATACCTTTGCACTTGACAAAGCAGAACCAGCAGATCTTTCTTGGTCAAAAAGCATACAGATAATTGCCATTTTCCACTCATTCTCATCTGATGTAGAAGCATGAAACTCTTGTGATGAATCATCAGAGAGAAGAGCTCCTTCTTCCATACACATGCAATAGATTTCCTGTTTCCAGAGGACAGCTCAGCTTTGCATCAGTCAATTTTGCCAAACTCTCATTCAAGTCTGCTGGGGTGAGCCCCAAAGAGGAGCTAGAAAAAAAAAATGGATTTAAAGCAGAGATTGTAAATGCTTTTGGCAGTTGGCAACATATCAGCGCTAGGCCTTGAGGACCAATTCGCACAATGAAATGTAACATTAATTTTGGCTGCCTATCTAATAGCTCCCATGGTCATTACTGCTATGTGTGTAGCCAAGCAATTTTCATATTAATCTTTTCAAAAGCACTCACCACTTGTGTTAGTGGAGGCTTAACTGAAACCTCATCTGGCCAGGAGGACAGGAGATTATAACCTTTCCCACTTGTTTCACACTTCTACTTTTTGGTTCCTGTGGCCTATCCAGGGAGGGCATAGAGGGCCAAAGTGTTGCTAACAGAGTAAGTTTGAGGGGTTTTCACACTGCTACTGTTTCCACTCCTTGATCCCTCAAATATGCATCCCCAAATCTTCACCTCTACCTTTCTCAAAATGCTAATGGAGAGTCCAAAAGGAACCCCTCCAGGCTACAAACTACTACAGATTCCAGAACAGTGATTCCCAAAGTGGGTGGTACCACCCCCTGGGGGTGGTGGGATGACTTAGGGGGCTCTAAGAGGCAAGGAGGCCAGCAGGGGGCGTTAAGAGGTGGCAGTGAGGCATTGCAGGTGGGCCCCTCGCAGGGCGCAATTCAGAGGTGGGATTCTACCGGTTCATTACTGTTCCCGGTAGTTTGGAGAACTAGTAAAATGGCCCCCTGGCTGGCCTTGCTCCTCTCCACCCGTTCCTCCGTTCCCTGTCTGGTCAGTCCTTATTGTGCATGCGCAACATCGCTGACAGCCACAGCGGCGTGTTGGAAAAGCGGAACAAGCAAAGCTGGAGATCAGTAATTTTCACTGCAAAGTGAAGTTTGAGGTTAAAGGAATGGGGGTTAGAGTCCAGCCGCACCGAAAAAACCACGCAGCATCTGGAGGCTTTTTGCAGCAAAAATTACTGACCTCCGGCTTTGCTCTGCTTCTCTAATGCACTGCCGCTGAGTTCTAGGCAACGGCCATGCAGGCTCACCCCATTGACTGCTACACCACTCCACTCAGACTTGTTTGGGCAAGTCCGGTGCAGCAGGCTCAATGGGGTGGACTGCAGGGCCAGCGCCTAGAATGCAGCCACAGCAGTACGTTGGAGAAGCAGAGCAAAGCCAGAGGTCAGTAAGTTTTGCTACAAAAAACCTCCAGCCACCATGTCTTTTTTTCAAAGCAGCTGCAGTCCAGCCACCCTGAAAAAAACTTGTGGCGGCTGCAGGCATTCGTGACAAGGGCGACCTGGGCTGGCGGAGAGCCCAGTGATAACAATGGTTCAACCCTGGCTTGCCTTCCCTGGCAGCTAGCTGTGGGAGGAAGGTAAAGTCACAGCAGTGGGATGACAAAAGAGACAGTCATGGGGGAGGAAAATGGGCCTCTGAAAGGGGAAACGGGGTGATGCAGGATTAGGCTAGGCCTTTGACAGATTAGGCTATGCCTGCCTGGGCAGAAAATAGGTAGATAGGATAAGGAAGGGATAGAGAGAGAGAGAATGAGAGAAAGAGAGAGGGAAAGAGAGAGAGAAAAAGAAAAAGAGAGAGAGAAAAAGAGAGAGAGAGAGAGAAGGAAAGAGAGAAAGAGGGAAAGAGAAAGAAGGAACAGACAAGAAAGTAAAGAAAGAAAAAGGGAGCGAGAAAGGAAGAAAAGGGATAGACAAAGAAAGAGTGCGAGATGGAAGGAAGGGACAGAAAGAAAGAGAGAGAGAAAGAGAGGGAATGAGAGAGAGAGAGAAAGAAAGAGGGAGGGAGGAGAAAGTGAATGGGATATGGAGGGAGGGAGGGAAAGAGATGGAGAGGGAGAGCAAGAGAGAGAGAAGGAAGAGACAAGAAAGAAAAGAAAGAGAAAAGGGAAAGAAAAATGAGAGAAAGGAAGAAAAAGGATAGACAAAGAAAGAGGGGGATGGAAGGAAGGGACAGAAAGAAAGAAAAAAGAAAGAAAGGGAGGGAGGGAGGGAGGAGAAAGTGAATGAGATATCTAATCCAACCACCTGCTCCAGCAGGGTTAGAAGGGAGTGTGTGTGTGTGTGTGTGCGCGTGCATGGCTGTCAAAACTCCAAAAATAGGTCAAGTAGCTCTGGGGAGGTCAGTCATAAATTAGAACACTTACTAAACAACTGGCCATTAAGCAAGGACCACTTACATTTGGTTTGCCAGTCACATGGCCATCAAGCCATGCCCAGCCAGCAAGCCACGCCCAGTCAGTCACATGACCACCAAGCCACACCCACAAATTAGGCCATGCCCAAAGAATTGGTTGTTAAGAAATTTGAATCTCACTCCTGGGTGGGAGGCACTGAAGATGAGTTTGTAGCACCAAGGGGGCGGTGGACTGAAAAAGTTTGGGAACCACTGTTCTAGAAGAACAAAACTCCATTGCCTCATGTCTTAATACTGTACTATATGGGATTTGAATCAATTCTGGCACACAATTATTCCAACCTCTCAACTTATTTCTGCAAGTGTGACTATCATCTATGGCTAATAGCTGAGTACTATGTTTTCTTAAGATTCATTTTACACTTTCGTTCTTTAAGAAAGCCTACCAGTCCTATACAGAAAATTCAAAATATGCAGTTTACTGTGTTTTGAAATGCTTGCATATTAGCGTTCCTTTGCAGAGAAGTGGAACTGTGCAACCTTGTTTAAACCTGAGTAATTTGGAATAGCTCCTTTGGAGTCTGAATTTTAATTAGAGTGGTTGACTTGCAGCATGTGCAGATTTTCAAAGGACTATTTATTTTCCACCAATCTGTTTTGTGTCAGTACTCCTTGGAATTTTTAACAAACATTAATTAGAACACTTGCTTGTTGTTCACATTATAGAACAGCAACTAATATAGAGTAGTTTTTCAGATTTACTTGAGTTCCATATGACCATTTAGGCAACCAATTCAAAAAGGGGGGGCTCGCACCTCCAATATAGCACCTTGACTGACTAGAAGAAGATGTATTAGAAGTGTATAACACATGCTCTTATTTGCCAGCTTTCTCCTTGAGCAATACTTTTAAAAGAAAAAAGGCAAACGAAATTGTATATTTTAAAGCACATCTTCTTGAATAGAGCAGTATCTTTGACAAAATGCTAGCAATCCTACTTCTCTTCCAGACAAATCAGCAATATCTCATCAATTGCCTTAACTGCTTATATTATCTAAACTCTAATTATCTAAATATCTAAAGTAAAAATCACCAGACAATCAGTGGAGGTCAAAGAACATATATTTATTCACACAAAGTTGTCAAGTAGCTTTGGAAAGGCAGCTGCATAGAATTGCTCTCCATCTCCTTTTTTTATAAAGTTTTGTAGTTTAGATATTCAACCAGTCATGATCAATGGAATGGAATGCTTGAGTTATTATAAAAAAATTATAATATTTAGTTATTTATTTTTTATTTATTTGATTTGTCAATCACTTACAAGATAATAGATATAAGTATAAACATGAGTAAGAATACAGGAAATAGGTACGAATAAATGGGGACAATAGGACAGGGACTGTAGGCACGACGGTGCATTTATGCACACCCCTTACAGACCTCTTAAGAATGGGGTGAGGTCAATAGTGGTTAGTTTGAGGTTAAAGGAGTGGGGGTTAGAGGATGCAACAACAGAGTGCAGTGGTCCCCAACCTTTTTTATGCCGCAGCCCGGTACCGGCATCAGCTGGGCACCGCCATCTTGTTTTGATGAAAAAGTGCTTCCGGTGAGCTCACCGGAAGCACTTTTCATCAAAACAAGATGGCTGCGCCAGCTTCGGTGAGCTTTTCCGGGTAAAAAGCCATTTCTACCGGAAAAGCTCACCAGAAGCGCTAGGCGCCGCCATCTTGTTTTGATGAAAAGTGCTTCCGGTGAGCTTTCTACCTGGAAAAGCTCACCGGAAGCACTTTTTCATCAAAACAAGATGGCGGCGCCCAGCAAACCAGCGGCCCGGTAGGATTTGTTCCACGGACCGGTACCGGTCCGCGGACCGGTGGTTGGGGACCCCTGAGGTAGTGCATTCCAGGCATTGACCACTCTGTTGCTGAAATCGTACTTTCTGTAATCAAGTTTGAAGCGGTTTACATTGAGTTTGTATCTGTTGTGTGCTCTTGTATTGTTGTGGTTGAAGCTGAAGTAATCATTGACTGGTAGGACATTGTAGCAGATAATTTTGTGTGCTAGGCTTAAGTCTAACTGTAGGCATTCAAGGTTCAAGGTTGTCCAAGCCCAAAATCTCAAGCCTGGTGATATAGGGTATTGTGTTGCGAGCAGAGGAGTGTAGTACTCTTCTCGTGAAATACTTGTGGACTTGCTCGATTGCATTAATGTGTGATATACAGTGCGGATTCCAGACAGATGAGCTGTATTCAAGTATTGGTCTGGCAAAAGTTTTGTATGCTCTAGTTAGCAATTCGATATTTCTGGAGGAGAAGCTTCGTAAGATTAGATTTACAACTCTTAATGCCTTTTTGGCAATTCTGTTACAGTGAGCTCTGGCACTTAGGTCATTTGATATGAGAACTCCAAGGTCCTTGACAGAGTGAGGATCATCAACGAGGTCATATCCGCCTAGCTTGTATTTGGTGTACTGATTTTTTTTACCAATGTGTAGAACAGAGCATTTGTTGGTTGAGATTTGGAGTTGCCAGATGTTTGACCATTCAGACAGATAATCAAGGTCGCTTTGAAGGATAGTAGTATTGTCAGTGGTGTTGAATAGTTTTACGTCATCTGCAAAGAAGATGCAGTTGCTTATAAGGTGATCGCAAAGGTCATTTATATAGAGTATAAAGAGTGTGGGTCCTAGAACGTTGCCTTGGGGGACACCACTGTTAACTGGAGCAGGGTTTGATAAAGCGCTCCCTATTTTTACTATTTGTTACCTATTTGACAGGAATGTAGTAATCCACTTATGGAGGGATCCAGAAATGCCATAAGAGTTTAGTTTTAACAGTAGTTTGTCGTGTACCACAGAATCAAAGGCTTTGCAGAGGTCTATGTAAATTGTGTCTATAGCTTTACCCAGGTCAAGTATAGTAGTCAATATGTTTTTGCAGTGTAGGAGTTGTAGATTGCAGGACAATTTTTTCCTGAAACCAAATTGTTTTTTTGGAGAGTAGGTTGTTTGACTCTAAGTGGAGAGTGATGAATTGGTTAATGATTGATTCCATGACTTTGCATGTGACACAACACAGTGAGATTGGTCTGTAGTTTTCAACCAGGCTGGGGTCACCTTTTTTGAAGACCGTAGCTAAGGACCATAGGTTTGGTAAAGAGCTGATTCTGAATGATATCTCATATATAATGCTTAGGGGTTCCACTACGGCAGAAGAGAGCTTTTTAAAGAAGTATGCACATAATCTATCAGGGCCAATAGATAGGGATGGTGTTAGGTTTCATAATATGGGAATTCCAGTTGAGCCCTCCTTGCCAACAAACTGGAGACCGCGATCATCCGCGGCTTCGGTCTGTGCTCTCTCATCGGAGAGCCTCAATCATTTCGCTGAAGCTGCCTCCAGGGGGGTGGAGAAAGGGGAAGCCGCCAGCCAGGTTGAGGGGAGCTATATATCCCCCTCTTGGCTTGGCAATATTTCATCCTGAAGACAACTGTAGTGGTCTAAAATGGCCACCCTGAAGAGGAAGACCCAGCTGGAGTAAGATTGTGCAGGAGTGAAGAAAGAAGCGGACAGTATGAGAACTGAGACAATTGGACGCAACAGCTAAATAAAAGGTACCCTGGGATTAATGTAATAAGAATTTTTAAGAAAGACAAGAAAGCAGTGGAAATACAAAGGGAAGGGGGTAAAAAGGACAAAATAACTTTGACAGCTGAGCAGGGGCTTTGAACTGTGAAAGGAAGAAGCTAGAATAAGATATTTAATTAAATTGGACTAAGATATTTTGGCACTAAACAGGCATAATTAAAGCTGGACTTAAGAGGCTCAAAGAAAAAAAGGGGGGGATATACTAATTGGAGATTTGATTGTACTGGAATATTGAGGTTTGAAAAGCCCTGAATAATAAAACTGGGGAAGAAAGGTGAAGATACAACGGAGAGTGGCATCTTGTGGACAAAATTTTAACTAAAAAGGAAAAAAAAGACCCTGTTTCTCTATGAACTTGATTTGATACAAGTAAAGGAAATATTGAAACAATAAAACAGGAACCCCGGAAAGTGAAAGTTATATTTGAACAAAGGAAAAATCAAGAAAAGACTGACTTGGGGATTAATTGGTGATTTTGGTATAGACCCATGGCGGGAATAATTGTGAATCTAGAAAGCTTGAAGAAGGAAGAAGAAAATTAGAAGTTGATCTTTGGATTTTACTGACTGTAAGATATAAAAGTATGCAATGATATTTCTTCTGGAAATAAAAATGGAACTGAAAAATATGAAAGAACTACTACATGAAAGAGGTGAATCATTGGGCTTTGTCTTAAAATCTTTGGAAATGGCTATTGAAGGACATGAAGAAAGAATCTCAGAGGAGGAGGAGTTGATTCAAGGAGAAGCCATCTTTAATAAATACTTAACACAAAGAACACTTCAAAGAAGAGGGAAAAGAAGGGGGTTTAAAAATTTGAGATTTAAGAAGGTAACTAAAAAGGGGAATACCTGTGAAACTAGGAAAGGCAAAAAGAAACAGCAGAAAAGCAAAACGGGGAAGGAAGATATAAAGAGGGAGGGGGATAAAAACTGGAGAGGGAAAATAGGTGGGAAAATAAGGGGGAAGAGAGGCAATGAGAAACAGGAGCAGGAAATAAAGAAATATGGGAACTGCAAAATAATGAAAAGAAACTGTTTATTTAAAAGACATAGAGATAATGGTTGATTAAAAATTAAGAAAAGGGGAGGGCGGGGCTGACGTTGCGACGATATGATGTGTGTTCTTGGGGCTCCAGGATCGCCGTTGATATCTCCCCAGCTGGACGGTCCTTTTGGACCAGAACCGTTCCGTAGAGATAGTAATAGAGGAGGGTGCATCCTGTTGATCCCAAGGACATTGCAAAGTCCCTGGCTGATCCAGAAGAAGCCCTTTCTTCTGGCTGCGGAGAAGCAGCCATTGAAGCTGCTGAAAGTTGGGACAGCTCCAGAACGGAAGAAAGAAGAAAGTGTGTCAGTTTGGTGAGAAACTTTTAAACACTCCATTTGGGAAGAGAACACCGTAAGAGGGGGGGGTCATGAAAATTTGTAAAGTGAAGACAGAAGAGAATAAGCAGCAAAAATAAGCTTGAAATCAAATTAAGTGGTTTTTTTTTTTCCTGCTGGACTTTGTTATAGACGCCAAAAGATTTTAACTATAAACTGGATTGTTTTTTTTTCTTTTCCTCTTTCTTAATGTTAAGTAATAACTCTTGGGAAAATGATAGGTTTTTTTTGGAAGCTTTATTTGGTTTGATTTTAAAAAGGGACTTTTTAACCTTTTTTAGTTGTCCTGGCTATAAAGAAAGAGAAAGTAGAGTAAACTAAGTAACACTGCCATCTAGAAGCTTGAATACATTGTTTTTTATTGTGCTTCTCACTTCTGAGAACAAAGGGACTTGGACTTTTATCTCAAGGACTTTTCAGCTTGTCTGTTTGTGTGCATTAATAAGATAGTGGGATGAGCATGGAAGAATGTTATTGCAGGTGCTCCTTTTGTAAACTATCTGTGGCTGGAGTCTGGAGTTGAAAGAAAAGAGATTATAGTGACCTTGAACAAAGAGTCCCATAGAAATTTGTTTGGATTTTGACAAAAGAGCCTTGGACATTGTATTGTGGCAGTGTTTTGCTTTGTGACAGATTTTTTTTTCTTGCTATTTTCCCCTCTTTTCTTTTGATTTCAGCTGGCATCTGTGCCTGCTTAGCTCTATTCATCCATTTTTTAATTTCCCTAATTGGAAAATACCATTTTCAATTAATTTTTTTTCTTTTTCTTTTTGGAGATTGCTTAATTTTCTGCTGGGCATATTCTACCACACATGATTGGATTAAGGTATAGAAAAACCTAAAGACTTATATTGTTATTGGGGAACCTGTCAGATTTTCCCTATCTAATTGGATTAAGGTGTAGAAGAACCTGAAGACTTTTATTTTTGTTCATGATTTGTCAACAAACAAACTACCTAGAGAAGTCCACATAAGATTTACGAAGAAATATAAAGATAAGGAGATTGTGGTGCTGAAACAAGTACTAAGGAGAGTGAGACAGATAAGAAGAGAGTATCAATTCTTGACCAAAATGTTGATTAAGAAAGGTGTGAATTATAGATAGTTGATACCTGAAGGTCTGATATTTACATGGCAAGAACAAAGACACAGAATAGACTCAACTGATAAAGTGGAACTATTCTAATACTTCACAGGGAAAGAAGAAGAAATAAGACGAGAGGAGGCAATAATTAGAATTCAAGAGGAATGCTTAGAACTAAGAGACAAAGAGGAAGGTGCTGTAGGAGGCAGAGTGGAACCTAGAGAAGCAAGAGAACAGAGATCTACTAGACCAGTAAATCCTTCATATAAAGTATAAAGATGGAAGAGGAAAAACTATTACAATTAATGTAAATTGACTTAATTCAGCTATCAAAAGAAGGAAAATATTTCATAAATTAGAGAAATTAAAATTAGATATAATCTGCCTACAAGAAGTACACATCAAAAAACATGAGCAAATCTTGATACAACCAAAACTTGGGAAAATATATTCCTCGTTGACGAAGTACAAGAAAAAGGGAGTGCTTTTATATATTAGAGACACTATCACAGCTGAACAGGTTTTCACAGATGAGGATGGAAGAATTTTGATGGTGAAAATAATTGATAATGTTAAAACACTTTTAATAGCAATATATGCTCCCAATGGAAGTCAAGAAGAATTTTATAGAAAATTACACATGAAAATAATTGAATTATGGGAGATTTCAATGGAATAGTGGATGTGAAATTGGACTATAAATCACAGAAAATAACTAAGGAAAGCAGAAAGATCCTCCAAAAATCCTTCTTTAAAATGACAGAGGAATTAAATTTAAAAGATGCCTGGAGAGAAAGAAATGTAAAAAATAGGCAATATACCTTTTATTCAAATAGACAGTCACCCTGGTCGGGAATAGATATGATAAAGAAGTCAATGGATTTAATCTCCAATATGCAACAAATAGACATTGAAACAAGTACTTGGGCAGACCACAATCCAGTTAAAATTATATGGAAAGGAAAAAGGCAAAGATCTAGATGGACTTTAAACAATACCATATTGAAAGAAAAAGAATTTACACAAAAAAGTGGAGAAAGAATTAGCGTTCTTTTTTAAAGAAAATAGGACGCCTCAATTCAAAATCTTTGGGATACATTGAAAGCTTATGCTAGAGGATTGATAATAGAGTATACAAGAAAAAGGAACATAAAGAAAAGACAATTGTTACAGACACTGGAGGAAGACCATAAGAGACTTGAGAAGGAGTTACAGAAATATCCACAAAAAAAAAGGATATTAAAATTTAAATGGACACAATTAAACATAGAATGGGATTGATGGAAAAAGAAGAATGAGCACAGAAAATTAGAAGTGCTAAACAGAATTACTTTGAAGATGCAAATAAACCAGGTAGATGGCTAGCATATAAATTAAAAAGAGAGAGAGATTCAAAAAAAGATAATACAATTGATGGATAATCAAGGGAAGATTTGTTATGGAAATGAAGAGAAGAAAAAAAATCATACAGGACTACTATGGAAAATTATATGATCAAGAGAAGGTGGGGGAGGAAAATATTAAACAATACCTGTAAAAGGCAAAGTTACCTCAGATACCTAAGGACATTGAAATGATGTTAGAAGGGAGTATAACAATGATGGAATTAACTGTGGCGTTAAAAAAACAAAATAATGGAAAGGCACTAGGCACAGATGGGTTACCAGTTGAATTTTATAAGACTTTACAGGAATCTTTAAGTCTCCCACTTACTTGAAGTGATGAATGATGTTATGTTAAAGAAGAAAATATCTAATTCATGGACAGAGGCTTATATCGCTCTTATACCGAAGGAGGACGCTGACCCACAACAAATTAAGAACTACAGGCCTATTTCACTGCTGAACTCAGATTACAAAATCTTTGCTTCAATTATGGCAGAAAGACTGAAAAGATTTTTAAACAATTTTATACACTCTGACCAAAATGGATTTCTGTCAAAAAGACAAATCAAAGACAATATGAGAATAATTCTGGACACTTTGGAATACTATGAGGCATATCCAGAGAAGCAAATGGCTTTGATATTTTTAGATATCAAAGCTTTTGATAATGTGAATTGGTGGTTTATGTTATTACAACTGGAGCAGATGGGCTTTGTGGGGAAATCTATTCAAGCCATTGAAGCAATATATGATAGGCAATCAGCAAATGGAGAATTAACAGAAAATATTGATATTAAGAAAGGAACTAGGCAAGGTTACCCCTTGACACCTCTGTTGTTTGTGTTGATTCTAGAGGTACTAAGTAGAAATATTAGAGAAGATAGGGAAATAAAGGGAATGAAAATCAAGAGGGAAGAATACAAACTGCAAGGAGTTTATATTTGTTCCAGACAATTCCAATTAAACTAGGGAAAGATTATTTTGAAGATTTAAACAAAATAGTATTGAAATATATTTGGCAGGGGAAGAAGGCGAGAATTAAATTAAAACTACTACAAGATTCTAGAATAAGAGGAGGTTTTGGTCTACCCAATTTATACTATCAGTTATACTATCAGGGAACAACATTGATGTGGGTTAAGGAATGGATAACATTAAGGAATGTTAGATTATTGACATTAGAAGGCCATGATTTGTTGTTGGGATGGCACGCCTTCTTATGGTACAAGGGGACTAAAACACATGGATATTTTAGGAGGCACTACATACGAGAGGCATTACTATTAATATGGGAGAAAATTAAAAGACAACATTATCTAAAAACACCAATCTGGTTGTCAACCATTGAAGCATTTGCATATCCAGTAATTTATAAAATGGAACAAACAGTCAGATATGGCGAAATATTAAATGAAAAGGGTGAACTTAAATCTTTACAAGAATTAGAAGAACAAGAAATAAGGATGAATTGGTTTTTATATGTGCAAATACAACCTAGATAGGATAAAGACTTTAAAACAGAAGGCTTTTATGATAAATTAACTGGAGAAAATTTTGACAGGTACTGATGAAAAAGGTGATTTAAAAAATTATATGGATACTTATTAGAGGTTAAACTAGAAGAAGAAGAAGTAAAAAAACATGGATTGCTTGGGGAAAGAATTTTGGATATGGGATAGATTTAGAAAAATGGCAAAAACTATGGTCTCAAAATTATAAAATGACAATGTCAACACCATACAAAGAGAATTTGTATAAGATGTTTTACAGGTGGCATCTACCCCCAGAAAGAAAAGCAAGAATGTTCAAGAACAAGTCAGAGAAATGTTGGAAGTGTCATCAGATACCTGGATCATACTATCATATGTGGTGGACATGTGCAGAGGCTAAAACATATTGGATTAAATCCACACATGGTTGTAAAAAATGACAAAGAAACACATAAATTTAAAGCCAGAGTTATTCTTATTGGGTATTATACCTGAAATATACAGTAGAGAATTGATATATTTGATTGTAAATGTATTAACAGTGGCTAGAATTGTATTTGCTAAAAATTGGAAAAATGAGAAACTTCCAATGGAAGATGATGTTATTAAGAAAATAATGGACTGCACAGAAATGAGTAAACTGACATTTGAAATTAGAGAGCAAGAAGATAAACGATTTTATAAAATATTGGATTTATTTTATCAATGGTTAGATAATAAAACAGGGAAATGAAATATTTTATAATACTCTATAATATATGTATAATAGAATTGTAGAGATAGAGTAATGTAGGGATAAAATATTATTGAATAGATTGGTGATGATGAAATGAATGTTACAAAGTAGGTTAAGTTAAAATGGGGATTTGCTCACACAAAATGATATGATAGTAACAGTCTAACAAACAATAATGATAATACTAGAAATAAATATAGTTTATATATAATAGGAGGATTAAATTGTAACTAGAAGGGAATGACTGCAGAGATTGAGCACAAGAGACTGGTACCAACTGACACGCTGTATGTAATTGAAAGATGGTTTTATGTTTTTGTTTGTGTTTTGTGTATGTTCATTTAAAAAAAAAAGAATTAAGAGATGAGGGGTATGGAGGTATGCATGGAGATGAGGGATAATATGAATGTATTTGCAATTATAAATTATTTAGAAAATAGGGAAAAATAAATTTTTAAGAGGAAGGAAGGACACTGATATTTTCACTATGAATGCATGTTTTTATTTTTATCTTTAAAAGAAATGTTAATGTTTAATAAACATATAGTAATAACTGAAATGAACTGTGAGGAGGTTTAAAATGAGATTAATATCAGTGACCAGGACTAGTTAAATGGATTTTTTTTCTTTTTCTTTTTTTGAAACTGTAAATAATCTTATGAAATCAAAGGGGAAAATATGCGGAATCTGATTGAAAATATAAATGTTATGTAGCTTCTAGGGGATTATTATTATTATAACTACTTAAAAATAAATGACTATTGGGAATTAAAGATGAGGGAATTAAAAATATTTGAACCACTGGGGTGGCAAACCCAAATTAGCAAATGGGGGGGAAACTTTGTTTGTCTTTTTTTCTTGTGTAAAAGCTTTCATTAATTTAGAATTCATAAATTCTAAATTAATGAAAGCTTTTATACAACAAAAAAAGAATATGTGATGAAATTGCAAATTTGACAGATAAAAGTACTAAAAGGTAATAAATATGAGGATACTGGAATTATATGTGATTTAAATGAAAAAAGAGTATTTCAGAAAAGGTAATAATAGAATCAAGTAAAACTTGGATAAGGTAGGAAGTTGAATGTAAAAGATGAATATATTAACTATTGTCATATTTGCATGTAAATGTGGTAACCTGGAATTATGCTGTCCACTGAAAATAGTTGTTTATAATGTGAAAAACTAAAGTAAAACTTGTTTTAAAAAAATTATAATATGGAGTTCCCTTACCTTAAAGTGAAAACAGATGCCTATAAAAGGATTTATAGTTAAACAAATGTCTCTTTAACCAGAGCTAGAACAGATGTGTTTCTATGCATAAAATACACGTCTTCTTTACATGTTTTTTTGCTGCCTATTGTCTCTATTGTTTCTAATGGAGAAGCCAATTTTATAAATCAGCATTACTACATCATATTTAATACTGCCTATACAATCTTTCTTAAATTAACAATTTAAACCACTATTGCATAATAATCTAAATGATTGTGTTCATAATAAAGACATGCCATGCTTGAAACAAGAGCAGGCCAAAGATATTTTGCTGCTAGTGAACATAATACCTCCATTCCCTTATAAGAAGGCTAACTTAACAAGGAAACTCTTCGATATCTTTCTTACTTTGCCTAGCGGAAAGGTAGGCTCTGCTCAATTACAGTTTCAAAACTGAGTAATAGCTACTTAGATTGCTGAAATTCAATTCAAATTCAGTGTATTAAAGTCAACTTTGACAGGTTGGCCTTGGTTGAGTTCTCATGAGGCACAAAGGGGTTTGCAGTCTGTGAATGGTCTGGCTGCTGAGTTCTGCGCCAACTGAGTTCTGCGCCAACAAGCAGCCCCATGTAGAGTGTCTTAGAGTAATCAAACTTGGAGGTTCTCAGTGGTGGGATGCAAATATTTTTACTACCGGTTCTGTGGATGTGGTTAGGTAGGTGTGGCCATGTGACTGGATAGGCGTGACTTTTTTTGTGCAGCACCCCCTCCCAGGCTTCAGGTTTTTGGGGGTTTTTTTGCCTCCTGGGCCTCAGGGAAGCCTCGGGGGGTGGGAGTGTTTTTGCACCCAAGAGGCTTCCCTGAGGCCTAATCCACTAAGAAAAATAATCCCCCTTTCAAACCAAGGTAGTCTTAATCTATAGATCTTATAGAAGTCAGGTTAAAATTGAGTAAAATCATATGTTTTGTGCAAAGCAACTGGAAGCTGTGAAGCCATCACTCTCTTGATTATATTACCCCATCATGGATTCAATGGTTTGTTTGAGTGGATCATCCTAATAGTTCTTCTGCCCATACCTAGGATTGGATATAATGACATAGTGATCAATGAAGAGACCAGATCCAAATGGCAACTCCTGGCCAGGATAAAATATTGACTTTGAGCTGGTGAGTGTACACCTGTGATTAACTGAAATAGTTTCTGACTGCTATGAGTTCCTCAGCCATTCCAGTTCTGAAGTAGGTGGTCTATAGTAGAAGTCACCCAGCACTAGGAATCTAGGAATCCCAGTCTTTGAGATCAGTTTTTCAGCTTAGCTGGAGATTGAACTAGAGAGTGAGTAATAGGATAGTAACAGACTCCTCAATGGATCCTTGGTCCCAAGATTGAAATATAAACACCTTATGTAGTCCAGTTTTCTTATTGGTATCATACTTTTTGTGTGTCATTTTTAAGGAAGATTTTATTCTTACAAATCACAATCATATAACCTCCCCATCCACTCTTTATTGCTTGAATACTGTGTAAGCCACCCAGAATCTATTTGAAGCGAGATAGATGGCAAGCAAATCAGATAGATACCAATAGATAGATGATAGATAGATGATAGATAGATGATAGATAGATAGATAGATAGATAGATAGATAGATAGATAGATGATAGATAGATAGATAGATAGATAGATAGATAGATAGATAGATAGATAGATAGATAGATGATAGATAGATAGATCTATTAAAGAATATAGTGGGATAGTTTGGCATAATAGTCAAGGCCCCAGCCTAAAAACTGGGAGACCATGAGTTCTAGTCCCAACTTAGGCAGAAATTGGAATGGATGATTTTGGGTAAATCACTGTCTCTCAGTCCTAGGAACATAGTAATGGCAAACCGCTCCTTGAAATATCAAGAAAACTGCAAGAACTAATCCGGAGAATCACAGGAGTAAAAAAAAAAAAAACTGATTCAAAGGTACAATGAAGAAAATTAGAGAGCATAGGCTAGTTGCTTGGAAGATCGATACCAGCACATCTCCTCTCTCCTCCAAGTCTCTATTATACAAGTCAGGCAGACTTCGACTATTCCCTTTATTACCAAAATCAGACGAGTCCTACCAGTCTTGTATTGTAGCCTGAACACTATGTCATAGAGCTGGAGTACCTAATGGCAAAGTTACCTAGAGAGGTGGTAGCATGTATCTTAGTATGAACAGGATTCCAATTTTTTTACTACCGGTTCTGTGGCCATGGCTTGGTGGCCATGGTTTGGTGGGCATGGCAGGAGAAGGATACTGTAAAATCTCCATTCCCACCCCACTCCAGGGAAAGGATACTGCAAAATCTCCATTCCCACCCCACTCCTGGGGGAAGATTACTGCAAAATCCCATTCCCTCCCCACCCCACTAACCTGCTTTCCAGCTCCGTTCTCCTATGCAGGGCAACAAAAGAAGACCCAGCCGATCAGCTGGGACTTGGGAGGCAGAGAATAAATGAGGGCAGGGCCAATCAGAGGTGGGATTTGCCAGTTCTCCAAACTACTCAAAATTTCTGTTACCGGTTCTCCAGAACTGGTCAGAACCTGCTGAATACCACCTCTGAACAGGACATTAAAATGGTACAATATTTAGGAGTTCTTTCCTTTTTTAAATGAACTTTCCTTGCCTTCACATGTTTTCTTTTTTAGTAAGCACATCTTGACAGAAATGTACATATAAAAAGAACTGAAAGCATTTAGTTTAAAATAAAGCTAGAGCTGTCAATAATGAGACTGATGCTTGACTAGTAACCCCATCAATATGTATAAAGCATATTGGACCTTTGATACGGAAACAGAAAGCTTGACAGTTGATAAACTGATTCTCACAGAGATGAAATGGAGTAATAATTTTATAGCCCTCATATTTTTCCATTGGTGCAAGATTCAGTAAAATGTATATGTATACATATACATTTACATATGTATCAGAACCTGTATTTATGAAAGATATTGATATTTCAGCCCATACAATAAAACATCTATGAGAAAATTTATTATGTTCTGTATTTCAGTTAAAGAGTGTGGTTGATATTAACCTTGCTGCAATCAGTGAATCATGGTTAATTAGAAAACAGTCAACAGGTTGAACTGGAATTAGTCTCTCATCTTCAAATTTCTGAGAGAATGGATTTTCTTGGGTTCCACAAGAGGGAAAACCAGATCTAAGGACTAAAACAACAGCTGCTACTGTTATTAGCAATCTCATCTTTATTAAGTTATGGAGGGAGGGATTTTAAATAGAGTTCCTGGAATGTGCCTTTAAGGGAATCCCAGTTTCACTAAGCACTTTTCTCTGTATTCCTAGTTACAGGAGGACACTGAGTCATTTTTTTAGCAGAACTATTTCTCACTTAATAATTGTTTTTTAAGGCATAGGTCAAAAGAAATCTGTTAGTTTTTGATATATCAAGAGACTCTTTTTTAAAATTAAAAATAAACTTTATTAAAGATTAAAAAGAAAAATACAATACATAGAATACAATCTTTTGTTACAAACGAAATCAATATACAATTACATAACAAATAAACATAACAATAAAACATATATGTTTCTAATGAACTAAGACAGTGTGATCTTTTATTGAAAACAATTTTACTAATATTCAGTTCCTGTTTTTGGTAAATGATGTTAATCACTAACCACTTCATTTTCCAAATTCTTATCTTTTAATTCCCTGGTTTTTTATCCTTAATTCACTTGTCATTTTTTCCAAGCTGTACTAGGTCTCGAGTCTTCCTTATCCCTATGTTTTTGTGTAAGTAGGTCCATTTCAGCGCAGTCAAGAACTTTCTCAATAATCAAATTATTTGTTGGCATTTGGTCACCCTTCCAGCATTGTACCAACACAATTCTTGCTGATATAATTATATGGAGAATTAAATATTTGGTTTCTTTTACGTAGTCCCCTTTTAACATTCCCAACAAAAATATTTTGGCCTTAAGTTCTAGTTGGATATTTGTAATTTCTTTCATCCAAATTCTATTTTTTTTCCAGTATTTTTTACTTTTTGGGCAAAGCCACCAAGTGTGGAAAAAGGTACCCCTTGTTTGCTTATATTTCCAGCAAGTCGGACTTAAGTTTGGGTACATATTCACTAATCTTGAGGGTGCCAGGTACCACTGGTAACACATTTTATATTGATTTTCTTTATAGACAGCCGATTTTGTTATTTTGTAATTTTGTTTCCAAACTTTTTCCCAGTCTTCCAAATTAATGTTGTGCCCTACATTCTTTGCCCATGCAATCATTGGGCCTTTAACTAATTCTTCCATCATTTCAGATTCTAATAGATAATTATACATTTTAGAAATTAATTTTTCATCCATTCCCTCTAATATTTTATCTAATTGGTTCGGTTTTCCCTCAATTCCAAATTCTTCTATGTCTTTTTTATACCTCGTCTTAAGTTGTATATAAGGCCACCACTCTATTTTCATCCCTTGCTCTCTAAGTTCTTGGTCTGTCTTTAATCCTCCTTGAGAATTTAAGACATTGTAATATCTAATCTTTCTTCCTGTTTCTAAAGCATTGGGGGGATCACTGCCTCCATGACGGACACCCACCCTGGAATCTTCATATAATGTTTATGTTTAATCTCTTTCCACACTTTCAATAGTGTGCTTCAGATTATGTGTTTATAAAGTGTATATAACTTTTATTTCCAGGGTTCCACATGAAGGCATGCCACCCTGCCTCCAGATCATGCCCTTCTAGGGTTAAAATTCTTCTATTTCTCAGGTTGGCCCATTCTTTATGTTAGGACTGCTGCTTTATAATATAGTTCTCAGACAGGGAGTCCAAATCCACCTCTGCATCTATTATCTTGTATGAGCTTAGTTTTATTCTTGCTTTTTTCCCTAACCAAATAAATTTCATAGTAATTTTATTTAATTCATGAAAAAAATTGTCTAATTTAATTGGAATAGTTTGAAAAAGAAATAGTATTCTTGGCAAGATGTTCATTTTGATGGTATATCAAGAGGTCTCTTTATGATTTTATTTGCAGAGACATTTTAACATTTTGGGAAGAATGCTTCAGATTATATAGATAGGTAGATTACAAAGATTTATTTCCTTTATTAAATTCAAAAGAACTCACTGTGGGCACATTGAAGAGAAAGTGGATGAGACTTTATATTCCCAAGATTGTGACTTTTTATTCAGTTAGTATAATAATGTTGCCACTTCTGACTACATTAGTGACTGATTGGCTTAAATGTGTAATGGGAAAAAAGCTTCAATATGGCATCTGTTTTATAAATGAACAAGTCCCCTTATTGCAACCATTTGAGCACCCACAACTTGCTCACTGTAATGTGTTTTGGGCTGCCTTTAATAACTTATTCAGGAACTGTAATTAATACAAAATACAGCCACACACATGCTGGTGGGTGATTAATGGTGGGCCATTAAACTTGTGTTACAGAGACTTCTGTGGCTTCTAATAGGTTTCCAGGTACAATTCGAAGTACTGGTTTTATCCTTTAAAGGTCTACATGGATAACATCCATTCCTAACCATAATGAAATATGCATTGCAGCATCACAACATAACTGCAACCTTTCATAGTTGTGTCACAAATGCCATTGCCTCCACTTTCAGTAACCACCTGGCTTATCAATTTATTTTCCATATTTTCGCTCATATATCCATAGTTATAAAAAAAAATTGCAGTCCACTTGACCATACAGTCTTTAACCTGTTCATCATTTCAAAACTTAATAATGTATACATTTTAGCTTTGATTGTCATTTGTAAATGGCTCTAACTTCAAAAAAATTTTCTTCTCAATTCAAATTGTCCTTTTGTGCATGCTAAATCTCTATTTTAACAAAAAACATTGAAAAGAATATCCTTCTGTAGCTATTTGTTCTCTTAATTTCCCCCTTACACTGTATTAATAGATCCTCATATCTTAACCAGCTTTAGATTTATTCCATATTCTTAATAAAATAGCTCTCAGGTTTAAAAAAATATATACTCACTTTCACTTTGTCATACCATAGGAAACCATGTCATCCAAATCTCAAACTGTAATCTTCCAACTTCAACATTTTTTTATTTCTTATCAATATTTATTCCTTCATCCATACTAAACAACATGCAGTAACATACAATTTAAGATTGGGTAATGCTAATCCTTGCATTTTGTAAAAACTTATTTTATTCTCTTTTTACTCCTGCCATATAAGCCTTGATAAATCTTTTTGCCATTGTTTAAAGACTACATAATTTCAATATTGATACTGCCTGGAATAAAAACATCATTCTGGATAGTACATTTATTTTTATCACTGATATTCTATCAAGCAATTATAGTTTTAACTTTTCTCTGTTTAAGATATTTTTCTTAATTTCGTTCCAGAGTTTAACATAATTATGCTGGCACAATTCATATTACAGTGTATTAGTAATATCTAAATATTTTACTTTCTTCTCAATTCAAAAGCCAGTTTTATCTTTTTGTTTTGGCTTCACCTGCAGTTAATCTAATTTTTAAAAAAATTAAATGCAGCTAGCCCACCAAACTTTTTAACGTATCCATTAATATTTCTATTCCTTCCAGGGGATTTTCTAGTATCAAAATGAGATCATCTGCAAATGTTCTTAATTTATATGTCTTCTTTTTCACTTGCATTCCTATACTTCTATCATCCTGACTTTTGTCCCTAGCGAGTACCTCTAGTGCTAAAATAAACAATAATGGTGCAAATGTGGTTTTAGAATAGAATAGAATAGAATAGAATAGAATAGAATAGAATAGAATAGAATTCTTTATTGGCCAAGTGTGATTGGACACACAAGGAATTCGTCTTTGGTGCATATGCTCTCAAGTGTACATAAGAAAAAATAAAATACATTCACCAAGAATCATAAGATACAACACTTAGTGATAGTCATAGGTTACTAATAAATAATCAAATCATACTAGGAAACAAATAAAACAATATAAATTGTAAAGATACAAGAAACACGGTTATAGTCATAAGTGGGAAGAGATGGGTAATAGGAAGGATGAGAAGAATAATAGTAATACAGTCCTACTAAGTAATTTGACAGTGTTGTGGGAATTAGTTGTTTAGCAGAATGATGGCATTCGGAGAGAAAATTGTCGTATCTAACTTTTAAGTGTTTTTTAAATCTTCAAACAGCTCCAGTTTGGTGTAGTTGCTAAGATACCAGGTTAGAAACCAGGAGACCATGTGTTCTAGTCCTGTTTTAAGCAAAAAGTCAGTTGACTTTGGGCCAAACACCTGGGAAGAAGGCAATAGCAAATCACTTCTGAAAAATCTTACCAAGAAAAGTACAGAAACCTGTTCAGACAGTCTCTGTGAATTGGATATAATTGAATGAAAGAACAATTTAAAAAGATGTTCCCACCACACAAGTGACTTAGTAGATGTAAGATTGCATTCCCTATGTATTATTAAGACTATTTTGAGCCGTGGTGGCGCAGTGGTTAGAATGCAGTACTGCAGGCTACTTCTGCTGACTGCCGGCTGCCAGCAGTTTGGCAGTTCAAGTCTCACTGGCACAAGTTTGACTCAGCCTTCCATCCTTCCGAGGTGGGTAAAATGAGGACCCAGATTGTATGCTGACTCTGTAAACTGCTTAGAAAGCACTGTGAAGCGGTAGATAAGTCTATGTGATATTGCTATTGCTATTAAACCAAAACTCCTGACAATGGTTGATTGGGCTGTTTGACCCACTTAGTTTTCCCATGGCATAGTAACCCTTGAACTAGTTAAATATGTTACTGGAGCATGCCCAATGAATAATAATTTGTTCTCTGCAAATGAAATAATGATGAGTTAATTGTATTTAATTCTACTATAGAGCATCATGATAAGGAAGCAGGCTTAAATCCAAGAGAAAGAGGGGAGTTCATATTATATTTCTAAGATTTCATATATCTTTAAATTGAATGATTGTATTTCTTTTTCATGCATGCAGTTGAGACATTTAAGTTATAAGTTAAGTTTTGAGTATGAATTCTCGGTGTTGTTAAATGGATATACAGATAAAAATACAGTGTTACACTGTCTTATTTTTATACAAAAATTTTAAAGTAGAGACTGGATGCCCCCAGTCAAGAATCTTGTACCAGTGGGGGGGGAATTTCAGTGGGACAAGTTGGGTTAAATGAAATCAGAACCCTCTCCCATCTCTGATTTCCTGAGAGCAAGGCCATCTGTGAACCTTAAAGAAAAAAGCAATAGGAATGTCAGCTTCTTCTGAAGCTCTCATTTTCAGTAAGTGTTAACAGAGGAGATAACATTACAGCCTTCATCTTCATTTTATGCAGGGATTATTCACTGAAGAGCTGTGACATGAAGGAAAATTTAAGAACACCATTTCAAAAGAGAAACAAGAAGGGTTGGAATCAAATAAATTTAAACAAGTGTCTTCACGCAAAAATTGCCATGGCAACACTTGGCTTTTATCCTTTTCCCACACCCCCTCCTTATGAGTAAAAACTATTTCATATTTCTATTGGTGATGGCCCCTACTCCATTTTTCTTCATTGTGACACCCTGGTGCAGCGTATAATGATTTTAACCTAAAAGTGGAGATGCAATGCATGGACTGGCAATCCCCATCTTTTCCTTACAGCAAGGCTGATCTGGCTTGATATGCAGCTAATTTTAAATTGGCTCTTGTATAGAATATGGTCTATCACACTAATGAAGAAAGAATGTGCATTTGTGTTGCTGATTACAATTTTTTGTTCTAGCAGCAGCAAAAACATGGGGTTTTTTTAAATCAGAAAGCACTGCTAGTGGATCACATGTTTTAAATAAAGAACACTGGCATTGTAACTGGATTATTCAGCACTGAAAAATGAATGCTTATATTGCTAAGTAAATGATGAGTCATAAATTTCAGAAATACCCCATGCAGTGCCGGCATGATTGAATGCTGCAGCACTGGAGAGAAACTTTGCATTTACACCTTTAGTTACTATCAGAGTCTCACAGATTGCTATCAGTTTCCAGAGTCAGTGGGATATTTGTACTAAGAAAAAAAATGCACAAATGCCTAGCATATCTGTGCTTAACTCAACCTGAAATACTCAGATGAGATCTTCCTGTATTTAAAAGATTATCTATAGGCTGGTTGATTGACCTCGTCAGGGCTTGGAAGCTAAGCAGGATTGAGCCAAGTAAATCCCCAGGAAACACCAGGTTAGACTTGGAGAATGAAAACCCCCCGCTCTGAATGAAAACAATGGTTCATCCCTTCTAAGAAAACCACAAAAACATATTCATAGTCACACCAAATCCTCCCAATTTAAGGGAAATTTTATTTTTATAGGATAAATCAATATTCTGCTGGAATTAACTGGGATCTTTTACTTATCCCAGCAAAAGCTTCTCCTGAACACAATTTTAAAAAAAACCCACTAGAATTGATATAGAGTAACTTGCAATCCCTCCTCACCCACCCACCCAAACTATCCAAGTCTTGTATAATGTAATATGGTGATCCTTCAAGACTTTGTCTACACCAAATTTAAATGAATCGGGGAGAGGCATAGGCATTACTGCTGGATTACAGATGTCCTGGCATTCATGGATACTGTGCATTGCTAACCCGTTTATAAGATATATATTTTTCTTTTCTTTGTAGGCCAATTGAAAGAGAGTTTTAAAGGTTGTCAAAGGTCTGTGTGGATGACAATCACTGTATGATCTTGAGAAATGAATTCCACAACGTATGGCAACCATAGAGAAAGCAATGGCTTTCATAGGAAGAGACTCCCATCAGGGGTGGCCTTCTATCAGGGGTCTTAGGAAAAAGGCTATTTAGGGCTTTCAGAGTAGTAAAATCTTATATTAAATGGAAAGAAATTGCAACAAGTATAAAGATTTCAACATTGGTATAAAATGATCTCTTTGGAATTAATCTTAATTCCAAAGATTAATTTTATACTACTTGAAGCCTCCAAGAGATACACAAGAGTTTATTAGGGAAATCAAACCTGAAAGTTTGAGGTTATTATTATCTAGGAAAAACACAAATGGTCCAATAGCCAAAGCTGATAAAATGTACGCTACAGATGAAACTCGAAAAATTAGAAAATTGTGCAAAAGTTCATTATTTCAGTAATGCAACTTAAAAGGTGAAACTAATATATGAGATAGACTCATTACGTGCAAAGCATAATTCAAGCTGTGATGTGTCATAATTGAGATGATTATGGCTTACAGCTCATGAAAACCCCAAATCCACAATCTCAGAAAATTAGAATATTGTGAAAAGGTTCAATATTCTAGGCTCAGTGTGTCCCACTCTAATCAGCTAATTAAGCCATAACACCTGCAAAGGGTTCCTGAGCCTTTAAATGCTCTCTCAGTCTGGTTCAGTAGGAATCACAATCATGGGAAAGACTGCTGACCTGACAGTTGTGCAGAAAACCATCATTGACACCCTCCATAAGGAGGGAAAGCCTCAAAAGGTAATTGCAAAAGAAGTTGGATGTTCCCAAAGTGCTGTATCAAAGCACATTAATAGAAAGTTATGTGGAAGGGAAAAGTGTGGAAGAAAAAGGTGCACAAGCAGCAGGGATGACCGCAGCCTGGAGAGGATTGTCAGGAAAAGGCCATTCAAAAGTGTTGGGGACTTTCACAAGGAGTGGACTGAGGCTGGAGTCAGTGCATCAAGACCCATCACACACAGGTGGATCCTGGACATGGGCTTCTAATGTCATATTCCTCTTGTCAAGCCGCTCCTGAACAACAATGTCAGAAGCATCTTACCTGGGCTAAAGAAAAAGAGAACTGGTCTGTTGCTCAGTGGTCCAAAGTCCTCTTTTCTGATGAGAGCAACTTTTGCATCTCATTTGGAAACCAAGGACCCAGAGTCTGGAGGAAGAATGGAGAGGCACACACGGCAAGATGCTTGAAGTCCAGTGTGAAGTCTCCACAGTCTGTGTTGATTTGGGGAGCCATGTCATCTGCTGGTGTTGATCCACTGTGCTTCATTAAGTCCAGGGTCAATGCAGCCGTCTACCAGGAGATTTTGGAGCACTTCATGCTTCCTTCTGCAGACGAGCTTTATGGGGATGCTGACTTCATTTTCCAGCAGGACTTGGAACCTGCCCACACTGCCAAAAGCACCAAAACCTGGTTCAATGACCGTGGGATTACTGTGCTTGATTGGCCAGCAAACTCGCCTGACCTGAACCCCATAGAGAATCTATGGGGCATTGCCAAGAGAAAGATGAGAAACATGAGACCGAACAATGCAGAAGAGCTGAAGGCCACTATTGAAGCATCCTGGTCTTCCATATTACCTCAGCAGGGCCACAGGCCGATAGCTTCCATGCCACGCCGCATTGAGGCAGTAATTGCTGCAAAAGTGGCCCAAACCAAGTAGTAAGTACATATGCATGCTTATACTTTTCAGAGGTCCGATATTGTTCTATGTACAATCCTTGTGTTATTGATTGCATGTAATATTCTAATTTTCTGATATTGTGGATTTGGGGTTTTCATGAGGTGTAAGCCATCATCATCACAATTATGACAAATCACGGCTTGAACTTTCACCTGTAAGCACAGACTCCATCTGTTCTAAAACTGTTGCTTTTTAGTGAATTGATAGCAGCAGTTTCTTCCAACTGTTCTATGGCTCATACAGTTCTGATACTAACTTTTATCATTCTGCAAAGCAATCTATTTAAATGTGGACTTCAGAATATTGGGGAATGGCTATGCTGGAAGATACCCAAAGATTAAGGTCTCTCATTTTACAGCCATACAAAAAAGGAAGATCGATCCAAGCACTCATCCACACACCACTTCACTTTTTATACATACAGTCTGTCAAGATAGACTGTCAAATATGCCCCACCCCCTCCATTTGGGAAAAATGCCTATAAATTTAAAGAACGGTTTTGTAAAATAACAAATATGACTCACTACCAAACATAAGTTGAGTCACACATTCTAAGAGAAAACAAAACCCCAAGGTTGCTATTCCAAGCTATTGCCATGTATGGTCAATTTACTGATTTTGATTTTTCTATATTATAGTTTACTATTTCAATAATAGGTAAGATTACTATTAAATTCAGCAATGGGAAAGGCAGAGTGACAGCACTGCTCTATAGAAAAATGGTATACATGAATATGAAACTCCCCTTGGAACAACTGACAAATAATAGGTTAATTACACATAAAGACTGCTTTAGATTTTGATCAAAACTGTTACTAAAAAAACATAATGCACTGGCAATTCTTCAACAATTATGTAGCAAAGGAAAGAACAAAAAATATAGCATGCCATCTTTCCCATCTCTCCAGACAAGGAAGCCCAGATTTTTTAAAAAAGAGATGCATTATTCTTTGCTAAGAGAGTCCAAAATGACCAATACCAATTTTCTCCCCAATCCCCACCCCAAATATCACCTTGGCCTCAAAATTAACTGTGACTACATCTCATTAAAAACAATGGAACATATATTAAGTTACATTGCTAATAAACTGCTCCCATAATTTGTAGTGGGTTGCGGTTATGACTAACATTTCCACCCAAGCCCTGATAGAAAGAGAAATAATCAATTGACACAAGAATGTTTCTCATTGGAAGTGTGCTTCCACCATGTTTATTGAATTGCATGAACAGTTAATTAAGAAATTAAGATCCACTCATATTGGATCTTAATTTAGAGCAAGGTTTCATCTTTAAGTTTCTCTCTGCTATAACTCATACTTGAGTTGTATTTCATTTAAAAATATATTTTTAAAAACTCCTATATCCAAATGCAGTGCCTTTCCACAATGTGACTGCTTACACTTGGTTTTTATGGCTGAGGACTTCTAGGTCAAAATATATGATTTCTTGCTGCTCTGGTCAATGGGAAGCAGGGGTGGGTTTCTACCGGTTCTGTCCACCTCTGTAGAACCGGTAGCTCTGAAGAGCAGCAGACATAGAACCGGTTCTATGTCTGCTGATGTTTTTGCCCACCCGGGTTCTTACCTGACCTTTATTTCCTGATTTTTTCAACTTCAGCTGCTGTGCGAAGCACAGCTGCAGTTAAAAAAGCAGGAAAAAAGGGCTTTTTCAAAGGCTGCTTCTCTGCATGCAGCGTGCTGATGACGATTTACAGGCGCGTGCCAGCAGCGTGCAAGGAAGCACATCGTAAATCACCGAACCTCGTAAATCACCGAACTGGTAGTTAACCCTGTCAGATCCCACCCCTGATGGGAAGTGAGGGAAATTAATCACTGCTCACAAGGTCCAGTTTTCCCATTAATCCTACAGATTTGTTTATAGGATCCAAGGAAATTTTTAGGAAAGGAGGGAAATACTTTGAGCCAAGAATGCTCAATGATGATTGATGTTTCAAAGGAAGCATTGGAAGTGGTCAGTTGTGCAAAAGTGTTCTTTTCCCGCAACAATTTCACTCCTCTCCTTTGTTCCTCCTGGATATGGTTATCCATGCTTCTTCCTTGGGTGAGGTAACCAGCTCATACTTAGTGTCAATGACTTGACCTTCTACAGGCTGCAGGTGGAGTTTCCTCACAATCACGCTCAGAAGAACCATAGCAACTGTACAGGCAAACCTAGCCATGAAAAAAAGATCAGGCAAATAATTGGAACTCATAGTTAAAGAAACAGAAAGATACCCATGGAAGGAACTCACTTCTTGCTACCGTAGGCATCTGAATCCTTCCCAAAAAATCTCTGATAGATTAGCCACCCTTCAGACAGTGTGGAATGAGAGGCTAAAGAAGGAGGGATGGGTGTTTTAGACTCATTTGGGAGATTTTCCTCCTGCCACAACTTCTTGATGTTTTTCTAGAAGCTCTTTAATATTCCTTCCAACCCTATTATTCTATCTTCTATCTTCTAAGAACATCAAGAGGCTTTTTACAGATCTCAGAGAGCTACAAGAAGAAGAGAGTATTGATTTTCCTCCCCTCTATATAGAGCATATCCCTCCCCCTCCTTTAAAAAAATATTATTACTTTTCTCTCACCTCAGTTCAGGGCATTCCTGACTTCCTGAAAAACCCAGGAGAGAGAAGTTTTTTATAGCAGCTTCATCACTGAATCTGTCTGGATCAAATCTATCAAAAAGAAAAGAAAAAGATCAAAAGCCACCCACTCCTTGAAATGAGCTACAAGAAATGTGAATTGGTAATTAGGAAGCTCTTCAGCAGAGAATACCCAAGGCCGCCTGCATCCACCCAATGTACATTTTCTGATTTGGCACAATTTGGTGAGAGACAGAGCTGCTATCTCTTTCTCCTTTCTTCCCTTCTTTCTCTGCTGCTTGCACCAGGCCACCTCCATTTTTTAAATCCAGCTGGCCTGCAAGCAAATGTGTGCTCAGCAGCAGATGATTCATTAGAAAGAAAAGCATGTTTCACAGTCACAGTTGGGAAGGAGGGGAAAACAAGCAATTATCCAGCCTCACCTAAAACTAACAGTAGGGTTTTCATAATTAAAGGATGGACAAAAGCAATCAAAAGGATGCCTGGTTATTTACTTTCACACAACTCCACCCCACCCCCACCACAATATTTATTAAAATCTGTAGTGTAGCACATGTGTGTTTTTCATTAACTTGATATTTCATTGGGCAATAAATTTTCTATTCTTCAACCCTTCAGCTGTCTGTTGGCTGTACCTCATCATGTTCCCTTAAAAGGCCAACCATATTCTGCAGGGAAATAGCAAAGTCTGGAAAAGCTGTTTTGTTTGATGTATACCTTAATTTGTTTTAATTAGTAGAGTTTAAAGAGTTAGATTGTAAATGGTGATGCCTGGCTGATGTTCATATAGCTTTTTTTTTGGGGGGGGGGGGGCAATCAGACCTTTCTGAACTCATCTCCTAACCCAAACAAAATATCTTTGATGTGGAATGAAGAATGCATTTGTACAAGCAGTGATCAAGAAGTAATGTTATGCCCAGAGAGATATACATGACAAGAAACAACTTCCCTGAAGTCAGAGGAAATTCTGTACTTTACACCAGTGGTCCCCAACCTTTTTGTACCAGGGACCAGTTTCAAGCACAAACACTTTTTCAAGGACCGGGGAATCCGAGTTTGGTGGTTTGCTTGCAGACGTTTCATTACCTGACTAGGTAACATCTGATGTTGTTACCTAGTCGGGTAATAAAACGTCTGCCAGCAAACCACCTCGGCCCTGCCTCCCTCAGCCCCATCCCTCAGGTGTCTCCCTCCCTCCCTCCCTCCCTCAGGTGTCTGCCTCGTTCCTCTCTCAGTCGCTCTCTCGCTGCTCCACCAGCCCAGGAAGAAACTGCTTCAAAGAAACCGGGGTGGTGGTGGTGGTGGTGGCTTTTCCTGTCGCCGCAGCTCCTCCGAAGCGCCTGTTCACCCCCACCCCCACCCCGCCCACCCGCGGTTCAATCCACAGTACTCCGTTCTGCCTGCCTGCCTGCCTTCTTCGTTTCGGAGCAGCTTCAGCTGATAAAAAGAGGTGAATAGTTATTATTCTCAGCCGAAGCTGCTCCCAAACAACCAAACAGGCAGGCAGGCAGAACGGGGCACTGAATTGAACCGCGCCGGCGGGTGGGGGTGAACGGGCGCTCGGAGGCGCTGCGGCGACAGGAAAAGCCACCCCCGGCTTCTTTGAAGCAGTTTCTTCCTGGGCTGGTGGAGCAGCGAGAGAGTGACTGAGAGAGGAACGAGGCGGGAGGAAACCAAAGCCGCTGAGCCAGAGAGCAGGACAGGCTTCGGTTGCTTCCTCCCTCCCCTTCTCTCATTTGTGTCCTTGATCCCCGATCCCAGCAGCATTCACCGAAGGCGAAGAAAGCCGCCATTTTTTTAATTTTTTTTTTCTTTGCGGCCCGGTACAGAGTGCTCCACGGACCGGTACCGGTCCTCTGCCCGGTGGTTGAGGACCCCTGCTTTACACCCACCTGTAAAGAGTGTGAGAAATGCTGCAGTACCCAGCATTAGCTGCAAAGCCTAAATCCAAGATTCCTTGCAGAGGATAAACCCAGGGTACTTAGTCCAGTAGTTGCAAGCATCATATTAAAAACAAAGTAATTGATTTTTAAAGGAACTCTAACATTTGACACTCAGCATTCTCCAAGGAGGCTCGGCCTCTCTACCTTTTCATTCCAGAGAAAATGATGCTGGGACTATTTATTTTCCTTGAACTAATATTTGCCATTGAAAGATGTTATAAATGAATTCTGTTACTGGAAATGACAGCAACTTTTCGGAGGTGGCTCTTCTGCTTCCCCCCAAAGTAATGGTTCAGTTTCCAGAGCCAGATTATTTTTTTATTTTTTTAAGCTGTTTGGTTAATTTTATTTCAATCAATTCTATCATATTATCCCCTTGGATTCAAAATCAATGTCTTCATTTAAGCTCCCCGGTCCTGCCTCTACTTGACTGAATGAAATTAAACGTTGCCATTTGGAGGCATTACAGTGTTTTCTTCTATTCAAATTTTTAACAGAAGAATACATTTTGAATAGAATAAATAAATTTGGAATTCAAATTTTGAGGGCAAAATTGTTCTTCTGTGGCCATATCTGGAAATAATGATGTAAAGCTTTTGACTGGTTCACTCCATCCTTTAAATTGCAATGTCAATATTTTTTAAAATTGACAAATGCACCTCTTAAAATCTTTTGCTGAGAAAATAATGCATTTGGATAATTCTACTTTTTTATCTGCTGGGTTTTTTCTTTACATGCATTTTGTTGCTGTTTTCAAATATGAAATTCTACACCTACATTTTACATGGAGTAGCCCAGAAACCATGTGTCATGATATAGTTCTATTCTTGGTACTATTCATATAGTACCAAGAGACAGAATTTAGCAGGGAAAAATGAATTTACATTAAGAAACATTATTATCTAAGTTTTCTATGTTCCATACTTGTAGGGCAATGGCCAAACTGAGTTGTCCTGCAAGACCACACCAAGTGCATATAAGACAAGAGTCTGTAAGAGAATATAAAAAGCATATTAGCCCACTGACATGCACAATATTATCACATTACATGCACAAACTAGTAGTCTATTATGTGCATAAATAGCTGTATAAATACATGACAGAGATATATTTTCTTTGCTTTAACTTCAATTTAGATCCTTAATGCAAAACTAATCCAATCTGGAAGAAAAGAAGAGATCAGGGACAGAAAAAGGTGACAGCAGCCAAGTACCACAGAACCTCTAAGAGAAATTTGCTTTACGAAAAGCAGTATCACAATGACAGCATTTCAAGACAAGATGGACCATAATAATTCCAAATGAGTATGTGTGTAATCATCTATAGCAATTGCTGCATTTTACAAGAGGAAAAAGACAGTGACAGAAGTGATTGAAACCAAATGTTTTTTTCCAGCTCTTTGCTTGAAATCAGCTCCTTTCACTACTTTTCTCAAAGTCTGATGCTTTATAATCTCACCTAAAGAAATTAAGTCATAATCTGATTTATAAGGATGGTGAAGATATTCTGGAACTGATGTCCAAGTAAATATGGCAATAAACGGATCAATTACAGTGGTTATATTTTTGTTGGAAATGGCACAAGCAAGGATGGACTATTTATATTTTATTGATCAAAACTCCTACTAATTTGGAACAAAAGATATAACAGCAATATTCATGTACTATATCTCTCCCTCTTATTTGTTAACAGGGATGGAAAACTTCAGGATGAATGTGGCTCTTTCAGGGACCATTTTATGGTCCCAAGAGCGACTTGGTCACCACTGCCAATTTTTCCTTTTCTTACATTAAGAAAGTGATTACAGCAAGCCTCAGTAAGATTTCATGCATTTATTCTGTTCCCCAAGCATCTCTCCCAAGTACTTTATGAACAGCTAAAACATCCATCTCCCCTCATTCTAATGATACAACTGCATTACTATAACTCAGCACAGAGCACTATACATTTTATTATTAATAGCTTTCTTACTAAATTGGTCAGTTTAACAGCTATGAATAAATCCTTCATCTTCACGTATAACCAAATCTATTCATTTGTATCCTGCCTTTATTGTGTTTGAAAATAATACAAGGCAGTGAACATATCCAGCATGCCTTCCTCTTCCTGTTTGCCCATAACAACAACCCTGTAAGGTGGGTTGGGCTGAGAGAGAGTAACTGGTCCAAGGCCACCCAGGTGGATTTCATGGCTAAAGCAGGATTAAAACTCACAGTGTCCAGCTTTCAAGCCTGATGCCTTAACCACTAGATTGAACTGGTTCTCATGATCATGATCCAGTTATTCTCAATTAAGAATGTTATTGGTATTCTATTTAGAGGAAAAGGAAAACTTTGCTTAATTGAATCTTTCCTGGCTAAATTAGGTTTATAAACACAGAGACCATACAAAGCACCTGAATGACTTAACAAAACACTCAATCATATAATGGTTTATTAAACCAAAAATACATTTGAATTCAGTTGAATATAGACCCATTTTGGTTGTTTAATTATTGGGTTTAGTTGCCATTTTATATATTGGGTAGGTTTTTTTTAATATTACATGGTTATTTGGGTGTTTAGTGTTTGGTGTTTGTTTGGATTTTTTTGCTATACACCAGGGGTCTCCAACCTTAGCAACTTTAAGTCTTGTGGACCTCAACTCCCAGAATTCCTCAGCCAGCAAGCTGGCTGAGGAATTCTGAAAGTTGAGGTCCACAAGTCTTAAAGTTGCTAAGGTTGGAGACCCCTGATCTAGAGTCACATTGCTTGAGATGGGAAGTATTATCAATGTTTTTTGAATCAGCGCACTGAAAAAAAGAATTCAGAGTTCTGGTTTACATGGCCACTAATGTGCCTCTCTTTAAAAACAAAGTAACATTCTGTCTTTGTATATTTTCTCTTTCTTGGAAGCCTCCCAATTAAAATGGTAATTTCACTGAAATTGAAGATCAAAGCACCAGCTTCCAATCCTACCTCCTTGGGAATCAGATGCTGATCAACTCTGCCTTCCAGCTCCTGAAGTCGGGCAGCAATTGGGGTTAGTTTTGCTGTCCTCACTGTCTCATTCAAAACCTGCCGGCAATACCTGCAAGCACAACATTTCCAAGGTTTTCATTTGATTAAAAAAGAAAAAAAAAAGAATCCTAAAACACACACATTCCTATAACTTCCAGAGACCGCATTCAAACAAGAATCAGATTAATGAACATTAACCCAGTCATGGCACAACTTGTGTTATAATAATCAGTTCTTGGATGAATTACATGCCACTTGGCTGGAGTTATCCATTTAATATTCCCAATTTTATTCTGTTTCTTGAAGCTCAAATGGTTACTTGTTGGTTGAAGCACTTCTTCCCCATCCCTAGCAAATTCTCTTCCATCTCTGTTCTAAATCAAAGTACAGTGCCACTCATGGATCACTTAGATCTCAGCACCCTTTTAAATACTTTTAACTACATAATTAGGGGAAGGGGGGAAATAGCTCAGAAAATTCCAGTCTTTCACAAATGTGGCTTGGTGTCACCCATTTTGCATCACTGCTCTGCCTATTGTTGCTCTCAAACACCCCATTAAGTATTGCCCCATTCACTAGATACAGGATATAAGATACAGGTAGTCCTCGATTTACAACAATTCATTTAGTGACTGTTCAAAGTTACAATGGCACTGAAAAAAGTGACTTATGACAAGCTTTTCATAGTTAAAACCTTTGCATCATCCCCATGATCATATGATCAAAATTCATATGCTTAGTAACTGGTTCATACTTATGACTATTGCTGTATCCCAAGGTCATATGCACCTTTTGCAACTTTCTGACAAGCAAAGTCAATGGAGAAGCCAAATTCACTTAACAGCCAGGCTAGTAATTTATCAACTGCAGTGATTCACTTAATTGTGGCAAGAAAGGTCATAAAATGGAGCAAAACTATCTTAATAAATATCTCACTTAATAACAGAAATTTTGAGCTCAATTGTGGTCATAAACTGAGGATTACCCATGTACTGGAATGGGTCAGCTAATTCACATGGCAAACTCTGTCTTAAATTAAGCATATTAGCAATATACTACAATACTAGGGTTCAAATTGATTTTGAAAAGTGATAAATTGATAGGGCAAGAAGAAGGATCCTCTTCTCACATCTTGTTAAGAGATCAGGAGCATGATATTTGCTGACACTAAAAAAATGAGTATAAAAAGACCCACACCTAAGTTGTTCAATTTTCACATGTGTAACAGGGCTCTTTCCAAGAACCTGATCCAACTCCTTGTAAAGCTTTTGCTGAACTTCTTTTGAGGTAGTTAACAAATAGACCACCCACGTACACACTAAAGAAAGGGAAAAAAAGAGAAGCATCAGAGAATAAAAGTCTTTATACAATTCACAGTTCATGTACTGAAATTAGGAAAAAGCAACCCCCACTGAGTAACTCAATAGAAAACTCAGGCCAGATGAAGCAGTATGTAGAAAGAAGTATTAGGTGGCCTGTGAGAAAATGAACAAACATAGGTGATTAAACTATTTAAAGGCTGAGTAGACTTTTGACGTAATCTACAGTTTAACAATCAGAGAACCTTTTGTGAAGTGTACAATTTGTACCATAGTTATTATTTTAGTCATCATTATCTTTGCTCTCTAAAATATCCCCACATAAAGAGGCTTGAAAGACAATGGCTTGACTAAAACTAGTCAGTGAGTTTAGAGTTAAGACCTATAATTCATAATTTCAGATATATCCAAGCATGCAAACATCTATTCATCCATCCTCCATCCTTTTATCTCCCACATCATTCAGTCATTCCAAACTCTTTTATATCACAAACGGCTCACAAACTGCTCACCCCCACCAAAATGTTCCATGTGCTGGCAACACCACATTTGGCACCACTTAATAGGCTCTATTTCACTTAATATTTCTTAATTAAAAGCAAAAGTTTCACTGGAAAGTGTCAGCCTGTGGCATAAGCTTTGTGTCAATTCTGAATTTAGTTTGGTGGTGGAATCGTATGAATTCAATTTGACATATTTGAGAAATGGAGCGGGGGAGAACTGAGGCGGATGAAGCTCCAGCCAAAACAACATAGCTGGGTGAAGAGTCAGCTGCATTCCAAACTGCTGCTTGGCCAGAGAAAGTTGCCAGGAAATTATTTTATATCCTGGTTGGACAATGTGAGTTATTGTTTTGGAAAAATGAGAACCTTCTAATTATAGTGATGTGGAAGCCTGGTAAATCTTCAGTACTGGCTTCCACCAGTTCGTGCCAAGATGTGTAATTAGAATAAAATAGTTATTCGAGGAATTAGAATGCCTCTGAGTTTGTTTTGTGGTGATTGCATTACTTGGAATCTGACACTAAGCCAGTACTCTAAAACCATTGCTCCAATGGGGCTACATTCTGGGGTCCTGAGCCCCAGCTGCTCCCTGGATACTCCAGTGGGACAGAAGACTCAGGGAAGATTAATTAATGGAGGGGAGGAAGTAGAATCAGTGGGGATGACAGTGGACCCCTGAGCGAGCATCGGGGTCCCATTGGCACTCGATGGCAGATCGGAGTGGCGGTGGAGACTGACCAACTGAGAGACGGGTTACTCAATGGTCTGAGGCTAGTCGAAAGAATTCCCAGCTGAGATGAGGAAGATAGCTAGCTGGCTGAATCGTCCCGGGAATTGGCAGGAACCTTGGTGGGCCTGCGGCAGGAGGAACCGAGGGACGTCACCCACCAAGGAAGAAGCACTCTGGGTGAGCCTGGATTACCCAAATCCACCCTTCCCACAGCCTATGATAGCTACATGAGGTGTTTCCTGAACTACCTTGGCAGGATGGAGCATGACAGTCAAAGCCCAAAGCCGAACCCAACATGGTAGGGGGAGGTAGCTGCTTTCCTGACCGTCAACAGCCCTAGTCGTCAGGGCTAGGACAGATCGGTGGGAGCTATGACCTGGGGCTGGCTGGGGATATGCCCCTGGATCCTTGTCCCCTGCTCGCTGTAGCCACCAGAGAAATTATACTCTTAACCGGTACCGGACATTTTGCAGCTGATCGAAGCCGTCCCCGTGGGCCCAAGCAGGCTGGTGGATTCCCCATTGGCCAGAAGAAGCACCCACCCAGCTAGTGGGTGGTCCCGGAGCCAATTACCAACATCCAGGGCAGCCGATGATGACCAAGGCGAGGCCCAGGGAGGAAGAGACGGTGCCTGATGGCGAGGGCAGAGTTCTAGCTCAATTGGAAGACTTTCCCACAGAATAGCTGACCGCCTGACCGCGGAGCCAAGCCCAGCTTCTGAAGTGACGCAGAGCCCCGGTCGGACCCAAGGGAGTTTCTGGAGCCCTCAGCAACCAGTCCCTGGGTGAGTTGGGTCCTGAGGGTAAGAGGACTGTCCCAATATTTACATGCTCGGTGCAGAAGTGACTAGGGCCCCTGCCTAAGATGCAGCCATTAGGGTGGAAGTATCTCACTGCGCCCGACAGGGAAGCCTTGGGGGAGATTCCTTGCCAGTCAGCTGAAGAGCTGGCGGAACTGCGAGGAACCTACCCACAGTCAAAAGATAAGTCTGAAGAATTGTAAGAATCCCTCTCCCCTCCAACCAAGGAAGCCACGAGACGGCTGGGGCCTACTGCCAATGGCCCCACACCAGAACGGGTACTTGTGGTCCGACGAGGGGAAAAGAGACCCTGCCTGGGAGATGAAAAAGGGGAGGATTTGCCCTGCAAGCTGTAGAAGTACCTGCCTCCTCCCTCCTGAGGAAGACAAAACCTTACTGACCTACGACAGTGATGATGATGGTCCTATAGTGAGTCCATTCCCCCTTTCACTGTGCCAATACTGGGGGTCAGGGGGAAGTAAAAGCAATTATTGACATGGGTTGTACCTGTTGCCTGATCAGCCTGGCCACTGTCCTAAAACTGGGCATCCGAACAAAGATGACCTAACCCGTAAGTTTTGGATGGGTCACTAATTGGGGACCTCCCAGTATCACTTCTTACAGAAGCTGTGAAGATGGAGATGGGTCAGCACAGAGACAGACTCCACTTCATCATGGCACCAAAGATGAAAGTGCTGGTCATCCTGGGGTTGGCATGGTTGGACAAGTGGACCCCGCCTATCACATGGCAGGGTGGTTACCACACGCTCAAGATAGCAGTGGGGCCTAACCCCCTCATCTGAACATTGGGGGGGGGGGGTCCTACCCAACCCCAGTCCAACAAAGCCAAGAACGAGAGCACCACAATGGCATCGCAACCGGTCCCAGGTGACCGACAAATCCCTAGGGAATATCGGGACTTAGCAGAGGTGTTCAGTGAGGACAAAGCCAGTGTGTTGCCACCCCATCACCCCACTGACTGCACCATCAAATTTGTGCCAGGAGCTAACTTACCCAAACCAAAGATGTACTCCATGACCCCTAAGGATGAAAGAGTTTAGAAAGTACATCAATGAGAACCTGGCTCACAGATTCATCCAACATGCAAAATCCAAAGTAGCCATCCCAGTCCTCTTCAAAGAGAAGGACAGGTCGATGAGGCTATACATGGATTTTAGGGGGATCAACACCGTATGTGTGCCCTCTCCTGCTCATGAAGGACACGTTGGCCCACCTGGCCAAGGGGAAGGTGTTCACTAAACTGGATTTATGAGAGGCATACTACAGAGTGCGAATTAAAGAAGGTGACAAGTGGAAAACAGCCTCGGTAGCTTCCAGTTCAGAGTAATGTCTTTTGGGTTGCAAGGGCTCCTGCTGTCTTCATGCAACTCATAAATGAGGTGCTGCATGAGCACCTATACGAAGAGGTCCTCTTTTACCTGAATGACATTCTCATTTTCTCCAAGACCTTGGAAGAACATGTGAAGTTAGTGCGCCAAGTGTTAAAGAAACTACTAGCAGCCAAGCTGTATGCAAAACTGTCAAAATGCAAGTTTCAAAAAGACTAGACTACCTGGACTACCGAGTGTCTAGTGAGGGGATAGAGATGGATCCAGAGAAAGTAAAGGCAGTTCTGGACTGGCAAGCTCCACGCACCCATCGGCATTTGCAGAGTTTCCTGGGATTTTCAAACTTCTATTGACAGTTCATCCCAAATTTTGCCGAGATTGCCAAGCCAAGCTATTGAAAACGGGGAAAGGCCTGCAACAGCCACGACCAACTCAACCCTTAAGTTGGACTTTAGAATGCCAGAAGGCTTTTGAACAGTTGAAAAGACTATTTGCTAAGCCTATCCTCAAGCACCCAGACTTGGAGCAGCCCTTTGTGATCCAAGCTGATGCCAGTGATGTGGCTGTCACAGCAGTCCTTTTCCAGAAGAACGCAGAGGGTAACTTGCATCCTTGCGCATACACTTCCAAAAAACTGACGGAGACTGAGTGGAGATGGGCCGTATGGGAAAAGGAAGCATATGCAGTCCGATGGGCCCTACTGACCTGGAGACACTTCCTGGAGGGCAATGCAGTGCCTTTTGAAATATGGACTGATCACAAAAACTTTGAGGCACTGAAGACTCCACATAAACTCTCTCCAAAGCAGGTACGTTAGGTGCAGTATTTTAAATGTTTCAACTTTGAACTAAAGTAAATCCCAGAGGGAAAAAAACATTTTAGCTGATGCCCTATCATGCAAACTGCAATACCACCCCACGAGGGAAGAAGTGATCCATCCAATAATTTCCCCTTCCCAGCCAGCATCATGTTAACCCGAGGCCAGGCAGCCCTTAGAAGGACCTTGGATGTGGGGGGATAACCCAAAGGCTAAAAGATAAGCTGCTAACTGTCCAGTTGTTACAAGGACAATCCGGGGATACTAACCCTGAAGGATGGTCTAGGCTGGAAGGGATCAAAATTATATATGCCTAGCAGTTTGTGACTCCAGGTTCTTAAGCAAAGCCACGATTCTAAGCAAGTGGGGCATTTTGGCTACGTAAAAACCCTGCACCTGACTTGAAGACAATTTTGGTGGCCAAAAATGAAAAAAGGCGTGGAGGACTATGTAAAAAGCTGTGCTACTTGTGCAATGATGAAAACGAGGCCAGGAAAGCCTCCTGGTTTGCTCTATTAAGTGGCAGATCCATCGCGACCCTGGGAAGAAATAGCTATGGACTTCATTGTTGAGCTCCCTCAGAGGGGTGGAAACACTGTCCTTTGGACCATAGTGGGCTTGTTCTCCAAATAGGCCCTTTGCAGCCTGCCTAGGACTCCTGTCTGCACAGAAACTGGCTAACCTATTTATCAAGCATATCTATAGGTTGCATGGAGTCCCCTGTAGAGTAATCTCTGATCGGGGGATTCAATTTACCGCTAGATTCTGGAGGGAATTCATGAGGGCTATTGGGTCCTTGCAGGGGCTTAGCTCAGCATTTCATCCGAGTACTAATGGTGCCGCAGAGAGAGCTAATGCCATCGTAGAGCAATGCTTAAGGTGTTATATAAATTATCAACAATCAGACTGGGCAGAGTTGTTGCCGTTTGCTGAGGTAGTATATAACAACGCAGTGCACAATAGTATCAGTCTGTCCCCTTTCCAGGTGACCAGTGGCATAGAGTTTGTTCCCATGCCTGAGCTCCCTAGGGAGCCACCCTCCTCCATGTTGCTAACAGAGTGGATGGAGTCATTGAAAAAAGCATGGGAAAATACCAAGCAGGCCCTGAGTGAAGCAGCAGAGGCCTATAAAAAGCAGGTGTCAGCTTTGGAATCCTTATTCATTGCTGCCACATAGCTTGAGAAAGTGGAAGGGGGGTAATTTTGTTGAGTAGCTCTAAGTAGACAAAATAGAATTCTTTTGTTAGTTCAAGGTCATAGAATGTGGCGCAGAAACAAAAAGGAACTTACTTTGGGATTGGTTCATGTGATGTGATGATGAGAAAAGGGGATGGTTTGTAGTTTGGGACATTGTGGGAAGTCCGGGAAACTTTTAGTTTTGAAATTCCACAGATGTGCCAGGTGCTATTCTAATAAAGGTAATTTGAGATTATGCTTGTCTTGGAGTTACTGATTGGAATGGAAGTTCCCTGGAATGCTAACAGCAGGCTGACAAACACTGCACTTCTCAACCAGAATTTAGGGTGGGGGACAAGGTGTACTTGTCCACAAAGTACCTGAAATTAAAATTGGCATCAAAAAAGCTTGGTCCTAAATATATGAGGCCATTTCCTATAATTAAAGTGATTATGCCAGTTACAGAACAACTTCAGCTTCCCTGGTTACTACGGAAAATACATCTGGTATTCCACAGTAGTCTGTTGAAACCGGTGATAAGTTCACAAGTTGGACCAGTGGATCAAGCTCCCCACAAACTGTTGGTGATTGAGAGTCAAACGCACTATGAAATAAAAAGGATCCTGGACTCAAAGGTACAGAGAGGCCAGTTAGAATATGTGATACATTAGAAGGGATACCCCCTATCTGAAGCAACCTGGGTTAAAAGCCGGAAGGTAAATATAGGTTGATAAAACAATTCCATGACAAGTACCCTCAGAAGCCGAAGGGACCTCCCGGTGGGGAAAGGGGAGGTTAGTGGCATGAGTGATAGTCTTTATGCTTTATGTCTTATAGGAACGTTCCTCCAGTTGGGGGAGGGGGCAGCCTGTCAAGCCTGAATTTAGTTTGGTGGTGGAATCATATGCATTCAGTTTGACACACTTGAGAAATGGAGGGGGGGAGAACTGAGGTAGATGAAGCTCCAGCCAGAACAATATAGCTGGGCGATGAGTCAGCTGCATTCCAACTGCTGCTGAGTCAGAGAAAGTTGCTAGGAAACTATTTTATATCCTGGTTGGACAATGTGACTTATTGTTTTGGAAAAGTGAGAACCTTCTAATTACAGTGACATGGAAGCCTGGTAAATCTTCAGTACTGGTTTCCACCACTTCGTGCCAAGATGTGTAATTAGAATAAAATAGTTCTTTGAGGAATTAGAATGCCTCTGAGCTCATTTTGTGATGACTGCATTACTTGGAACCTGACACTTTGTTCATCAGATCCTGATAAGCTTTTTTAGAAAGTCAGCATAATGGGAGACTATATAATGGCACCTGTGCTCTGAAATAGCCCTACTAGCACTAGTGTTACCTAGTTTTGGTAATGAAATATCTGCAAAAAAAACAACAACCCCAAGCTTAAAGAGCACCTAAGACCCCTCATTTCAAGTCTGAGCTACAAATATTCTCCCTCATTAATGACTGGACATTGTCTAGTATTAGGGAGCATCTGCCAAGGTATCTTGGATACTGACATGGCTGCTATATGGAATTTCTGTATATTCTTTTCATTTTATCTTCAAGTATCAGTCTCTTCAAAAGAAAGGTTATAGAGTTATTTCAAAATATATGATAATCACCTCGGAAGGCAATTGCCTTAAAATATGAGGAAAATCATTAAATGCTATTTTGAGATCTGCCTCTAACATAACCTAAAGAATTCAGACAAGCACACCTCATGGCCAAGCAAAAGGAGATAAAGACCTTTTCTCCCTATATCATGAAATTTTTATTTATCCTGGGATACTGAGATTTTGCTTCTCCCAATCCCAATTTGTCAAGATTTACCATTTAAAAAGTTACCATTTTATTTACTTTACATGATGAGAAATTGAAATAAAAAATTTCAAGATATTTATCATTTATTTTGCTATTTCAGGCATAAGCCCAAGTTCCCTCCACCTGCCCTATTTTAACTTTTCACGTCCAAGAAAGAAAACACCTTGAATATTATAAAGGCCTGGAGCCTCTCAGCTTACAAACTAAATCAAATTATCTATAGTATTATGGAACAACAAGCACTGTGACAACATTAGGACTCCCTCCTCCCCCAATGATTTGCACTAAGCTATTTTATATACTTACATTTTGCAGTGATTATGGATCCTGCCAGAGAGAATATCATAGTGTCCTCCAAAATCTAGAAAATGAAAAGAATTTCATGAAGGAGGGAAAAAAGACAATGAGAGTGAGCGCCAAACCTAATATTGAAAATTTAATAAAACATTTTATATATGTCAAAGCAGATATGTCTGAAATGAATTCCAAATTAATTGTAGCTCCAGAAGAAATAGTTTCAAAAAGAAAGAAAATTATTAATTGTTAACAATATATCTTCCCTCTGCCAACAAAAAATATACATGGAAAAGTCTGTCAGTACCATGTACATTTAGAAGCTTCCTGTTATGAAGTCAACTGGCCTTCAGAGAACCCCAGCTGCACATAATGGAGATTGTTCAAATCAAAACATCTTCTCTGTGTCAAGCAAAATTCTCCTGAGAAACACCGCACATAGCAAAAGGACCAATCAATCAAATCTTTATTACATCTATAGACCAGCATAAGTATGCTTAACAAAAGTTTTCCTGCCCCCTCCTTTTCTGTAGAAAAATATATATTTTATCCTTTAAAAATTTCTAGCGAGAATCAAGGTACCAGGGCTACACAAAAGGAGATAAAGCTCATGAGCATTTGATTAAAGGGGAGAATCTAATAGAATTTGGAAGAACTAAGGGAAAAATAGGAAAGTTTGTTGTACTCTTCAGTTTGCCTCTGAAATAACGGCAACTTAAGTAACTGGAAATGTTGCATAAAATTACTTTTATTTTGGAATGCATGGTGCTTTATGGTGCCTGAGATAACCCTTTCTTATTTATATTTTCCTTTTTCAAATGTTCATTGATTATATTTCCTAATTAATAGACCAATTTCACTTTTTGCATGTAGTTTTGACTTTGGAGATTTGCTTGAGATGCTATGAGTGGCTTTCAGAGCTCTCTATTTTTACACTTTTTCTTTACATATTACCAATTAAAATGATTTTCTAGCCTTGTTTTTTAAAAAATAAAGTTAATTCTGTTATAGTGTATCATATGAATGATCACCCAAAGGAGGGGTGCTGATTTCTTTTGTCACATGCCTCCATACGCCAGTCAGGAAATAGCTATAAAAATAAAATAAGATTCATATTGGAATGTGCTGAAATGAGTAGATTGACATTTGAAATCAGAGAACAAGAGGATAAACAATTTTATAAAATTTGAGATCTATTCTATCAATGGTTAGACAATAAAACATGGTAATGAAATATGTAGATTCTTAGAAAATAATAAATATATAAAGATGTATTCTTTTCTTATTATATCTACAAAATCATTGTAGGATAGATTTGAGATGATAATATGAACTGTTATAAAACAAATTAAGTAAAATATGATTATTTCGTGAAACATGAATGAATAAAAGTATAATCAAATGATTGATTAACAATGATATTAATGTATTTAATACTTGATTGAAAATATGAGAATATATACAATGTAATTGTAATTGAAGACTACGAAATGGAAGCACAAACAATTTGTAAACCAACCGGCACACTGTATATATATATATGGAAGATGGCTTGATGTTTTTATGTTTTGTTTGTCTATGTTCGTCTTAAAAACCAATAAAAATAAAAAAATAAAAATAAAAAAAAAGATTTGGACTTCCGGTTTGAATTCCTTCGCCGACAGATCGAAACTGCGATTGTGCACGGTTTCGATCTGTGCTCATCGCCAGAACGCCCCGAGCCAGCTGGTTTCAGGGCTAAGCCACCCTGTAGAGGTGCTGAAGAGGGGGGAGACTGCCAGCAGGGTTGAGGAGAGCCACATCTCTCCTCAGCTGGCTTTACTCCCTTTCCTGAAGGCGGTTGCAGCAGTGGCCAGAAATGGCCACCTCAAAGAAGAACTCGACCGGAAAAGAATGTGCAGGAGGAAGATAAGAAGAGAAAGTTTTAGTTGACTGGGTTAAACTACAAAAGCAACAATGTAAGGTACCCTGGAATTTAAACTATAAAAAAATAACATTGTACCCAAAGAAGATTTTGAAGCAGCGAAGGAGAGAGGGAAGGGAAAGGATTTGGTTTTTTTTCTTCCCTTCCCTATACTGACAGCTAAGAGACTTAAGCAAGAACTTGAAAAAAAGTCCACTTTGACATCAATAGGCATTTAAGCTGAAAATAAAATGTCAAAGGGATAATAAAGATTTCTGGATACTTAAAAGCTTTTCAAAACAGGAAAGGACAGAAAAAGAATAAAAGGGCAGGATCTGGAAAATGGAGGAGACTGCCTGGAACTAAAAGGAATTTACAGTGAAACCTCAACAAGATTCCTAAAAGATACATTTTAACTGAAACTTGGCAACAAAATAATAGAACCCCAGGAAGAGAAAGTGGAAAAAAGAAGCAAGAAGAAACAGCTTTGGATTATTTGGATTACTTGGTGATCTTTGGATTTTTGTTTATTGCATTTAAATGACTAAAATCAATCGGGTGGTTGTTTAAAAGTGTTTAAAATGGCACCACTTTTAGAAGATCTGAAAATGGAACTTAAAAAGTACAAAGAAGATGCACAAGAGGGAGAGGTTCTTTTGGCTTCGTATTTCAATTCTTAGAAATGGAGATCTGGAACTATGAGAAACAACAAGAAAGGCTTGCAGAACAAGAAGATTGAGACAAAGAAGAAGCCATCTTTAATGATCAAGTAATTTTATGTGAGGGAAAAAAGGAAAGGGGGGAAGAGAATGAAAAGTTTAAGATTTGAAAAAACAACCAAAAAAAGAAGAATAGTTTGAAAAATAAGTATAATATTAGAAAGCAACAGAAGAGGGAATTACAGAAGAGAGAATTAGAAGTAGAGAGATAAGGGGGTAAAAAGGGGAGGGAGAAGAAGAGGGGGAAGAAGGAAAGGAAAATAAGTTATAAAGGACAGAAACAAAGATATAGAGAAACAGGGAAAAGGTATAAGAATTGAAAGTATAAGCCTGTTTAGAGATAATGGGTGAAAACTTAATTGTAAAAGGGATTCTGCAAAGGTACATAAGATAGTATTGTTATATTACAAATAGAAATAATTTTAGAAAATATGATTAAAATGATGGATAAAATATTTATCGTAATATAGTGGAATGTTTGTTAATAAATAAATGAAATAAAGTGAATGAGAGAATTAAATTAGGAAAGGATGGGAACATTTTAATTATTATTAATGATTTATAAAATATGTGAAGAGAAATGTGGGGAAAAAAAGAATTAATTATGGAAAGTTTATAAGTGTTCCCAAGGAGGTATGATATTTAATTGAAAAGAAATGTTAAAGATGTTAAGATTTTATTGAATATTAATAATAGAATTGAGTTGGAATGGAATGAGTGATATATATGTGTATGTGTGTGTGTGTGTGTGTGTGTGTTTTCTGAGGTTTTCGCGGGTATTTGTATGTGGATCTTTGGTTATTCGGGTTTTCTCCGGCATAAAATTGGAAGTATCTAGGCGACGTTTCGATGAAGTCTCATTCATCATCTTCAGGCTTGTGTCTTCGGCTTTGTGCTTCTCGGAGTTCTCGGAGTCCGAGAAGCACAAAGCCGAAGACACAAGCCTGAAGATGATGAATGAGACTTCATTGAAACGTCGCCTAGATACTTCCAATTTTACGCGGGAGAAAACCCAAATAACCACAGATGTATGTATGTATGTATAAAATCTTTTTTTAAGAATATAGTGTGTATTTTAAGAATGTACCAAGCAGAATTTGATTGGAAGTTATGTATTATATTGAATGTTATAATCTTAAAGGTATACTTTGAAGCTTAAATAAGAGTTGAATGGATAAAATTAAAAGATATAAAGGTATCATACTCCAATTAGTAACTACAGGGGAAAATTTGTTTAATGAGAAAAGATAATATGAAATTTAAACAGGACAGACAAAAGTATAAATATTTTGATTTGAATTGACATGAGATAATCAAAATAAAGTTGCGAAAATTAAAAGAGGGGAAAAACTATGTAGAAAATGTAAAACAGTAATAAGATATGGAATAAAATATAAAAATGAGCATGAAATTGAGTTTGTGTCTGTATGAAGAAGTGATAACCCGGGACCATGCTATTTTTTTAAAAAAAGATTTTTTATTTGTTGTTAAGTTTGGGGAATAATGGAGACCAGACATCTGACCAGTGACTTCAACTCTTTAATAATCGTAAATATAACAGAACAGAGCAAGGCTATGGGCAACAGCAACCCTTTTATAGGGTTATCTGCTACCTTATTACCCAATGACATGTGCAACAAGTTCAAACTTATAACCAATGAGAAGTGTCAAAATAGTGGCCAATCAGGGACTACTTATGGACCAATCCCTAGTTGTTGTATAAGGGCCAATCAGGTGTGCAGGTTTCCAAACCCTGATTTGCATTTATGCTAGTAACTTTTATTGATTCCCAACACCCCTCCCCCTTGGGTTCCGTTTGAGGGGAGCTGTAATAAAATCCTCAAGATAGACAGGCCGTTTGGTCTGTCTGGATGATTTCCGTGGCTCCACCGGTTTTGGTCTAAGGTCCGGTTCCGGTGGAGCGTTTGGATGATCTTTATTAAATTCAGTTTCGCTGCACGGTGATTCCGTGCTGCTTTCACTGTGGTTGTCTCTGCTACTCCGTGTTTCTTCGGGGTTTTGCAGTTCGGTTTCCCCCGTATTAAAGTTCCCTGAAAAATTCAACTCCCTCCCCGCTTCAAGTTCCGGTGTTTCGCTGGGCCGTAGGGTTTCCGTTGGCCTGCTATTTGTCATATCAAAGTCAATTTCCTCGATATTTCCTCCCCCTTGAGTTGGTGAACCCGGGGAGTCATGGGTGCTGGGTGGTAATTTCGATCGGAGTTGGTCTATGTGGCGTTTCCACACCCTCCCATCGTCCGTTAGCAGGCGGTAAGATCTAGGCCCGGTAAGGTGGGTAACGGTTGCGGGTATCCATAACGGGTCGCCGGAAAAGTTTTTGGCAAAGATTAAATCGCCTACCTTAAATTCCCGGCATTTGCTGCTGGAGCCGAAGGGCTTTTCTGGTGCGAATGCGGGGTGGAGCCGGTCAAGGTGCGATCGTAGTTTCCGCCCCATAAGAAGTTCAGCGGGTGTTTTGTTGGTCACGCTGTGGGGCGTGATGTGCTGCAACAAGAGAATTCGATTGATTTTCTCGTCGATGTTACCAAATTCCATTTTGTGAAGGGTCTTTTTTACAAATTGTACCATGCGTTCTGCACGTCCATTCGCCGCAGGGTGCGCGGGCGAGGTTAGCGCATGGCGGATGCCCCGATCAGCAAGATATTGTTCAAAGGGTAATGCAGTAAACTGTGGGCCGTTGTCCGAGACCAACACGTCCGGAAACCCGTGTGTGGCAAATAGTCTGTTTAATTTATTGATAACTGAGTCCGTTGTAGTTGTGTTCATTCGATGGATCTCGAGCCAGTTTGAATAGGCGTCGACAGTAATAAGGAAAGTGTGTCCTTTGGTAGGCCCCGCAAAGTCAATATGAATACGGGACCAAGGTCCCCTCGGAGTTTCCCATTCGGTTGGGCTTGCTTTAGGCGGGGCGTTGCTGACGTCCTGGCAACGTTGACAAGTGGCGACCCAGGCCTCGATTCTTTTGTCGATTCCCGGCCACCAAGCGTAGCTGCGTGCGAGTGCTTTCATCCGCACGATACCCGGATGTCCTTCATGCAATACCGCCAAAACAGTTTGTTGCAATTTGCCAGGGATTACGACTCGATCGCCCCACAAGATACAGCCTTTTTGGGAAAACAGTTCGGTTTGGCGGGTTTTGAAAGGCGCCCATTCCGGTGCTATTTGGTCCGTCGGCCACCCCCGTTCAACCCAGCGTAGGATGTGTTGCAGAACTGGGTCACGTTTTGTTTCAGAGGCAATGTCTCTAGCCGTCAAGGGTGGTGCATGCAGAGCTTCGATCTGTAGTGTTGAGATGGTTGGGGCTGGATCTACAACAGAGTCTGGGAGCGGTGTTCTGCTCAATGCATCAGCGTGGAGAATTGATTTCTCCGGGCGATGTTGCAAGGTGTAGTTGTAGGCCGCCAAGAATTCAGACCAACGGGTCATTCTGGGGGACAATATATACGGGGTTGGTTTATTACCCGCAATGATCCCCAGTAGCGGTTTATGATCAGTAATTATCGTAAACGCATGGCCATAAACATATTCATGAAATCTTTTAACTGCAGCCACAATAGCTAAAGCTTCTTTGTCCAGCTGACTATAATTTCTTTCAGCTTTAGCTAAGGTTCGCGAAAAAAACGCGATGGGGGGCTTCCGCTCCATTTGGTAATACGTGGGCCAGAATTGCCCCAACCCCAAAAGGTGATGCGTCACACGTGATAGTGAGCGGAAGAGTCTCGTTGTACTGCATAAGTAGTTATGATCAGAAGTTAGCAATTTCTTTACTTGTTGGAAAGCATATTGTTCCCGTTGTCCCCAAACCCACGTTCCTTTTTTGTCTAATAGTCTATGCAATGGTTCTGCTACCGTTGCTTTGTGGGGTAAAAAGACATTATAGAAATTGATAAGTCCAAGGAACGCCTGTAGGTCTGCCTTGTTCCTTGGAGTGGGGGCCTTTTTAATCGCCCTTAATTTGTCTTCGGTGGGATGGATTCCTTGGCTGTCCAGGAGGTATCCCAAAAATTCTACTTTTTCGGTACATAACTGGCATTTATCTTTTTTAACTCTGAGGCCTGCGTTTTGGAATCTTCGTAAAACCTCTCTGAGTCGTTTTTCTAGGATGTCTTTGTTAGGGGCGGCGATGAGTACATCGTCGAAATATGGTACGACCCCTCTGATCCCTTGTAACAACCTTTCCATTAAGCTCTGAAAGATTCCGGGGGCAACGCTTACCCCGAACTGGAGCCGGTTGCATTTAAATGCGCCCCTATGCGTTACGATAGTTTGCGCCTCTGCCGTGGTCGGATCTACAGGCAATTGCTGATACGGCTGGGCTAGATCTAGTTTAGCGAAAACTTTCCCGCCACCCAGGGAATGGAGCAAGTGTTGCACTACCGGCACTGGATATGCACTTTGCTGTAGTGCGTGGTTTAAGGTGGCCCGGTAGTCTCCGCAAATTCTTAGTGACCCATCAGGCTTGATAGGCGTCACTATAGGGGTTTCCCAGTGGGCGTGGTCGGTGGGTTCCAGCACGCCCTGCGCTATTAGCTTATCGAGTTGTTCGTCGATTTTAGGCTTCAAGGCGAATGGCACCCGACACGGCTTAAGGCGGATGGGTGCTATCTCAGGGTTCAAGTTAAACGAGATCGGGGTCCCCTTGTACTTGCCTAGTCCGTTCGCGAAAATGTCTTGGAATTCTTGCACGAGTGCCTCCTCCCAATCGCTGCTCTCGGCTCGGTGGACTCCGGCTACAGTGATTCCGAGCGGCCTGAACCATTGAAGGCCTAAAGACTAGGCCTGTCGCGGTCCACGACAGTCAGTGGTAGAGCGACGGTGCGGTCCTTGAAAGAGATCTGGAATCTGCGGGACCCGACGACGGGAATTCGGTTGCCCTGATAATCTTTGAGTATAACCCTTTGAGGGTTAAGGTCTTGGTGGCGAATCGTTGGAATGAGCTGTTGGAGCGTTTTCCACGACACCATCGAGAGGGAAGATCCCGAGTCTACCTCCATCACGCAAGGTTTGTTTTTGATGGCGACCTTTACTCGGATTTTCCCGGCATCAAGGGATGTAGCGTGGCCTATGGTGATTGTTTGGTGGGTCTCTTCCCGCCTGGTTTCTTCACGCCTGGTGGAAGTGGTGGACGGCTTGTTTCTGTAGGAGTGGTTTCCCCATTGGTGGTTCAGTTTTTCTCGGTGTGTGCCGAAGAATCCTGAAGATTGGCATTCAGCCTGTCGGGGTTTGGAGTTTTGTTTGCTTCTGCAAACCTTTGCGATGTGACCTCGTTTCCCGCAATTGCGGCAGAGTGCGTCGAGGAATTTGCAGCTGGATCGTGGGTGATTCGCCCCACATCCTGCACACGGTCGGGATGAGGGTTGTGTGAACTGGTCTCGTTCCATTCGGAGTCGGTTGACCTCTTCCTCATCGCTTTCTGATGGGGATTCTAGGTCTTCGTGGTGAGTCGATACCGGGTGTCTCTCTGAGTGAGGCGAGGTATCATTGGCGAGTTGACGTAGCAGTGCGTTGGTGCGGCGCATTCGGGCTGCCAACTTCTTGGTCGCCTCCGCTGCCGAGGCTTCTTTAAGGGCATCGGTGAGGCTGATGTCCCCCTTAGCCATAATTTTGCTCTGGATCGTGCCGTCTTCTAAGCCCAGAACCAGGCGGTCCCGGAGGGCTTCTTCTAAGTCGGTGAAACCGCAGAGGCCTCCAAGGTTGCGGAGGTCCGCGATGTAATTGGCAAGGCTTTCACCCTTCCGTTGGTCCCTCTGGTAATATTTGTGTCTTCTGACTAAGGTTGGCACGGTGGGCGCGTAGTGAGCCCGTAGTAAAGGCTCGAGGATGTCCCAGTCCATCTCTTTTACCTCGGCTGGCTTGGCAAGTGATTTTGCCATTTTAAACACGGTAGGCCCGCAGTGAGTTAGAAAGATAGCTCTTTTTTTGCCGGTTGTTGCATCTTTCAAATTGTTGGTCTCCAGAAACATCTGGAACCGATCCATGTATGACTCCCAGTCTTCGGTTTCTGGGTTGAATGGAGCGGGTGGTACGGCACCGCTGGCCATGTTGCCGTTGATGGTGCGTGTTCGACCACGTGCTCTGTTGGTTGCTCTGTAACTTAGTCAGCTCTTCGGTCTCCGTATCCCACCCTCGTCGCCAGTGTTAAGTTTGGGGAATAATGGAGACCAGACATCTGACCAGTGACTTCAACTCTTTAATAATCGTAAATATAACAGAACAGAGCAAGGCTATGGGCAACAGCAACCCTTTTATAGGGTTATCTGCTACCTTATTACCCAATGACATGTGCAACAAGTTCAAACTTATAACCAATGAGAAGTGTCAAAATAGTGGCCAATCAGGGACTACTTATGGACCAATCCCTAGTTGTTGTATAAGGGCCAATCAGGTGTGCAGGTTTCCAAACCCTGATTTGCATTTATGCTAGTAACTTTTATTGATTCACAACATTTGTATTATGTTTTTTTTTGTGAAGACCCAAATAAAATTTTCAAAAAATAAAAAAAATAAAATAAGATTCATTGCTTCTTTTACTTGACAATAAAATGCACAGATTATGGGATTCCCATCTATCTGATACACTGAGGTTGAGGAAAGATGCCAAGTAAAGTCACCTCCCTAGAAAACAAGTAGCGGCAGCTAAGCAGCCATACTAAAGCAGGAAGGCAGACCTTCCTTCCTGTGTCAACATTCAGGATTTCTCAGAAAGAAGATTTGATCCAGCCTTTCCTTCTGTATGTGTGTGAATGGCAATAGCTCCACTCTTCACCACCACAGAGATATGGACCTCTGTAATTTTCATCAAGGCAATGCAGCATATATAAAAGCAACAGATATTTGGTATGCTGGTAGACCACTCGTGCGATTGCCACACACACACACACACACACACACACACACACGGAGAGGGGGGAGAGAGAGAGAGAGAGAGAGAGAATGAGAATATAATATTATATATATAAACATTGCACCCTATTGTTATTTCCCTAGTTCACAGCCTTGTCCTGTCAAAAATAAAAATTCACTCTAATCCTAGATCTGGTACAATGAATTTCCTGCCATTTTGGAATTAGCTAAAATAATACATTAGAACAGCTTCTCCCATTTTAACAATAACTATCCATGTCACCTTAGTAGTTAAGTGCATACCATAACGTATTACTTTATTTTTTTAAAAAAGCTTCAAGCCTAAAGGTCCAAAATAGCCATACACAAGGAAAAAAACCCTATTCAAATGAGATACAATGGAGGCTATTATATTAATCAAACACTACCAATACATAATTAGCAGCTGATCTTGAGAGAACTCCATTAATAGTTAATTATACCAAAGATGCAGATACCTGCTTGTCACTCAGATTCCCCTGCAGTAAAGAATCTATGAAGATGTGTCGGCTGAAGTTCTTTCCTTGTCGTTCTTTTATGACTTTCTTCAAGACCTGCTCCATTTCCATCAGGGCTTTAAGCACAAAGAATAATGAGGTCATTTCCTAGCTAGCACAGTGGGATGCCCTAGAAACATATCATGTCATGTCAGGCAGCTGGTCTTTGGCTTCTGAAGACTGCTTCCCTCGCAGATGAAAAATGATTTGGAATACATTTATTTTCATCATAGCCCTATCCATTGGTTCCACAGATATAAGTCTGTATACACATGCAAGTATGAATGGAGAAATAAAATGTTATCTATCAGCCTTCAGAAATTACAGAAAACTTATACTAAAAACGGGTATTGCAGAGTGTTGAAGGAGGGATAGATGGGATTGATTTATTACTCTATCCTGCATTTGGAAAATAGATGAACAAATAATGTTCATGGTGTCTGTGTCTGTATACATGCTAGATAAAACAGTAGCATTTCTGATACATTCAATAAAACATGTTGCTATGCAGAAATGTTCAATTAGATCACCTTGCCAGGAATATGTGTCAACTAGGTAGGAAACAGAACTCACCATCTTCATACTGCTTTTTTCTGGTCGTGCTTTTATCAAGTGAACCATCTAAGAAACCCTTTCCAATTTCTGCCCAGATCTGAAATAGAAATAAATAATAATAATCTTTCTTAGTTTATTATTAAGTATTTATTTCAGTCTTACCAGAATATTAAATATGGTTTCTGTACTAAGGTAAGGCTGGTGCTAAAAGGGAAGTGATTAATAACTGTCTCACTTAACAACAGAAATTTTGAGTTCAATTGTGATCATGTCAAGGACTACCTGTACTTATAATGCATTATAATGGGTATATAGGCTGTCTACTCTGTTAATTACAAGAACAGAGGGACTTCCTCACACATGAAATAGTACAGAACTTATTCCAATTTTTAGAAAGAGTTTAGATGAGTTTCACAATACTATTGGACAATTAAATATATTAATTATAACTACTGTAAATATTACATTTAAAGTCTGAGATAAAACAGAAGATAACATTGGTACAGAGCAGGCTAATTCAGAAAGAAGGCAGAGAAATTGCACATTGTCTACCATTTTAGATGAAGGCTTGTTTTTGTTTTCACTCACACTTAAATCTGCACTTGGTTTGCTCGGTGTGTTCAGACTTTAAGAAAATACCTCTCAACTCAGTGGATTAAGGATGCTTATTTAAAAGTTCTTAATTCAGATATTCCAGCAAGGTATGCAGCACGGCCCACAAGTCAGGCTATCTAAGCCTATTTTAGGAACTGAAATCTAAATTTCCCTTAAGGTGAATTTAGCCTCTGGTGACCACATGTACATTCCATGTTGGTTTTCTTGGCAACAATGTAGATTTTCCATTTTTTTAAATTTCTCAGCCTAGTCTACAGCCTGGGAATTTCCTTGTAGTTTCCCTCCAAGGTCCAATTCGGCTTAGATTTTTCAAGATCAGACAAGGTCAGCTAAGCAGTGTTATCAACTTCTCAATAACTGAAGGAGATTAGCAAAGCTATATCTCTGAATCAATGCCTTTGTACAGCTATGTGATTTGTCTCCTTGTGGTAGAAAATAGAACTGAAGAAAACATTCCTGCCCTTCTTTCTGCAGACTTACCACATCATGGTTCCTACGAAATCGGATGACTTCCTGTTCATCTTCAAACCTGCTGCCCATAGCCGTCTGTGTAACAGCCTTCATTGCAAAGCCTAACATATGCTGACTGAGGGGCACATGTTGAGACTCGGGGAAAGTTAGCCATTTTGTTAGCAATTCTTCTGACAGCTTAAACAAAAGAAATAAATGTGTCAATCTCTTTATCCCTACACATTCCCATGAAACCGAAAAGCACAAATTAAATATTATTACATGGCCTGTTGAACAGAAAAGCAGGTCAATGCCTTTTCAACTATTCTGATGAAATCCATCTTTACTCATAATGCCCATTTAGCATTGAGCTACTGTTATAATGTCTCCCATCTAGTGGTGCTTTGGGAAAGGTGCAATGATTCTTAAGGCATGCAGAGAGTATCTGTGCAATTACAGACCTCTAGTAATTTTACTGGACATAGCTGGACATTTGATCTGTATGATCAAAAAGATGAGGGGCATGGAGATGTTTCCTCCAAGAAAAGTAAACAGAAATGCCAACTGTAACCTCAATATAGTGATGACACTGACCACTAAACTGATGGATGACCTCATCCAAGTGTTTCATGTAAATATTAGGACAGGGGAGAGTATCAAGCCCTGTGGTACCTTACCAATGAGAGGCTGTGGGTGCAACCACTGAGGAAGAAGATGAATAACTGCAGCACAGTGACATCCACTCCTAACCCCCATAGTCAGTCCAGAAAGAAGCCACTGAGAGATCAATACATATCTCCATTTCTGCTCTGCCAAGGATCATGACAAGAGTAACCTGCACTGCTCTGTACCATGCCCTGATATGAAACCCAACTGGCACAAGTCTGGATGTACTATTTATTTTCAAGAATTAAATTTTAAGTGACAGACTGTGTAGGTTTTCAAGGTACCACTTCTCACTATGAGCTTGTTTTTAGTTTGGAAAATATAAGCTCTGCTAAACTCCACTATGTGGCAGAGGGGGAGGGGGGTAAATGAGGCAAATCCAATTTTTCAACAGCACTCTCTGTTTGCCTGTGCAATCCTAATCATGTTTAAAACATGTTTAATATTAATAGTAGTGCCTTGGGTGCAATCCCAAAACATCTCAAGCATTACTTGAATACCATTGGCATTGAGAAAATCACCATCAGTTATTTGCAAAAGGCAGCTTTACTTGGAAAAGTTTACATCCCAATGACACCTTTAACACCATCAAATATCCCAGGTCCTTGGGAAGGATTTCATAGGTGAATAAAAATGCTAAATTCAGTCTAAACACCTGTTTGATTGTGTGACCAACCATAATATAAAATGTATATGCCGACTGACTTTCAGCATCTCTGGATGACTCACAACAAAGAAATTACAACATCATCGATACGACATAAAAATAAAGATAAAAAGCCAATTGTTTTTAGTTTGGAAAATATAAGCTCTGCTAAACTCCACTATGTGGCAGAGTGAGGGGGGGGTTTAAAACAGTAGTAGGCATGTTCATTCGTGTTTTAATTTAACTTGTCCTGAAAACCCAGAAAAAATAGAAAATGGAAATGCACCAGACAAGATTTAATACTGAGGAGTCACTTCTGAGAATGCTGAATGCTTACACAAGATAAGCAACTTTCAAAAACCTTAAAACATCTGATTCTGCTCCACGCGGCCTTTTAAAGAGATTATTCTGAATCATTTATCTTCCTAGGAAACAAGCCTTCCCATACACCTGAGCAAAACTCTGCCCTCAGATAAAGCTATTCACCTTCTGGATTACAGGAAAATTACTCGGCAGCAGCTTGGTGACACCATTTTCATACAGTTTTTTCCTCACGCAGCTCTCAGCCATGTCTCCACCCAGGCCTGACTGATACTGCAACAAGGACTTTAACATCGTTTCAAAGGGGTCCGCTGAAAGAGAGAGTGAAAACACAATAAATCCCTACCATGCTCTAAAGAAGTTCCCCTACTTTGGTTCCCATGGTTCCCAGCAGGGGTGGGATTCTACCTGGTTGGACCAGTTCTATAGAACCGGTTGTTATGATTCTGCGCAGTTCGGAGAACCGGCAAATTGCTCGGCTGGCTGGCACCGCCCCTCCCCACCCACTCACTCACCTTACCTGGCATGCGTGCCATCCAACTTGCCTGCCTTGTACCTTGCAATATTTACATACATGGTGTGCTGTGAGTTAATTTTATGAGCTTGCTTGCAAGCAAATTTTATGTGACAGACTCAGGCAATAGATTGCAGAAAGATAGATCTCTGAGTGAATCTGTGATTCTGTGAGCAACTCAATCTGCCTGCTTGCTTTGCCTGATTTTGGGTAAAAGTTGCTCTTTTTTAATAAAAAAAATCAACATTTACATAAATATTTACAATATTTACATACAAGCCATGCCCAGCCAGTCACATGACCACTAAGCCACACTCACAAATTAGGCCACACACACAGAACCGGTTAAGAAATTTGAATCCCACTCCTGGTTCCCAGCCACTGCTTATGCTGGAAAGGAGGAGGTTAGGAAAGACTGCTATAAATCTGTCAAATTAGTTCAGAGGCTTGCAGTTAGTTACATGGCTGGGTGCTAAGTATTGGTACCTAAAATATCGATTTTTCTTCAAGAGCAATAAAACCAGAAGATGCAGAACTGTATACACATATCTTTGTTCCTACATGTCTGTATTGTCCAAATGTCCAACTAACAATTTTTGTCAATAGTCACACATGCTTACAGCTTCTAATCCTTCTGTAGAAGAAAGGGAGAAGTAAAATTTGTGGTCTCACAGTAAGAAAGTGAACTAATCAGGCAGTCAAGAAAGTCTCAAGCAATGTAGAAATAGCCTCTCCTGTAATAATCAGTAAGAACTTGGCAAAACCCACAGAAGTTCATTTTTATTTTAATAACCCTATCCCTTGCTTCAATGACATAATGTAACTTTTACCAGATCGTTAAGGGAGTCCTCCTTAAAGTATGTTTTTCATCCATATTGAACAAAGCAGAAGCCCAACCAGTGCTTCATGCCAACTGGACCAGCTCCAGGTTATAGTGATTATGTAGCTCACTTTGCCTGCTAACAATATCCTTTACCCAGTACTGTCAGATGCTCAGAGATTCTCAACCATCTGTTGTCCAAGGCAATTTGCAAAAATGCTACTAGTTTATAAAGCTGGTGATAATATGTCTCTTACAAAAAGCAATAGTAGAGAATTTTAACCCCAGGTTAAAATCTTCTGAGGATCAGAGAGGTCACAAAGCACCGGTGGATGTATCTAAAGGCACACATGGTTTCATGCAGACCTTAAATTTCAGTCCTTTATTCTCTCTTACTAAAAGAAAAGATTTTCACAGACCCAAATACATTACAAACCGAGGTGGAAATATCTGTAATGGAATGTGGTAGATGACATTGGGGGAATGAAGGAAATGGCTAGGGAACAATCAGACAAGAGTATGTATGTATGTATGTATGTATGTATTTATTTATTTATTTATTTATTTATTTTGTCAAACAATTATTAGATAACAGGTATAAGTATAAACATGGTTATAATTACATGAAATGGATATGAATAACAAAAAAAAGAAACAATAGGACAGGGACGGTAGGCATGTTCCCTTGTTCCTTGCAGGCAGTTGGTTAATAGTCAGAGGAAGAAACTTTGGAAGGATCGTCCTAATTGATCGGACACCTAAAAGTGGCAGCAAGAAATTTGTACCTTCAGATTTGCAAGATTCTGTTAATGTGTAGCCTTATAATAAAGTAGATTTAGTTCACCTAGTTGTGTTTCCTGTCTGGTTTACCCAGAAGGCCTAACAATACCTATTAACTATTAAAGCCAACCTCTTTAACACATTCTTTGGCTCAGTATTTGTAAACAACAATGGATCATGCCCAGTATTTCCTAGTCGAACCACAGACAACTACAATGATCTAATACATATCGATTTTACAGAAGACATTGTTGAAAAAGCACTGCACAATCTAAAACCATCTCTATCTATTGGACTGGATGGAATATGTGCCTACTTCTTAAAAAAGCTACCCACTGCCATAGCCGAACCTCTAAGCATAATCTTTGAAAAATCTTTCAGGACCAGCTCCTTGCCAAAACTATGGTCACAAGCCACAGTCATCCCCATCTTCAAAAAGGGAGACTGTCAGTCTGTGCTCCATTCAAAATCCAAGAAAGAAATACTGAGACTCCAATGATTTGAGCAAAGTTTTTTCTTTTACTTAAATTCAAAGTGGAAGCTACAGGTAAAATTCTGAATCTAAAGAATTTGGCGCGCAGATCACATATACAAAGGGATGGAATTGTTCCCACCCCACAAAATCCAAAAGACTCTTCCAATTAAAAGTTCTGAATATGATCATGTGGGCATCCTCAGGTGGTGATGAGGCCTCTGTCTGTTGACCTTGACATATTTTGATAAAACTTCACAGCTGCGCAAAGGAAGGAAAAAGCTAGGCAAGGAAATAGAAACTTAAGAACAGGAATTTATACTCCCCCTCCTCCTCCTCCTTTACAGCACAGGAATGTAACACCTCCAGCTTTCTTCCCCTCCAATTCCCCCCTCCCCCCGTTACTAATGACAGCCGAAAGATTTAGAGCAGTGAGAAAGATGCATAGCCATAGAAAAGATGTAGAAGATATCTTGAAGGCTGACAGAGACCCCAGCTTAGTTGAAAATTACAGACCAATCTCTTTATGCTGCGTCACCTGTAAAGTCATGGAATCAATTATTAACCAATCCATCATCCTCCACTTAGAAACAAACAACCTAATCTCTAATAAACAATTTGGTTTTAGGAAAAAACTATCATGTAATCTGCAACTCTTACACTGCAAAAACATATGGACTACACAACTTGATCAGGGCAAAACAATAGATGCAATCTACATAGACTTCTGTAAAGCCTTTGATTCAGTGGTACACAACAAACTACTCCTAAAACTAAAATCTTATGGTATCTCTGGACACCTGCATTACTGGATAGAAGCATTCCTGTCAAACAAACAACAAATGGTCAAAATTGGGAGCATCCTATCAAATTCTGTACCTGTCAACAGTGGTGTCCCCCAAGGCAGTGTTCTAGGACCAACTCTTTTCATACTCTACATAAATGACCTCTGTGATCATATCAAGAGCAACTGCGTTCTCTTCGCTGATGATGTAAAGCTATTCAACACCACAGACAATACTGCTACCCTTCAAAAAGACCTTGACTATGTATCAGAATGGTCAAACAAATGGCAACTTCAAATCTCAACAAATAAATGCTCTGTCCTACATATTGGCAAAAAAAATCAGAAAATAAAATACAGGCTGAATAGTCAAGCCCTTGTTGATGATCCAAACTCTGTCAAGGATCTTGAAGTACTCATCTCAAATGACCTAAGTGCTAGAGCCCACTGTAACTACATAGCCAAAAAGGCATTAAGAATTGTTAACTTAATCTTACGTAGCTTTTTCTCTGGTAATATTACACTAATAACTAGAGCATACAAAACATTTGCTAGATCAATACTCGAATACAGCTTATCAGTCTGGAACCCACATTACATATCTGATATTAACACAGTTGAGAAAGTCCAGAAATATTTCACAAGAAGAGTTCTCCACTCCTCTACTCGTTGCGGAATACCTTATGCCACCAGACTCGAAATTCTAGACCTAGAAAACCTAGAACTACGCCGCCTTCGGTCTGATCTAAGTATAGCATATAAAATCATACATTGCAATGTCCTACCTGTCAATGAATACTTCAGCTTCAACCATAACAACACTAAAGCAAACAATAGATACAAACTCAAGGTTGATCACACCAAGCTTGATTGCAGGAAATACGACTTCAGCAATAGAGTGGTCAATGTCTGGAATACTCTACCTCAGTGTTCCCCAACCACCGGGCCCCGGACCGGTACCAGTCCGTGGATCATTTTTTACTGGGCCGCAAAGAAGTGGGCGCCGCCATCTTGTTTCGACGGCGCTTGAGAAAGTGCTTCCGGGTGAACTTGGGTGAGTTTGTCAGTCATCGGTTGGAAAGCGGCGTTTGGGCGTTGAAGGAATCCTCGCACCTGAGTTTCGTCCGGGGGGTGCCTTCGAATGAAGAGCCGTCCCGATGGCGATGGAGTCTCGCGTTAGGAGGAGATTAAGAAAGAGCCCGAAAAGCCCATCGACAAAGGTACAAAGGAGGAGTTGAAGGTGGCGGGGAGAAGCGGGGGACGGCTGGCTGGCTGGTTGCTCGGCTCGCCTTGCCTTGGTCGTGTGTGCTGATGCCGGTACCGGTCCGTGGATCATTTTGTGATGCTGGTACCGGGCCATGGGACAAAAAAGGTTGGGGGCCACTGCTCTACCTGACTCTGTGGTTTTTTCCCCCAAACCCCAAAAACTTTAACCTTAGACTTAGACTTAGACATACTACTAACCTCACCCCTTTCCTAAGAGGTCTAACGTGCCTACCGTCCCTGTCCTATTGTTTCTTTTCTTTTTGTTTTCTTCTATGTATCCACGTATTCATAACTATGTTTCTACTTATACCTATTATCTTGTAAGCAATTGACAAATAAAAAAAAAATACCTCAGCTACCATGCTAACCCTGTGGGTGTCTCAGAGACACTTGCGATTCACAGCTTGGAACACTGCATCAATGGTTGTATACAAGCAATTTCAAAATGTATGTGCAATCATACTGTATATGTTTGACAGAAATACTTGAGTTTCCTACTGCATTAATTACAGAATATGTGATGCTAAACCTAATGAATTTAAAGACATTCTTATTTTAACCAGAACAAATTATGGTACACTAAATTACAACAAAGTGTTATTGCAGCCAGAACTTGAGAAATCCAAAAGGGTCATTGTGTGACCCAGCTCTGCCTTATTAAATATTCTGGTCTACCACCCCCCATTATTACTCAACATAACCTCTATTCAACAGAATCTTGTCATTTTTTTTTCCTCTGAGTATCTTTGGAAGAGAGGGACAAAACCAAGGCCATCTGATAAAGCTCCTGATGAATAGGATTGACCAAAAAAAAAAAATCTACTGAATCACGTACTGCACAAGTGTAAGCAAGGCATAGTAATCAAAGTAGTAAACTAGGAATAGGAAGACTAGGGTTCAAGTCCACTCTCAACCATTGGATCTTACTGGGTGATTTGGGACCAATTGCTCTCTCACATAGGATTATTATTGTGGCAATAAAAGGAAAAGAGATTTTCATGTAAGCTGAGCTCCATTAGGAAAGGCAGAGTGTGAGTCCAGCAAATTAATAAAATAGGTGCATTCCATTAGAAAACTACTTTGTCCCTGCTTCTATGAGCTAGATACCCAACCTATTCAATAAGATGCAGCAGCAACAGTAGAAACCTCTGCTGAATTTTGTATGATTTATATCTTAGTATAAATGTATAGAACTGCACTATAGCGCTGTTTTATTCTCCCTTCTTGGCAGTTTGCTATGTAAATGTTCAAATGTTCTTTAAATGTGTGACTCAAAGAAAGAAAGGAGGGAACCATCTAGGTGCTGTTGACTGTTCCACCCACTCCCAAGCCAAGTATAACAAAAGCAGTATGGTGCAAAATAAAAGCATGCATTAAACAAGGGAGCTTGGCAAGCAGTTGGCAACAGAAGGCAAACATGCCATGAGTAATATGAACCTAAAAATCGCACAAAATCCAGAAAATATATCCTGCAGAGCACATGCTGCAATCTCTGAAGGCTGAAATCAGTTCTAAACTACTCAAACAATTCATACTTCTATTATTTCTACTGCTTAAGAAACTTCCACCTTTGTCCAATTTTCTTCTTTGCTTGAGTAAGCCAAGTACAAGTAGCAGAGTTACAATTGAGGATTTTTATCTGCATCAATAAAGAGAGAACAATAAAAAGCCACAGCAGCACAGTAGCAAAACAGCTATCAACAAAATAACTTTGAATTAGTAGAGGTTAAAAAAAACCCTCCATAATGGATGCAACACAAAGTTACGGTGCATACCTTTACATTTGTGTATTCAGAGAAGGAAGAAAAAGATATTTCTCTTTTAAAAAAGAGAACCACATTTATTCTGGTGTATAGATTGAGTTTGGAAAGATGGACAAGACATGAAAAGCAATTTAGAGTTGAATTCAAGGGAGGGAGGGAGGAAGGAAGGGGAGATTAGGAGAACTTGGAGAAGAAATTGCAGATGAGATTGGAGGAAACATGAGAAAGAAACTCAAAACAACCTTACCTTGATTTTGCTCGTTTACCATATTTATAGAGCCATCCATCTCACCTCTAGTGACTCACTATACACTTAATAGTTTTTTTATGGGATGAGAAGAACGGGCAGGTTTTCAAGATTTTTTTATTCTATACTATCACAATTCACAGTATTCCTGGTAACCTTTGTGCCTGTTTCTTTAACTGATCTGACTTGCAGGATTGAGAACATGAGAGGAAGAGGAAGCTTCAATTTTCTCAATATGAGTTTATCCCACCAGTTGTTCTTTCATGTAATCCCTGTCCATATCAGAGTTTCTTTAGTATAAACTTATGTCCCACTGTTTCAAGCTTCACTCCTCAGTTATGCAGCATATTTGTACTATTAAATTACTTATCACAATGCCAAATTGAACCTTTTCCTTCTTAGGCAGGTCAGTGCCCTTCCTGCTGGCTTAAATGAGAAAGATTAAAAATGGAAGTTAGATACATCTTATGCTCTCTTTTTGCATTTACTTTTTGGAGAAAGGGAAGATATAAATCAGGACATTTTAAGGCTGTTTTAGACTGTGGAACTTATTAAAAACCTATTTGATGAAAAAACTATTTTTCATTACCAGAACCCCTGATCTAGAGGCAAAGCTCTAGGAGCTGAAAGTCCCGTGTGTCAGCTTTGAAATTCAGCTACCACATTTTTTTTTGAAGGGGGTTGGAAGAGTTGAAAAGTTCAAGGTTCAAGGTTATTCTGTATGTCGTTGCAGTTAATTGGTTCTCATGATTTATGAAGCGTAGAAGTGGGAGGAGAGAAGGTAGATTCTGTGTAACGAGTGAAAATATTTCACTTTGGGACATACTTTAGACATACCAGATCTGTTTCTAAATAAATCAATTGGAGAGAAAATGTCTCGGAGTGATTGATATCATGGATACTTTCTGGATGCTTAACATTTATTTCCCAAAGTCTTCTTTTATTTTTTGAAGGGGCTTGGCTGATACCCCGGAGTTCTTTTCCCAGAGATGGAGAAAGATCAATGATCAGCCGAAGTTGGAGATGTGCAGGGGGGAGTGTGTGGAGGCCCTCCCTTCGGAGCATTAACTGAATCTGCCAGCCCTTGTTTGGAGGAGATGGTGGATGCTTTCAGAATGGCAGTAGAAGAAAGAGATTTGGGAGCTATACCGAAGCATTTCAACTCAAGAAGTTGTTATAACCCAGATGTAACCTAGCTGCCTGAAGAGAAATCTTTCTCTAGCACCAGGCATATTGCTATTCTGTCAGACTGGAGGGAAGTGAGACAATTGGGGTTGGAATTCTCTCAAGAAGGCACCCCCCAGATTTATCCTGGAAGTCCATCAAGGGCAGATTTACATCAACAGTTCCAGAATTTAAAGGTGACAGGTTTGGTCTCACAGTCTGTTTGGATGGGTGGAAGCTTGAGACCACCCATATTCACTTACCCAAGTATCATGAGGAATGAGGAGACTATACAGATGCCAGTTGGAGGAAGCCAGAAAGAAGCATCAACTGACAGAGGTATGTTGTAGCCTCCAAGGATATCCCCTCATTTTCCAGAAGGAATTTTGCCCCCTGCAGAGAGTATCTCTCCAGGGTGGGGATTTTATCCAGGCCAGGGGTGGATTCAATGCCAATGGCAGCCAGCACCAACACAGCCCTGGTCTGAAGGGGGGTTGCCCAGACAGCAGACAGCAGCCACTTCCCCTCCCACCCGGCCAGGGAACCAGGCCACACCCATCTTCCTCCTGCCAACCACAAATGCAGCCCCAACCAGCAGCAAGGCCACAGGGACCCCAATTCCAGAGAGGCACCACCCACCCAGGATTCAGGGGGCCGACCCAGCCTACGTAGGCCACCCGGCCTGTTCCTTTCATTCCAGTACAACCTGCAGGAGCCTGGCATGTGCCACCTCCGCAACCACAACCCAGGCCAGACCAAATACCCTTTAAGGCCATATCTGATGGGCACCATGAACACTTCAATTATTTCCTCACTCGAATCCGATCCCATTTAGAACAATTTGGAGATCAATATGCCACAGAGCGCGATTTGGTTATGGCCATAACAAATGGGATGAATGAATGGGATGCTTCAGACTGGGTGGCACAACTACACAACGAACAAGCCCCCAAATTACACGATGTAAACAGATTTATTCAATTATTAAGAATTAGATTTGAAAATCCAGACAGGGTAGCAGAGAATGAAGAGAAGTTAATGGAAATGAGGCAAGGCAAGCGACACTTGTCAGAATTTATTTGGGACTTTAGAAGAGTCGCAAGCCACCTCATGGATTGGCCTGAAAGAATGACTTTGCGCTATTTTAAAAACACCATTGATCCAGAAGTAAAGAAGGTCTGTGAAATTAGGGGAATCCCAAAGACCTTATAATCGTGGTATGCCGCCTCCCTCAGCTTAGATCGCACCATCAACCCACACAGGAAACCCCTTCCGGAAGCTCCCCCTAAGAGAATTGTGGCTAGGAGACCACCGACCGAACCAGCCGAAACTGCTTGTACCCAACCCACCAGGGTGCTGAAATGTTACCGATGTGGTCAAGCCGGCCATAGAGCAGCAGACTCTCTGGTCCCTGCTCCTGTACCACAAGCTCTGCAGCTGAAGTCTAATCCAGCTGTTAGAGGTCGTAAGAATCAAGGAAGACCTCCAGGCAGGGGCAGGTTCACCAAACACAGCTGGGAAAGCACAGATGGGAGCAACGGACGACCAGACCAACACCACGTCCCCAAGAACCCAACCTGCGAAGACAACCCAATGGTGAGTGATCCCATCATACCTTTTACGGTCAAGGTCAAGTTAGTGGTACCAAACACGGGGGAGGCTGGGGAGTTAGAAGCTGTCATTGATACTGGGTGTTCTAGATGTCTTATTGGACTCCCCATCGTTGAACAATTGGGTATAAAGACTAATCCGCTAAAACACCCAATCAGATTTGAGCAAGTGGATGGAATCTTAATGGGGGAGCAGCCACTCAAATGACAGAATTGATCAAGATGGAATTAGGGACCCATCACGAACTCATACGCTTCATAGTGGCCCCCAAGATGTCAGAATCAATCATACTGGGACTTGCTTGGCTAGACAAATGGGCCCCAACGATCAAATGGGAGGATGGATTCAGAAAAATCCTCATTGGACCGGGTCCATTGCCCCCTCTTCCACCCACTACAAAGCCACCAGTCAGCTTGAATCCAGAGCCTGAGCCAGCATCCATGGCATCCCACATTCTCCCATATAACCCCCAGGTACCCGACCAAGACAAAGACTTGGCTAAAGCATTAAGTGAAGAAGAGTGTAATATTTTACCTCCCCATCGAGCCACTGATTGCGCCATAGAATTAGAGCCCGGGGCGAAATTACCAAAACCAAAGATGTATTCCATGACGCCTGCTGAAATGACTGAATTAAGGAAATACATCAACAGCAATTTGGAACGAGGTTTTATTGAGCCTGCCAAATCAAGATTAGCTGCCTCCGTGTTGTTCAAGGAGAAGAAAAATGGTGGGTTGAGATTGTGTGTTGACTTTAGAAGCTAGAAGAATAAGAAGTTAAAGAAACTATGATTGCTTGGGGGAAGAATTTTGGACATGGGATTGATCTAGAGAAATGGCAAAAATTGTGGTCTCAAAATTATAAAATGACAATGTCAACAGCATATAAAGAAAATTTGTATAAGATGTTTTACAGGTGGCATTTCCCCCCGACAAGAATAGCAAGAATGTTCAAGAATAAATCTGAAAAATGTTGGAAATGTCATCAGACACCTGGCTCCTATTACCATATGTGGTGGACTTGTGCGGATGCTAAAAGATACTGGACCAAAATCCACATGTGGTTGGAAAAAATGACAAAAAAACATATAGACTTGAAACCAGAGATATTTTTATTGGGAATTTTACCTGAAATATATAGTAAAGACTTGAAATATCTGATTGTAAATGTATTAACAGAGGCTAGGATTGTATTTGCTAAAAATTGGAAAAATGAGAAAACACCATCACAGGAGGAAATCATTAAGAAAATTTTGGAATGTGCTGAAATGAGTAGATTGACATTTGAAATTAGAGAACAAGAGGATAAACAATTTTATAAAATTTGGGATCTTTTCTATCAATGGTTGGACAATAAAATACAGTAATGAAATAGGTAGACTTTTAGAAAATAATAAATATATAAAGATGTACTTCTTTCTTATTATATCTACAAAATGATTTTAGGATAGATTTGGGGTGATAATATGAACTGTTATAAAACAAACTAAGTAAATTATGATTACCTTGTAAAACATGAATGAATAAAAGCATAATCAAATGATTGATTAATAATGATACTAAGGTTTTTGATTGAAAATACGAGATTATATACAATGTAATTGTAATTGAAGACTACGAAATGGAAGCACAAAACAATTTGTAAACCAACTGGCACACTGTATGTATACATATGGAAGATGGCTTGATGTTTTTATGTTTTGTTGTTTATGTCTGTTTTAAAAACCAATAAAAATAATAAAAAAAAGAAGCGTGAACGCTGTATGCGTCAAAAACATGTATCCTCTCCCCCTTATGAAGGACTTATTGAACCACCTGTTGAAGGGCAAGGTATTCACCAAGCTAGGTCTCAGGGAAGCTTACTACTGGGTCTGCATCAAAGAGGGAGATGAGTGGAAAACTGCTTTTAACTGCCCTTTGGGTAGCTTCCAATTCAAAATCATGCCTTTTGGACTTCAGCGGGCTCCTGCAGTGTTTATGCAGCTCATCAATGGGGTGCTACACTCGCACCTTTACCAGGGGGTCCTCGTGTACCTGATTGACATCCTTATCTTCAGCGAAAGCATGGAAGAACATGTTCAACTGGTTCAACAAGTTCTAGAAAAACTTCTAGCCGCCAAATTATATGTGAAACTCTCAAAATGCGAATTCCACAAGGAGTCGCTGGACTACTTAGGCTACCGAATATCCAACCTGGGGATTGAAATGGAACCCAAAAAGGTGAAAGCGGTGCTGGACTGGCAACCCCTCAGAACCTGAAAACAACTTCAAAGTTTCTTGGGGTTTGCCAACTTCTATAGACAATTCATTCCGTCCTTTGCTGAAGTTGCCCTCCCATTGACAGAGCTATTAAAAACGGGCCCGTCGATGGCTGGCAGATTTCCGGTGATGATGTGAAGACGAACAGAGGTGTAGAAGCCCGTCTCCGGTCCTTCTAAATCCTTTTTGCTGTTTGGTGTGACCCCTCGGGATGTACGGTTTCTGTAGAGAATCGTGCTGGTGTTGGGAGACTCAGGCTTTGGTGAGAGGAGAGGGCAATCCCTCATCGCAACGAAGAGAAACCCTGCAGAGGCTAACCAGCAAGAGATCGCCAGCTTGTAATGGCGATCCCATAGTCCGAACTGTCACCCGTGAAAGGAAGAGAGTGACAGCCTGTGGTGGCTAACGAAGAGGTTTGTGCGGAGATCCTGCGAGAGTGTTCGATTATTGATTGGTGAAGAGATTTGTTGAGAAGCAACAAGCTGATCAGAGCCTGGAAAGATGCAGTGAAGAAGAGAGGACGCGAAAGTGTTTGAAAGTGAAAGGGCTCGAGAGGAGGAAGTGAAGATTAACAGTAGTGACTTAGAGGAGAAGGAGGCTCGGATCAGAGAGGTTTGCTATATTGTTGCCAGTTGGAGAAAAAAGTTTGACACATGGAGGTTTGGGCGGCTTTTGGATTATTTTTTGCTTGGAAGGATTGGGTGGCTACTTCTGAGACCAGGAGAAGACTTGAACCTTTGAAGTAGATTAAAGACTTGTGGTTATAGACGATATCAATAACTGATTTAAGTCTCTCTGGATGTGGAACAGGGGTTGATGGCTGGGGGAGTACTTTAGTGGAGAATTTTGGGAAAACTATTTGCTTGAAACCCAAGACAGAAGGAGGAGTGTATACTGCTGAGTGTGTTGAGATATTAGGAAGCCATAAACGTTACTCAGCAATTCTTCCCCCCCCCTTTTTTTTTTTGCCTGAACGCGAGGAAGTGAAATCATCTAGCTTCAGAGACGGAGAGCTGGACAATTAATTTAAGACTCTCCCCTTTCTTTAATTTTGGATATTTGGATCAACTATTCTATATTTTAGTATCCTTTACCTATGTATTGACTGAAGGAAACATTTGATGAGTGTAATTGTGAGGTATTCTGCCGGACCTAGCTGATTTATCAGCAACTTGTTAAGTAACATTGATATTGATAATAATCATTTAACATTTATAATATTTACTACATTTATAGTTATAACTGATTAACTACATATTAATATTTGAATATATCTTGCTTATTACTTTAAATAATCAATTGACTTTTTGATGATCTGCTACAGCATTAAAATCCCCTATAATACAAATATTTTTCCTTTCCAGATCAATGATTTTGGCATATAAAGCTTTATAGAATTCTTTTTGATTGGCATTAGGGGCGTAAATTACCACCAATAGGATTTTTTTTTTTGAATTTATCTGTATTTCTATTGCCAGAACTCTTCCTCTGGGGTCTGCAAATATTAATGTTGCTTTTATCTCTTCTTTAATGTAAACTGCTATTCCATTCTTTTTTTTTTCGTTATCTGCAGAAGCCATAAACACTGTCTCTAATTTGGAGCAGACTAAATATTTTTCCTGTGTTTTTAAAATGTGTGTTTCCTGTAAACAAACAATATCTGCATTTTGTTTTATCAACTTTGCCAGAATCCTTTGTCTTTTCAAAAAGATTATAATGGGGGGAATAAGAAGGGAAGGGAAAAAAAGAAGAGAGAATTACCTAAAATTTGTGTAGAAATGATTAAAGAATTAAATTTAATAGATGTATGGAGAAAATTAAATCCTAACCCTAAACCTGAAATAAAAGGATTGAAAATTAAAAATCAAGAATATAAACTGCAAGCTTTTGCAGATGATATGGCTTTTATTATGGAAGATCCAATAGAAAAAGGATAAATATTAATTAAGGAACTAGAAAGATATGGAGCGGTGGCAGGATTGAAAATTAATAGACAGAAAATGAAACTTCTAGTAAAAAACTTAACAGATCTACAAATAACATAGTTAGAAAGGGTGCTCAGATTCCAAACAACAAGAAAAATTAAATATTTGGGAATATGGCTGACAGCACAGTGTAAGGCAATAAAGGAGAATAATTATAATAAGCTATTACAACAAACAAAAAAAGATTTGGAATTATGGACAAAAATGCAACTGTCATTACTAGGAAGAATAGCAGCCATAAAAATGTCTATATTACCAAAATTTCTTTATCTATTGCAAACTATTCCAGTTAAATTAGAAAATACCTTTTTCAATAATCTTAATAGAATGACAGCAAAAATTTATCTGGCAGGGTAAAAAAACCCAGAATAAAAATGAAATTACTACAAGATATGAAGAGCAGAGGAGGCTTTGAATTGCCAAATTGGGAATTATATTATAGTGCAGCAACATTAGTTTGGCTAAAAGATTGGATTAAGTTAAAGAATAAAAGAATATTAGCTATAGAAGGTCATGACCTTCAGAGGGGATGGCATGCCTTTCTTTGGGACATAGGATCTACTAAACAAAAATATTTCCACAGACATCTGATTAGAGATTCGTTGATATACAATTGGATCAAGGTTAAAAAGAAACACTATATAAAAATCCCAATTTGGCTATATACAATGGAAGTGACGATCCACCCAAATAATTTAGACCTGAACAAAATGTTAAAATATAAAGACTTATTGGATACAAATGGAAATTTAAAAACAATATAGGAGCTCCAAGAACAAGGGCTATGAGTAGACTGGTGGGGTTATCTTCAAATACAAAGTCGATATAAAAAGGATGTAAAGGAGTATGGAATATACTTGAAACCTCAACAATCAGACAAAATTTTATTAGGCCCAGATAAAAAAAAATTACCAAAATTTACAAGTATCTCCTAGAAGTAGAATTAGAAGAAGAGGTGAAAGGATGCATGATCGCATGGGGTCAAAATATTGGTCATAACATAAAGTTATCAGATTGGGAGACTGTATGGAATAGAAACCACAAATTAACAAAATCAGTAACATACAAAGAAAATGCATATAAAATGTTCTATAGGTGGCACTTACCCCCTTCAAGATTAGCGAAAATGTACCCTAAAATGAGTTCCATATGTTGGGTTAGGGTGGTCTTGCCCAGAGGTTCGAAAATACTGGCTCAAAATTCAAAATTGGCTACAGGAAATCACCAATGAACAACTAGACCTAGAACCAGAACTCTTCCTATTGGGGATCAAAAAAAATACGTAGAGTACAAAATACTTATTATTACACATACTGACTGTTGCCAGGATTGCCTTTGCCCAGTGTTGGAAACAGCCATATACACCTGTAGAGGAACTGGTTATACAAAAAGTTATGAATTGTGCTGAAATGGATAAATTAACACTGAGTTTAAAAGATAAGGAATCTTCAATATTTTATAAGGTATGGGAACAATGGTATAGCTGAATAGATCGGAGACAGATTAAGGATAAGTAATTATTAAATATAGAATATAAAAAATAAAATTATGCACAAATTAATATTTGTAAATATCGCACAATGATTGTTACATAATAAGCACCACAAACAGCTGTTATTGAATTACATATTTTTAATGTTTTTAATGTAATAAAATTCAACAAAGTTTATTAAAAAAAAAACGGGCCTGTCACCCACCAAACCAAAGCCGAGTCAACCCCTGGCTTGGACTATGGACTGTCAGAAAGCTTTCAAGACCTCTTCGCAGCTGAGCCCATCCTCCAGCACCCAGACGTGACCAAGCCTTTTATTGTCCAAACAGATGCAAGTGATGTAGCAGTGGCAGCTGTTTTGCTGCAAAAAGACTCTCAAGACCGACTGATGCCTTGCGCTTATGTGTCTGAAAAGCGGACAGACACAGAGCAAAGGTGAGCGGTCTGGGAGAAAGAAGCATTCGCCATACGATGGGCTTTATTGACTTGGAGGCATTTTCTAGAAGGGGCGCCAGAGGCCTTTGAAGTATAAACTGATCATAAGAACCTTGAGGATCTAAAGACTCCTAGGAGATTATCGTCCAAACAAGTCCGCTGGCCCCAATATTTCAAGCAATTCAACTTCAACATTAAATATATCCCCGGAGGGAAAAACGTACTGGCAGACGTACTGTCCAGAAAACCTCAGTTTGACAGCCATCGAGAGGAAATAGTACAATCCTTAATTTCAGATGCTCAATCGGCAGGCCAAGTGACCACTCAAGCCCAAGCCAACCACAACCCCAAATGCCTGGAAGATAAGCTGACTGCAGAATTGAAAACAGCCCTATTGACCTGGATGGCCCTATTGATTCCTGGACCATCAAACCGAGTTGACAATGAATGATGGACTAGCTTGGAAAGGGACTAAGCTTTATGCATCCACAACCCTAAGACTACTGGTACTAAAGCATAGCCATGACTCCCAGCTGGGAGGCCACTTCGGATTCCTAAATCCCTACATTTACTGAGAAGACAGTTCTGGTGGCCAAAAATGAAATCTGATGTCGAGGACTATGTAAAAAGTTGTTCAATTTGTGCCACAATGAAACACAGAACTGGAAAACCCCCTGGCCTCCTGCAACAAGTTGCTGAACCAACCCAACCTTGGGAAGAAATCGCAATGGACTTTATTGTTGAATTACCTAAGAGTGAAGGGAATACGATCATTTGGATTATAATTGACTTATTCTCTAAACAGGCCCATTTTATAGCCTGCAAAGGACTTCCATCTGCGAAAAAACTTGCAAAGCTGTTTGTGAAACATATCTATAGACTACATGGAGTACCTTGTAGAGTAATATCAGACAGAGGGGTACAATTTACCGCAAAATTTTGGAGGGAATTTCTGAAATCCATTGGTTCCTCTCAAGGGATATCCTCAGCTTTCCATCCTGCTTGTAACGGAGCAGTGGAGAGAGCTAACGCCATGATTGAACAATACCCTAGATGCTATGTAAATTATCAACAAGAAAATTGGGCTGAATTATTACCTTTTGCAGAGGTTGCTTACAATAATGCAGTGCATAGCAGCACGGGATTGACTCCATTCCAAATCAACACTGGAATGGATTTTGTCCCGATGCCAGAGTTACCTAGACAACCTCCCTCATCCATGTCCCTAACAGAATGGATGAATTCATTAAAGAAAGGGTGGGAAGATACAAAAAAAAGCTTTGACCGAAGCTGCAAAAGATTATAAAAAACAGGCGGATAAACATCCCTTCAACCACCTTTTAAAGTAGGGGACAAAGTATATTTGTCGACCAAGTACCTTAGGTTGAAACTGCCCAGTAAGAAGCTGGGTCCAAAATTCTTGGGTCCGTTTCCAATTTCAAAGATAATCAATCTGGTCACTGTCCAATTAAGTCTTCCTCGAATATTGGGGAAAATTCATCCAGTGTTCCATTGTAGTTTACTAAAACCAGCTACTACATCAATGATAAGACCACTGCCAATCACTCCCCCTAAACCGTTAATGGTACAGAGGCAAACCCATTATGAAATTCAAAAAATTCTCGATTCTAGATTACACCATGGCTGATTGCAATATTTGGTCTTATGGAAAGGATACCCCCTTTCAGATGCTAGTTGGGTAAAGAGTTGGGATGTTCATGCTGATCAATTGGTTAACCAATTCCATGAGGATTTTCCCCACAAACCGAAGGGTCCTCATGGAGAGGGGACAGACGGTTAAGGACAATGTATTAACTCCTGTATGTGTTTTTTTTTTCTTTTAGGAGGAGGAGTTTTCAAGGAGGGACGCCTGTCAGCTTTGAAATTCAGCTGCCACATTTTTTTTTTGAAGGGGGTTGGAGGAGTTGAAAAGTTCAAGGTTATTCTGTATGTCGTATTAAGAAATTCCAGTTGCAGTTAATTGGTTCTCATGAGTTATGAAGCGTAGAAGTGGGAGGAGAGAAGGTAGATTCTGTGTAACGCGTGAAAATATTTCACTTTGGGAAATTGCTTTAGACATACCAGATCTGTTTCTAAATAAATCAATTGGAGAGAAAATGTCTCAGAGAGATTGATATCACAGATACTTTCTGGATGCCTTACACCATGTTTGAGTGAACCAAGAAAGGCAAAACAAATGAGGAAACACCATCCAACTCCTTGAAGCATCCTGATGCTATGGAAACATACAAGAGTGGCCCTAGCTTCACTTGAGTGCAGCCTTTGCATTTGGAAAAGTCCTGGGTTTTAGTATTGATCTCATTCAAGGAATACAGGTTACTTTCATCATCCCTTATGAAAAACCTTCTGAGCAACATTATTCCAATTTAAGTTTTATAACATTTTTCTGTCAGTAGACGAGTTTCATAGACTTTTTCCAATATTGCTCTATGTCACATTCAGCTGGAATAAAATTCTGCTGCTTTTGAATCTATTATTTTCCTCCCCATGAATATGTAGTCAAGGTTAGACTAAGGATATGGCAAGACAAAGCGAGTGCCAGAACTGGTCTCCTCCTGCAGCTCTTGTTGGGGGAGAGAATTTCTCTTCCAAACTCAATTATCCTCCAATCAATGATATTATTTTTAGAGATAATGTTCGGTGGTGGGATTCAAAAATTTTACCGGTTCTGTGGGCATGGTTAGGGGGCATGGCCATGTGACTAAGTGGGTGTGGCTTTTTTTTTTTGCTTTTTGCAGCAACTCCCCCCCCCCCCCGGGGTTTTGGGCCTTCTGAGCCTCAGGCAAGCCTCCTGTGGGGGGGGGGTTGTTCCCAGAAGGCTTCCCTGGAGCTCAGGAAGGCAGATAACTGAGCCTGGAGAGGGGCATGCACCCACCCACACTTTGTTTTGGGGCCTTCTGGGCCTCAGGGAAGCTTCTTGGGGGCATTTTTGCTCCCAGAAGGCTTCCCTGGGGTTCAGGAAGGAAAAAAAATGAAGCGTGGGGGGGCGTAGCTCCTCCCACACTTCATTTTGGGGCCTCCCTGGGGCCCAGGAAGGCAAAAAAGAACCCTCCAACCCCCCCCCCTCATTTTTTGCCTTTCTGGGCCTCAGGGAAGCCTCTTGGGCAAAGCAGTAAGTAAGCAAGGGGAATCCCGGCAGAGCTGATCATAGGAACAGCTGACTGTCGGGAGGGGGAAAAATACCTTAAGAGTGGGCTAGCATCAGGCGGGTAGGGTGAGTGAGCATCAGGCGGGCGGGGTGAGCGAGCAGCAACCAGACAATTGGGTCGGGGGCATGGCCAGCCAGAAGTTACTATCAGTTTGGCGACCCACACCAAATCCTTGCTACCGGTTCACCCGAAGCAGTGCAAACCAGCTGAATACCACCACTGATGATGTTTTGAAAGACCAGACAACTACATGTGCACATATTTGTACAAGAGAGGAACAGTACCTATGATAGGTAGCCTTTTCCAAGATAATTATCTGAAAACTTCTTTCTCAAAATTCTACAGAGCCATTAGCCTTGGGCATCCATATTGCTGCAAGCTTCCATACTGATGGAAACTGAAAACACTACAGAGAGTGCAAATAACATCTTGACAAAATCAATGTTGTCTGATGGACAATGGTAATGGCCAGATAAAAATCTCCCACTGGTGAAATACCACTACTCTGATCATTTTTTCACTTACCCAGTGAGGTGAGGGGCGAGCCCCAAGGGGCTCTCGCTTCTGGCTCCAATAGCTCAGCGCTGGCCGGGCATGACCCACTCCAGGGACAGTGTCAGGTGGGGAGTTTGACTGGGGTAGTACACCTGTCAAACCGTAACGCAGGTGTCCTAAGGCAAGGACAGAAACCTCCTGCGGAGCAGAAGGGGAAAAGTTTGCTTGATCTTGATTTTCAGTACGAATACAGACCGTGAAAGCAGGGCCTCATGATCCTTCTGACTTTTTGGGTTTTAAGCAGGAGGTGTCAGAAAAGTTACCACAGGAATAACTGGCTTGTGGCAGCCAAGCATTCATAGTGACATCACTTGCCTCCATGCTAAGTGTAAAGCAAATGTTAGCAGACCCATGTTCCTTATTAGTGCGTGAACAAATCAATGCTTGGGGACTTTTGCTTCACAATGATAGGAAGTGCTATTTTCAATTTTGCTTTTCTATCTTATTTCTTCAGTTTTCCCCAGACTGTAAGTTCCTTCAAGACAGCTACCTGTATCTTTTGTTTCTTGAACTCTACAAAACTGCTTACCAGCCAAAACTTTTCTGGCCAAAGGATATGTCAACCTTAATGTTCTGTTGCTCCAAAGTTATAGAAAAATGGAAACTAATTATGTGATGCGTTCTGCACAATCTATAGAAGTGAGAGAAGAAATACAACAAAAAGTCTTTAGAACATGAGAGAGAGGAGGAGAGGAGTTCCAGTTTCAGAGGGGATATGCACAGCATCTCTCCAAACAAATCTATTGGTTGGGAGGTCAGCAAAAAGGAAGCACTCACACATTCACAATGCTTGTCTATCTGAAAAAAAAGGCTCCCAAACTCACTTCTGACATAATGCTTCACCTAAGTCTCAAGTACCTGTAGTCTAGGAAATTAAAAATATGTGCAACAACTTTAAGAAACAGGCTTGCCCAAGAAAGTTTCTAAGCTTTATTTGCATCTGAAAGGAAGAGCTGAAAGAACAGACTTGTTAAATTTCACACTCCTTTGATAAAGGCAAGAATCTGTTGAAAAGGATCATGAGAAATTTAACTGCTATGTGTTTAAGATTAGCACCTTTTAGCTGCAAAAAACTATAGGGCTGCTAGCCCCCAAACTTTTATATTCTGCCAAGTGAGTGAAGGGACGAGAGAGAGAGAGAGAGAGAGAGGGGGGGGGGGGGGAGGGAGGGAGGGAGGGAGGGAGGGAGGGATATCAGGATAAAAATCTATTATTAATAATAATGTCAGTAAAGTAAAATAAACTTTGATTTTTTTCATTTTTCACTGAACATGGGATATTAAACTCTTACAATAGAAAGAATAGGTTTGGGTAAGGCAAGTAAATTACTTCCTCCCCAAATACTCACAGTGTTAAATAAACTGTCAGCTCAGCCATAAAACACTAAAAAGGCCAAAGAATATTGACAGAGCTAAGAGAAGATACTAAGAGGCAAGCAAAGGCTCTGGGAAGCAAGGCATAAGATTACCCATAGAAGTAATTCTTTAGAAAAAAAAACTATATCCATTAAATATTGCCTTTGCTTTCTCAAATAGACATCTCATTAATACCTCTATTACCTCAAACTTCTGCCTCCCTCAAATCAAATCAAATCAAATCAAACGTTTATTGTCAATGCACATGTGTACAATGAAATTGAAATGAGCCCCCCTCCCCATAACATAAAATACATCTTACTCAATAAATGAAATAGTATCCCTAAACCCAAATAAGTAATAACACACATTCCCATATACCTGTATGTATGTATATTATATGTTGCACGTTGCGCTGGCCCTGCAAGTCTATCATATTAAACCTAATTGTGGTGTTACGTTGCGTTCAGAAGTCTTGACAGCCCACGGATAAAAGCTACTTTTCAGTCTATTCATTTGGCTGGCTATTCCTCTATATCTCCTGCCTGATGGTAGGAGAGTAAAATAGTGCTGACCAGGGTGTGAATCATCCCTGAGGATATTCCTCACTCTGCTGAGATAATAGGTCGTGGCAATTTCCATGCTTTCAGTCATGATGGAACACTGGCCGTTTGCAGGGAGATGTTAAAAATCCTTGTTAGAACTTCTGATAGTTGGTCAGCACAGCACTATCCCCGGCACCCCATCTAGACCTGCAGCTTTATTGGAATTCACGGCCTTCAATACAGCTCTCACTTGGTGTTCATGCAAAGTGAATGGCTGGGAGTTGGAGGGCCAGTGGGCTGGGGTTACAGGGTCAGGTCTCTTGACCTAATAGCGGGCAAATGGGCATTGGTATATTTACCTGAGAATGCCCTTTCTATTCACACTGCAAGAGAGTCCAAAAATGGGTAAGACTCCTCCCTCTGACATCATAGAGCTGAGTCTGCCACTAAATAAAGTCAGCCCATAGCTGGCTCCCCAGCTTTAGGTGAAGATACTTGATAGACTTGGAGTGTCTCTGGAAGAAAAACAATTCGAAACAACCACCCCTCACCAAGACCAGGTGTCATAAGGGTAGGGCTGGACTCTCTTGCAGCGCTGAGAGTCCAGGAATGGGACATACCAAGCCTGCATGTCCATGGGAGGGCCATTGTCTGGTCTGCTTACTCCGATTGTGGGACAACCTTCTGGAGCACCTGTCTGCCAAACACTGCGTCTGCATAGGCAAATGAGTCCAGACGATAGTGCTGGATGAGGGACGATGGAGATGCCCAGGTGGCTGCCTTGCAGATCTCTTCAAGAGACGCCTGAGTAGCCCAGGCAGCTGGGGTCGCAGCACTTCTAGTGGAATGGGCCATTAGGTTCTTGGGCACCAGAAGAGACAAGGACAAGAGTAGAAGAGGCCTTGCTCCCCAAAGAAGTTAGTCAGAAGAACACGAACATGGCTTCAGTTTTGCGAAATGTAGCAGTACATTTGATGTAGATATGGAGGGCTCTCCGTACATCCAATGTATGCTACATCAACGTATGCCAAATCATGGTGTGGCTGTGGACAGAAGTCCGGTAACACAATGTCTTGTGCACGATGAAACCATGTATTAATTTTCTAAATAAAGGAGGATCTAAACATAAAACAACCCTGTTCTCATGAAAAATACCGAGATCATGTCTGTCTGAGAGAACCACCACTTCAGACATTCTCCTGGATGATGTAATGGCCACTAGAAAGACCACCTTAAGGGTCATGAATTGAAGTGACACAGACCTGAAGAGTTCAAACAGAGGGCCCCGTAAGGGCCTGCAACACCTTGGGGAGCTCCCACGTGGGGTATCTGTGAAGATTGGGGAGATGCAGATTGGAGGCCCCCTTTAAAAACCTGAGAACTGAAGGATGATGGGACAGGGAAGAATAATTTTCCCAGGACAGAACAGATGACAGGACTGCCACCTGGCGGTGGAGGGTGTTAGGAGAGAGCCCTTTATCTAACCTGTCCTGAAAGAACAGTAACACATCTGCTACTGATGCTGTGGTGGGATCCTGGTTTTCTTTCAAGCACCAATTGCAGAAAACCTTCCAGGAAATATTGTAGATGCGAATCATTGAAGGCTTGTGGGAAGCCTGGATGGTGTGGATCACCCTATCAGGAAGGCTAAAGTCCCTCAGATGTTGCCACTCAAGCGCCACACGGTCAAACAGAACTACTGGGGGTCTGGGTGAAGCAAGGTTCCTTGGTGGAAGGAGATCCTGTTGGCCGGGAACCTCCACGGTTAGGCTACAGACAAGTTCACCAGATTGGCGAACCGGGGTCTCCTGGACCAATGTGATGCCAGGAGAATCAGCTCTGCCTTTACCTCCAACATCTTCCAAATGACTGCCGGAATGATAGGAAGAGAGGGAAAGGTACAGAGGAGACCTGAGGGCCATCTGCTCTGAAGAGCATTAGTCCCCTCCGCTCCCTGAGAAGGCAATCTGGTGAAGAATCTGCTTACCTGAGCATTTAGAGGAGTGGTGAAGAGGTCTACTGCTGGTGATCTGAACCTGTGTGACAGATCCCTGAACAGGGTAGGGTGGAGACTCCACTCTGATTGGTTGAACTTGCTCCCACTCAGCCAGTCGGCCTGGATATTGTCGACTCCTGAGATATGGTCTGTCCTGAGGGACAAAATATGTCTCTCCACCCACTGCCCCAGGCCTTCGGCTTCCCTTATCAAGGCCCTGGACCTCGTCCCCTCCGTCAGTTGACATGTGCCTTTGCAGCCACATTATCCATCATGACCAACACGTGGGACCCTGTCACCCTAGTCCAAAAATGTTTCAGTGCTAGGAAAATAGCCCTGAGCTCTAGCCAATTTATGGGGCAGGCTCTGTCTACCTGAGACCTTAGGCTATCTCGCCGGCCAGATGGGCCCCCCAGCCCTGAAGACTGGCATCTGTCATAAGTAAGATTCTGTCTGGTTCCTTGAATGGATGTCCTCTCCAGATAGCCAGAGATTGTCACCACCGGAAGAACCGAAGGATCTGCGGGGAAACTCAGACCCTGATGGAAGAGTGGCTGGTTCCTGCCCGTTGAAAAGGCAGCAGGAACCAATGAAGGGTCCGGGCGTGGAGACAGGCCCACAGGACGATTCCAATGCAGGAAATCATCTTTCTGAGGAGCTGGGACAGGAGAGGCAAAGGAACTGAATGTTGTCATTGAATTTTGTGGATGACCTCGTTGAGACTCTTCCCACGATCCAGAGAGAGGAAAACCTCGCAGAGAGATGTATCAATGATCGCCCCCAGATGAAGAAGTCTGGTCGTCGGGTGCAGATGACTTTTCTTGACGTTGATAGAAAACCTGTGATCCCGTAGGGACTGCAACGTGATGTTCAAGTTACAATGGGTGGATTGGAGGGATGATGATTGAATCAGGATGTCGTCCAGGTAACACTGGACCCTTATTGGTATGGCCCGAAGCGAAGCTGCCTGTCAGACTGTGCTCCTTCTAAATCCCAAGAAAGAAATACTCAGACTCCATGATGTAGAGCAGAATTTATCTTTTACTGGAAAACGAATGGTAGCAACAGAATCAATTCCGAAACTAAAATATTGGCGGGTAAAATGCATATACAAAGGGATAGAATTGCTCCCCCCCTCCAGAGATCAAATGATTCTTCCAATTAAAACTTCTGAATAGGATCATGTGGTCATCTCTAGGTGATGATGAGGCTACTGTCCGTGACCTTGACACATTTTGATAAAAGTTCGCAGTTGCGCATAAAAAAGGACAGAGGTTAGTGAGAAATGGAAAGTTACAACGAAGAATCCCCCCTCCCTTTCTTTTCCCAGCAAAGGAATGCAAAACACCTCCTGCCTTCTTCCCTTCCAAGATTCCCCCCTCCCACCGTTTCATGACAGCCGAAAGAGAAGTAAAGAGCATAGCAACAAATAAGCCATAATCAGGGGCGAAGATATCTTGATAGGTAGGGATGAATATCTCTTGAGGCTGACACTGCCAAAGCTGCCAGGATCTTGGTGAAGACCCTGGGCGCCGATGAAAGGTCAAATGGAAGGTTCCGATACTGGTAATGCCTGTTCTGATAACCAACACGAAAAAACTGTTGACAATGGGGCCAGGTAGGAATATGGAGGTATGCCTCCATAAGGTCTATAGATGAGAGGAGGTCACCCTCCTGAACGCTCTCTAGAATAGAATGCAAGGAATGCATCTTGAAACGCCTATATGGGATGAGCCTGTTCAGAGATTTGGGGTTGAGGATAGCTCTCCACTCCTCCCCAAGACCTTTGGGATCATGAAAAGTTGAGAGTAGAAACCAAGCCCCCATTGATCCACTAGAACCTGTTGTACAGCCCTTATGTCCACCAGGTGTTGGATGACCGATTCCATAATGGCCCTTTCGATCTTAGACATCAAGCAAAGAATCTTGGGGGTGGGGAGAGAAACTTGAGCCAGAGACCCGACCTCACTGTCCTGAGCACCCAGGTATCTGATCTTGACTCCTCCCATCTGGAGGTTAAAAAGCCCAGTCAACCTCTAATGGGAGGGGAGGAAGGGCATTCGCTTAGAGCATCAAAACAAACGACCTCCTCCTCCTTGAAAGGGCCATTTACCAGTAGTTTGCTGTTGCCTGTCTGCCACCCCTGGTCACTGCTCCTGGTGAGGAAGGAACGCCCTCTGGTTCCAAAAGAATCGAGTGTTCAATTCGGCCCGGAAGGAAGAGTGACGGAAATACGGAGCTGGACAATAATCCCCCCTCTTTCCTGTTGAAGAAAGAACCTTTCTTTTGTCCCTGGATTCCACCACGGAACTGGAGCATCTACAGAAGGCAGTAAAAGGGCATTGGCCAATGAAGGACCCACATTATAAAAATGCCTGTCGAGGGATGAAGGCCGAGGCCCTGCAGCAGGGGAGGCACACTGCTCTTTTACCAGGTCAAGGAACAACAAAGGAGATGGGAGAACCGCTGTATGGACCACTGGTTTGGAGAAAAGGGAGTCACCGTGGCTAGACAAATCCCCTTGTGGTTCTGGAGCCACCTCCTCAGGAGTTAATTGGATGGTGACTAATGCCTTGTGTAGGAGTGGTTTAAATAATGAAGGTTTAAAAACCGCCACTGAGGGGGGCTGTTCAGATCTAAACCCCTCCTCCTCTGACAAATTAGGGTCCCTGATCTCACCTTCTTCCTCTGACCCAGAGGAGTGACTGTGCTCTGAGGGTTGGTATAATCCCTCTCATCATAATCTCCCCAATCAGACTGGGTGGATGGGCCGCTAAAGTCTTTAATGCCTGGGATACCCCCTCTGTTGTGGAGGGACCCTTGGGAGAAAGCAGGAAACAAGGACTGACCCCCACACACACTAAAGGCCAGAAAAACTGTTGAAGCCCCTCCACTAGGCCCTGCCTGATGGCCACAGAGACCATGTCTCTAATATCATTAAAGAGTGGAGGAGGGTCAGCTGGGTGCAGGCCCGCAGCAGGAGTAAAGGTTGCCTCAGGCCTAGGCCTATGGCCACCTTGGATGATCTGACCTAGAGGGGGACCCCAAGGAGCCTGCTTGAAGTTGGGCTCAGACCTGCTCAAGTTTTGGGGGAAAATTCTTCCTCTACTCTTTCAGGGGACCAAGTTTGGAGATGACTGGTAGAGCCAGATTCAGCCTCCCCCTCCCTGGAGATAACCTCTGGGCAAACCTGCAATTCCCCTTGTTGGGAAGCTTGTTGCAATCGCCCTCTCATCTGCTCCAGGGTCTTGGCAAACTGTTTTTCCAGAGCAGCATGCCTTCTCTTCTCAGCCCCGAGTTCTGATTTAGAGGTTTTCTTGGGTGCCAATGGCTTGGTCCTGATTTTTGCTGCAGCCTCTCTCTTAGCAGAATGGCCTCGTTGCCTCTTCCTCTTTCTCAGTGGGGCCCAAGGGCCATGGGTGTCTTCTAGGCCCACGAGTTCCAACTGTGCCCTGTCGCTTTCCATGCTATAAATAGGAATGACAAAAGAGGTGCTGGGAGCAACCCTTGTGTATGTGGTCCTATTGCCTGGGCCAGGTGATCAGGATCAGCTGTGAGGCCTCGGGAATGGTCGTTCCTGTATTAGGCCCAATTAAGATGGCCAACTTCCACATGCGTTATGGCCTACTGCTCTCAATATGGCCACCTACCACGTGCGCTGGTCCCAGAGGAATGGTCACCAAGCCTTGATCACTCCTTGGGCTCCTGCAAGCTCCGAGCAAAGAAAAAATGGCTGAGTCGGGCAAAACAGCTGAGAGGTGCCAAAAAAAACACTCCGTATTCACGAAGAAGTGGCAGCCTGTTTTCGATAGGGAAAGTTGTGTGGGAGGCTCGACGAGCACTCCCTTGTATTTACAGCCTCCCTGAAGCTTGAATCCTCGACGCTGCAGGAGAGCGGATCCCCGCTCTCCCCAAGGCACAGCTCAACCGGAGCCCTGGGAGCTGTGCTAAAGGAAATTTATTTTCTTCCTCTTTGCTGATTCTCTGCTGTGAAAAAACTTTTACTGCTTCCAAAGACACTAGCTCAATTGACAAGCAGCTGAATTAAAGCTGGGGTGCCAGCTACGGGCTGGCTTTTTATATAGTGGCAGACTCAGCTCTATGATGTCAGAGGGAGGAGTCTTACCCATTCCTGGACTCTTGGTGCAGCATGTGAAGTTGTTCAACTCCCCTGCCAATGAGGCATCAGAGTTGACTGTCTTCATTGTATTGCCTTTATAATTGGTTAGATGCTGCAATCCCTGCCACACCTGCCTTGGGTTGTTTTCTGCTAGATGGTTCTCCACCTTTTTATATTTTTGTTTAGCTACCTTGATGCCTCTCCCTAGATTTGCCACTGTATTTATCTCTGTCACCTGCCTTAAAGGCAGAATTCCAGGCTCTCAGAAGTGTCCATACTTCTGCTGACATCCAGGGTTTGCAATTCCCATAGACTCTGATGCACTTGTTCACTGTTACATTATTCATGCATGTTTTGATATATGAGAGTATGGTGCCAGTGAATTCTTGCAATTTCAAATGTTCAAATATATTCCATTCAGTAGTCTCAAAGCAGTCTTGCAACTGGCAAAGTGCTCCCTCCAGCCCGATTTTAACAGTTTTCCTCACTGGCCATATCCTTTTCCTAAGGGGGATATACTTTGGACATAATAGCAGAGAGATGTGGTCAGACATACCCAGATGGGAGAGGGGGATTGCTCTATATTCCTGTCTTAAGTTTTTTTTCCCCAAAATGTTTTTTATTTTATATTTACAATAAATCCATCTTTAATTTAAACAGTGCGTCAATTGGGTACATATATCTTGTGTTAACAATTATAATTAGTACTTTTCTTACCAATATAACAATAATCACATTTCCTTTATAAACCATTATCTTTTTTTTTTTTTGAAACAAATTTTATTAATTTTAAAGACAAACAAAGCATCATTAGACATTAAAAACATTAAACCTCTTTCCATTACAAATTCTTACAAGGCAGATAAAACACTGTTTTATACAATATACTTCTAATATATCCCATTTCCCCTTAAATCAGATTTCTCATTATTTCTCTTTATTCAATTACATTTCTTCAATATTTATCCATTTTATACTCATCATATTCATATTTCCCTCTGCCTTGTTTACAATTATTCTTCTCGCTTTCTCCCAAGGTTTTATTAAATCTCAATCAAACATACACACACAAAACACAAAAACATAAAACTTCTTTTTTAAAAAGTAGCTTGGCCCCGGATTACCTCTCTTTGTATGGACTTCAATTAAATTCATGTTCAACTTATATGCCATTACCTATCTTATTTACCCTTCTATATCTTCATTATAACTTCTCCCCGCTTTCCACTCTTCTTAATTCTATTTTATTTATTTCATCTTAATTTAAATCATTATATTTGTATCTTTTGTCCATTCTTTTCCAATTATCCATTTATCTCATTCATATTAGAAAAAAAAGATTTCTCCTGAAATCACTAATCGAAGTATGATGCCTTTCCATCGCTCCCCTAAATTAACATTTAAGGTAACACCGTTCCCTATCTAATTCTGCTTAGTACATTCTACTTACTAAAATAGTAAATCAATAAAGTAATTAAATATATAATTAAACATTAAATCTCATAACATTCCAATTATCTATTGCAAAAACAAATACCATAATAATAAGTTCATACAAACATCCACACAATAGTCAATTAAACTCTATACTTAAACTAAATATTTTAAACATTCCTTTTAATATTTTATTAAATCTTAAAATCTATCATTATTAAACCTTTAATGTTTTAATCTTTACTTAAGTCTTATAAAATTCTAATTTTCTATTTCTAATACAAATACTACAATACTATCTTATGTACCTTGCAGAAATATTTTGAAACAAAGTTATGCATTACCCAGTATCCCTAAAAAAAGATTTCTTTTTCACATCTTGTTTTATACCTTTGTGGCTTTTTTTCCCCTTCTTCCTTCCTATCTTGTCCCATCTGGTCTTTTTACCCCCCTTCGCTTCCCCTCTCTGTTGTATTTCTCTTTTCTTTTGCTTTCTAACATTGTATTGATTTTGCATCTTATTTTTCTCTTTCTTGGATGTTTTTTTTAAGTCTTATGTCCTTTTTCCTTCCTCTCTTTTTCCTTCCTTTCTTAATCAACTTTGTAGACTCATTAAAGATGGCTTCTTCTTCTTCTTCCTCTTCTTCCTCTTCTTCTTCTTCTTCATCCTCCATTAATTGTTGTGTTTGTTGATAAGTAGCAAGCGCCATTTCTAAAAAGCGAAAAATTTCTCTCACACCGTCTTTACCTTCTTTTTTTATTTTACCATATTCCTCTCTCAGTTCATCAACAGATAAAGCCATTATAAACCTTTTCTCCTTCTTTTTTCTCTTCTTCTTCTTCTTAAAACAACCAAGATAATTCAAAGCTTGAAACAATTCCCCAAAATCCCAAAGTCATCAAACAATCCAAACAGAGCACAAAGTTCTTCACACTTTTTCTTCCTGGGGTAATATCAAGTAGCAAGGGGGAAAAAAACCCAATCTGTATTTTAAAGTCTTATTACAATTAACTTCCAATCTCAAAATCTTCCAGGCATCTCCTCCAACAAAATCTTAATAAAAATTTTCCCTTTGTCCTCTCCCTTCCCACTTATAACAGAAAGCTTTAAATTTTTACCTTCTGTAAAATAGCAGGATTTTCAATATCCATTTGTTAAATCCATGTGGAAGGAGAGTAAACTTTCTCTTTAAACACTTTCACTCGCTGCTTGTAAATCTCTTCTGGAAACAAAGTATCTTTCAAAAAATCAGGATTTTCAGGATATTACTTGTATTTTATAGTCCCAGTTCAGCCAAAAAACTTTCGCTTCAGAACTTTCGCCTTCTTCCTCCAGCACAATCTTGTCCAGCTGTCAGTTTCTTTGTGGCGGCCATTGCTGACCGCCGCTCCACCGCCTTGAGAAAAGAGGGTTAAGCCGGGTGAGGAAGGGGTCTGCGAAAACCCCAACCCCCTGTCCGGATCCCTCCTATCTTCGGCTGCCTCTTCGTGGCAGCCTTAGCCTCCAGATCCATGGATCGGAGGCACCAAAGCGGCTAGCGCGGCAGGGATCGCGCAGGATCGCAAATCCCTGCCGCTTGCGAAGCCGACAAACCGGAAGCCTCTATATTCCTGTCTTAAGTTTTTTTTTCCCCAAAATGTTTTTTATTTTATATTTACAATAAATCCATCTTTAATTTAAACAGTGCGTCAATTGGGTACATATATCTTGTGTTAACAATTATAATTAGTACTTTTCTTACCAATATAACAATAATCACATTTCCTTTATAAACCATTATCTTTTATATCTGTTATCTTTATAACAATCTTCACTTATTTCTCTATGTATTCATCTACTCAATTTCAGCTTGTTTTATTTTCAAACCATTGATAAAATATATCCCATACCATATAATATTCAGTTTCTTCTTTTCTTTAATTGCCAGTGTTAATCTAGTCATCTCTGCACATTCAACTACTTTCTCAATCACTTTTCCCTCTGCCAGAATTTTATTGCTTTTCCAATTCTGAGCAAATACAATCCTATTAATTATTAACATTGCTACTGTGTTTCTCACAAAAAAGGCCGGGCCTTATTTTTTTTTTGACCCCCGTAAAAATGGCTAGACCATTTTTTCGGGGGTGACTTAATTCCCCCCCTTGCATCCTTGGGTGGGCGGGCAGCGACAGCTTGGATGTTGACCTCAGCGTTGGTGGGACACTTCGTATCAGGAGACCTTCCGCCACCGTTGGTTTCCCTTCTCCCTTGCTGCTGCGGCGTTTAGAGTAATGCCATGGCGTTTGGCACAGCCACGTGTGGCCAGCCAGGGCTCCTCCCTGCAACCGGAGCCCGGCGGAGACACTTGGCTTCAGGCGCTCCTGTCGCTGCCTTCCCTTTGCCTTTGAAGGTAAAGCCAATTATTTTAAAAATGATGCCCTACTACAACAGACTCCCCTGCCCGAGAGGGCAGCCCAACCCCACGTGGGGAGGCGAATCTCCCGGAGCCGCAGCGCAGGATTGGCCCACCTCGGGAGAAGCGCCCAGCCGCCATCCCTGCCTGGTGTTGGGCAGAGCACGAAGAGCTTTGCCTGAGGCGCCCAGCGCAGCTGACAGGCGGGCCCTCCTTCCCGGCAGTAGAGCTCTCACCAAGACAGTGAGCGCCTCCCTGCTGGACCCTCCGCTCATCCTGCCAGGGCCGCGCCAGAGCTATGTGGGCTGGGCAGAGCCAGGAAAACGAGCCGCAGGTGCGCGCCCGCCTGCCAAGCAAAAGAGCTAGGCTGACCTGAGTTTGGCTTCCTTCCCAAGTCCCTCCAGCGCGAACCCAAAGGGGCCACCGGGAGAGGCTGCCCGAGGCAGTGATAGCGCCCACCCGTTCGCGGACATGGAGGTGAGGTGATGGCAGCGCTGCTTCCCTGGCCGGTGGAGAAAGCCTGAAGCCGCCCGTCCTGTCCACCCCTCGCTCAGCCCATCCCCGTCCCCACGCATCTCCAAATGCACTGGCAGCTCCAAATGCTGCAGCGGAACGGGCATCAGGCAGAGGCACCGACTCAGCGGGGCTCAGCTTGGAGGAGGACGTGGCACAGGCTGTCGTCTTGCCTCCCTGTCCATGGATGGGTGGGCGCTATCACTGCCTCAGGCGGCCTCTCCTGGTGGCCCCTTCGGGTTCAGGCTGGAGGGACTTGGGAAGGAAGCCAAGTTTGGGTCAGCCCGGCTCTTTCGCTTGGCAGGCGGGCACGCACCCATGGCTTGCTTTCCCAGCTCTGTCCAACCCGCACAGCTCTGGCGCGCCCCTGACGGGATGAGCAGAGGGTCCAGCAGGGAGGCGCTCGCTGCCTTGGTGAGGGCTCCACCACCGGGCAGGAGGGCCCGCCTGTCAGCTGTGCTGGGTGCCCCAGGCAAAGCTCTTCGCACTCTGCCCAGCGCCAGGCAGGGAATGGTGGCTAGGTGCTTCTCCCGGGGTGGGCCGATCCTGCACTGTGGCCCCGGGAGATTCGCCTCCCCACGTGGGGTTGGGCTGCCCTCTCGGGCAGGGGAGGCTTTGTCGTACCGGTAGTAGGGTGTCGTTTTTAAAAGAATTGGCTTTGCCTTTGAAGGCGAAGGGAAGGCGGCGACAGGAGCGCCTGAAGCCGAGTGTCTCTGCTGGGCTCTGGTTGCAGGGAGGAGCCCTGGCTGGCTGCGCGTGGCTGCCCCAAACACCGCGGCATTGCTCTAAATGCCACGGCAGCAAGGGAGAAGGGAAAGCAACAGTGGAGGAAGTCTCCTGATACGAAGTACCCCACCAACGCCAAAGTCAACGCAGGCAGCACCATATCCAGGTATGCAATAAAAGTACTTCCTAACGGCAAGCCCCCCCTGCTATTCCTCCCCATTTCACATGTTTAAATTAGGCCTTAATTTAGGGGGAGAGGCTTAATTTGATTTTATGTGGATAAAACATGCTGGGCCTTCCTATTGGTCGAGGCCGTATTGTTGGAGAAACACGGTATTAATAATTAAGTATGTTTCTTCTTTGCTGTACCATTCTGTGATGACCCGTAGTCTCTCAAAATAACCCAAAACATGTATTAAAGTCCAGTAAAGCCTTCAACTTAACTTCACTGTTTTATTAGGCACAGTTTAAAGTCACAAAAGTATATAATGAGATAAACAGAAAACCAAAACAAACCGTATTGATGAGAGTTCTGAAGCAAGCCGAGGGAACTAATTATAAACTCCAGGAAAATAACTGAGAAAAGTCCATGGGAAGAACGCCAACAAAGATAAGCCTCTTTCAAGGTGAACACTAATTGACTTCAGCAATTCTAACTGTGCAGTTGCAAACTTATATACATAGCTTCCACTTGCAAGCCACGAGGAGGATCATGGTAATCTCCTCTTGAGTAGGCCTCGCTTTTCCCTGATCCTCTCCTCCCTGCGTGACCTAGGATGGATAGGGGGTGGGCCTGGATCTTCCTCTGACTGCTCAGCCGGCCTCTGCCCTTCCCCAGCCTCCTCCACCACCTCTGGAGTCACACTCCCACTCCCTGTTGGCTGTTCCTCCTCTTCCTCAGAGTCATACTCCACCAGGGGCATGACACATTCAGGTACTATCCTTAATAGAACTATTTCAGGTTTCGAATTTTCAGGTTTTGAAGTTGCTTTATCATTTTTTCCAACCATGTGTGTACTTTTGTCCAATATCTTTTAGTTTCTACACATGTCCACCACATATGGTAATATGATCCGAGTGTCTGATGGCAGTTCCAGCATTTAGCTAATTTGTTTTAAATATCTTTGCCAATTTTTCTGGTGCAAAGTACCATCTCTAAAACATCTTATACAAATTTTCTTTGTATGCTGTTGATATTGTTAATTTATAATTTCTTTCCCATAGCTTCTGCCATTTATCTAATTCTATGGTATACCAAAAATTTTTGCCCATGCTTATCATCGTTTCCTTTACTTGCTCTTCTAATTTGACACTGAGTAAATCAATACAATTTTTTAATCAGCTTGTCTTCCATTCCTGTTAGTATTTTATCCAATTCTGTCAACTTCTTATGAATACCTTCAGCTTTAACATCTTTTATATGCTTGTCTTAAGGTTGAATTCATATGGTGGTACACCGCACATACTGCACAAACTTAGGAAGAACAGATTGTAGAGAAGCTTGATTAAAATCCCCAACCACAACAAAAATGCCTTAGAGTAGGTTTGCTGCTGCCTCTCGATGGCGTTATGTAACTTAGAGAGTATTCTGCTAACATTTGCATCAGTGGAATATAGACAGTAGTGATAACTATAACGGAAATCTCTCTAGGTGAATAAAATAGCCAACAAATGACAGTTAAGAATTCCACGTCCAGAGAACAGTGTGTAGAACTAACTAACTCTACTCTTAGTACACCAGTCATTATGTATGTAAATACAAAGTCCTCCACCTTTGCTTTTATTGGAGTTGCCGTTTCTGTCAAAGTGGTATGTGGTGCGGTTAATTAGCTTCATTGACGTGTCCGGGTCAAGTGGATAAAGCCAGGTCTCCGTGATAATCATCACACAGCCACGAATGAGCTTATTTGCCACCATCCATAGCTCAAGTTCATCAGTTTTGTTGGCAAAAGATCTAAAAAAACCTCGCCTAACAATGTGCTATTATAGCCAATCACACACTCTTCAGTGTAATCTCATGTACACTGTAATTTGCATAACACTTCAGAGGTTGCATCCCTACCCCATTTTAGTTAGCCTCTGGTACCTTAAGAAACGAAGTGTGCTTTCATGAGATTGCATTTAAACCCCATTATGAAAGAACTGCATGAAGAAATTCCTTCTACGCACAATGCTAGAGGGCAATCATATTAGGCAGCAGGAGGAAAAAAAGCAAGCATATTGATACAGTTAGTCCTTGACTTTCAATCATTCATTTAGTGACCTAACTTACAACAGTACTGAAAAAAGTGACTTAAGACTGGTTTTCACACTTACATCCATTGCAGTACAGCAGGAGTGGGATTCAAATTTCTTAACCTGTTCTGTGGGCATGGCCTAATTTGTGGGTGTGGCTTGGTGGTCATGTGACTGGGTGAGTGTGGCTTGGTGATCACGTGACTGACTGGGTGTGATTTGGTCACGTGACTGGCTGGGCGTGGCTTGGTGGTCACGTGACAGGCTGGGCATAGTTTGGTGACCATGTGACTTTTTATTTGAACAGAAAAACTGATGTAGTACTGGATAACCATGCCACACAGCTAAGGTTGATCTTAAACTACAGGCAGCCCATCTTGGTTCAAAAACTCTACCAATTTTTATAATTTCAATCTCAAGTTGTTTGGAAATTTTGTTAAGTTCAATTAGGTTCTTATTTGATTGATGGAAAATAAAATACATTTTATCAATAAAGATTTGCAAATGATTGATTTGCTTTATTTCCATAATAGAATCATCTAAAACAAGTTGCAGACGATGATTCTAATTAAATGTTTCTCCAGATAGTTCTTATTAAACCCAACTTTATTCAAACTTTCCATAACTGAACAACATATTGTTTCTGCATCTCGTTTATCCAATTCTACTAGTTCAAGGAAAATTGTTGGTGAGAAAACTGGATTCTCAACTTTTAAGTACAGTATAAGAACTGGTCTGGAAGATATCGTTGAGGCTTCGTCAATTATCAAATAGATTTTGCAAGTTTTTTTCAATAATTTTGCTAACTAAATGTTTCCTAATGTCTTTTGCAATGAAATCTACTATTGCAATGGCAGTTTTACGTGAATGCAACCCTGTTCCCAAATCTAAACCATTTGTTACTTGCAATTCAATCAGATCTTCTATATATGAATATGGTCTGCATGTACACAGACCGTACACTGTAGTAAACATTCTACATGTACTACCCAAATATTTCTTTCCTTCAATTTCTTTCTGAGAGAAACTTGCTGTATTTCTTTATTCTTTCCTGATGGTTCAATATGGAAATTCTTCCATTCCTTTGCTCCGTAGACACTTTTTTCTTTGGTCAAAATTTCAAATCTTCTGCAATGCTTGCAACCCATTTTTTTCTGGGAAACTTCCAGTCCATCATATTTTTCCCTAAAATTGTTTTACTGCTGCAGTGTCCAGCAGTCAGGAAGATTCCTTTCAATGTCCGACTCAGTTCTTTCCGTACTTGATAATGTGCTGGTGCTGCTTTCCCCAAGTTGCAGTGTGGATGATGTGCTGGTGCTGCTTTCCCCAAACTCCAATGGTTATGGTTTTGACTCTTTTGGATTTCCTTTTAATCTTGGTAATGTACTGCAAAAAAAATTCAACAATGTAGTGGTTTCGACTCGATTGTTGTTGTAAGTTGAGTGGTGAAGGCAGTGGCAAGCAAAAAAAGTGGGCGAGGAGCAGATATCAGTAATATTCAGTTACTTTTAAGAGTCTCTCTGACACTATAGCTAGTTAGTGTTTAAAAGATGTTATGGAAGAGGAACAAGTTTCACCAGACAAGAATGAGACGGAATTGAAAGTGGATTTGAAAATGACCGCCTATAAAAAGATGTTGCACTGTGTATATAAAAGAATGGCTGATATTTTAATAATTACAATTCATTAATTGAAAAAGAAACTCTTAAAACAGAAATACTATTAATAAACTAAGGGAGTTTGTTATTTTGTGCCAGTAGTGGCACAAAAATCTTTCCTAGCCAAGACTACTTACCTGGACCTACAATCCCTAATGGAATGCTTTCTCTATAGTAGAGAGAGAAAAAAGCCAGGGGAAAACATGTTTGGTCGCCTTTTTAGAATGCTTAAAAATGTACTGAAACTTTTTACAGCCTTATGCATAACCGCATAATATAGTACAAAAAAAAAGATAATAGTACAAAATCATCTAAGAAGTTAGATTAAGAATGGAATTGATAAGGCACATTCACAGAGCAATACTGAATTCTTTTTCTGAAATTTATTCCTCAGTTTAAAAAACTGGAATATATGAATTAGGTTCAGTATTGGGCTCTGCTAGTACTCAAACAGCTATTCAAGATGTAGTGTAGGGAGGGCAGGACTGGCGACGCGGCGGTACGACGCGCAATCTTGAAGCTCCAAGATCGATCCAGACCGACCCTCCTGTACCATTGCTTATTGACGGCGAACAACATTTTGAAGTTAAAGAAATTCTAGACTCTCGACGACGGAGGGGTCAGCTCCAATATTTGGTTGCTTGGAAGCATTTTCCTTACCAAAAATTAAGCAGGCAACTTGGCTAACCAGCTACGCCGGGGTCCTCCTCGGTCTTCTTGGAGCTTCCTGCGGTGAGGATGGCTGGGCAGCTAGCCTGGGAATCGGCACTTGACCGGGGCTAGAGGTGGCGGCGGCAGGAGAAGGTAGATGACTGGTAGGGCTTGCTACCTTTGCATCCTCACTCGCCAATTGGTAGTGGAAGGCCAGGCAGCAACAACAGTGTGGTGGGTCGTGGGCTGGAGAAGATGGCGGCCGGCCAAAGATGGCGACTACTGGCTGGACAAGGCAGGTAGCAAGGGCGGCTGGGTGGCCCGGGAGTTGGCACTTGACCGGGGCTGGCAGTGGCGGCGGCAGGAGGAGGTAGACAACCAATTGGTGGTGGAAGGCAAGGCAGCAACAATGAAAGGCCGCAGGCAGCAGAAGATGGAGGCAGGCTGGGCAAGGCAGGTCCAGGAGGCAGGCTGGACATGGCAGTCTGCGTGAGCGAGGGCAGCTAGTGGTGGTGGCAACCGGGGCTTGCCCTCACTCACCCAGATCAAGCAGGACGGCAGAAGGCAGGTAGCGATGGCTGGCTGGTAATACTGCTGCTGCTGGGAGCAATGGCAGCGGGCAGGAAAATGTGGGAAGCGTAGCACATATGCGCTATAAGTAGTGACTGGGTGGAGCGGGGTGGGCAGGGGAGAATGCCGTCAGCTATTGTCGCACATGCGCAATAATGACTGACTGGGCCGGGAATGGAGGAGCGGGCGGAGAGGGGCGGGGCCAGCCAGGGGCCCGTTTTACCAGTTCTCCAAACTACCGGGGGCCATAACAACAGGTTCTATAGAACCGGACCAGATCGGTAGAATCCCACCCCTGCAGTACAGGTAATCCTCAACAGTTCATTTAGTGACTATTCAAAGTTATAATGGCACTGAAAAAGATGACTTATTATTTTTGATACTTATGACCATTGCAGCATCCCCAATTACATTCGGATGCTTGACAACTGGTTGCAGTGCCCTGGGGTCATCTGATCCCCTTTTGTGACCTTCTGACCAGCAAAGTCAATGGGAAAGCCAAATTCACTTAAGGCACTGTCCTGGGCACTCACACATAACTATGGTTTAATGAGTTTATTAATATTCCCCAGCAATTCCCTTCACCAAAAAAGCCAGAACTGTCCCAATTAAGTCCAGTCACAAGCAGACTAGTCCACAGAGCAATGGCGAAAGAGCCCGCAAGGCACTTGAAAGTTTCTCAATCAAAATAAATTCATCAGGCAAACTTAAATCCACAACACAAGATTGCTCATGAGGCAAGAAAAGTCCAGAGTTTCCAAGGCACGATCTGTCAAGGTACAGTGTCAATCCAAAGTGAGGCAGGAATCACAACAACCAGAAAATAACTTAACAAACTAACAGTTGTTCCCAGCATTGCCTCCATCTGTCTGATGTACACAAAGAAGGGCAAAGCTTTCTCCTCACAAGTAATCTGGTTGACCTTCTCTGTTCCTGCCTTTTCTCTGCCCTATGTTCTTGGAACAGGGGCAGAAGGCATTTCCTCCTCCTCATCCTCACTGACCAGCTGCAGCTGCATGTTTTCCCCACCTGGAACCTCAGCCAAATCCCTCACAGACGGCTGCTCAGAGCCATCAATCATCTCAGCTCCTGATGTGACAGGAACCAGTTCATCCTCCCCCAGCTAACATCTAGAGAGGTATCTGGGGAAGCACCCAGGGGGAATCATCACACTTAATTTAACAACTACAGTGATTCATTGAACAAATGTGGTAAGAAAAGAAAAATAGGGCAAAATGCAACAAATTTCTCATTTAGCAACATAAATTTGGGGCTCAATTGTGGTCATAAGTCAAGGTCTATGTGTATTATCATAGTTCTGTGACCAAAATTCAGGCGCTTAGCAGCTGGCATGTATTTATGACAGCTGTACTGTCCCAGGGTCATGTCATCATCATTTGTAACCTTCCCAGCTGGTTTCCAACAAGCAAAGTCAATGGAGGAAGCCAGGTTCACTTAAGGACTGCATGATTCACTTAACAACTGCAGTGATTGGCTAACTACTGGCAAAAAAATGATAAAAAGAGGCAAAACTCACTAAACAGCTGTCTTCTTAGCAACAGAAAATTTTGGACTCAATTGTGGTCCTACGTTTAGGGACTGCCTATAATGAATAATATGACTGTAGGATTTTTTCATAATAATGTGATAAAATGTAGGATTAGGCTGTATGATATAGATATTATGATATAATATTATGCCTATTACATTTTCAAATCTGTTCAAATGACATATTCAGAAGAACAGCAACATTATTCAGGTTTTATTCACCTGAACTTGGGTGTCAAACTGGCTGCCCATGGGCTGGATGTGTCAAGCGCAGACCACACCCACCCCAGCTCTGTGAAAGGGAACAACATCGCAAAACATCACAGGATGGCAATGTGACACAGTGAGTTTGACACCCATGACCTGGACAATTCTCTAAAGTAGAGCTCCCAACCTTTCTGGGTTGGTGATCTGGAATGAGGGAGGGGAGAAAGAAGGGATGATTTTGTGGGAGGGACAAGCACATGTATGTATGCATGTACAAACACCTGTGATGATTGTGGCAATGCTTGCATGAATGGGGCTGTGAGCACTGAGGCTTCCATGAATGGGGCTGTGAGAACAAGAAGACCTGCGACTGCTTGCATAATAACATAAGTGCAAGTAGAGCCACAAATGCCCGTGAGAGTGCGAGTGGGGCCATGTGCAGAGGCGTGCGCACCTGCCAGCCACTCATGCAGCCTGTGGCTTGGTAGTGGACTGTGGCCCACAGGTTGGGGACCCCTGCTGTAAAGTGATTCTTGACATCAGGTGTCAGTAGTATTTATGGCATTTTCATTGACTGAACTGGATTAATGTCCCACAATAATTAGTAAGAGGAATTTTTTTAAAGTTATTAACTGAAAAGCAGTGCAGAAACCAGTATTTCACTGTCTATTTTCAAACAAATGTGAACTTTGCTGTAGTTCAACAAAAAGTATTTTAAAAAAACATGTATTAACGTACAAACTTAGCACTATCATACTGTGCAATAGCTTGTTAACATTGCTTTAGATGCTGAAGTACTGACATTTTGAAATTGAAGTATTTAGATGCATTTAATTACTTCTATCATCTAGAGAAGATGGAAATGCTGCTTAGCCAATTCAAGTTTGCTGGAACTAGGTTACCCGCTTTCTAAATTGATCTATTTATTTGAACAGTTCTTTTCATACTCCTCAGCTTCACAAATAATTTTCCACCTTACAACTCTTCTTCTGGCTGAATTCATCTGTCTAAATATCACTCAGCTGAGGATAACATCCAGCAAAATTCATGAAATTCATAAAAACTCTATGTTCTCCCAAAATAATATATTTTATATCATCCAATGATTCAGATTATTGTAGACATGAGAAAAGTACTTACTTGTCCTGTTAGGGTTAATGTGCTGTTTCAGGAGGTCAATGGACCCCAGACTGATCACAAGACGTTGTCCAAACCAGAAAGAGACAATTGGGCCATATTTCTCATGGAGGTTGACCAGAAACTCATGCAAGCTGCCACTAGTTATGATGTCGGGAAGATTCCCATCTCTGGAATGAAAGAAGGATGAGATTAGGGCAAATTCACTGGAATCTTCAAAGAAGAAATGAAGAACTTAACATAGAATCACAACATTAAGCTGAGCCATAGTTTGTACAACTATTTCATTAATTAAATCACAGTAAACTAGGCATAAACAAATCAGCCACAAACCAAAGTTTGTAGACCAAAACTGCTGGATTTAAAGCATAGTTTAAAACCAATTCTACTTGAACCCTAGATCCAACTAATTATGTCACCCAGACCAGAGAGAAGAATTCATTTCCAATTAGGCATTACTACCTTTAAACGACATGTTTAAAGAATATGTTTTTACCCTATTGAACCAAGCCTGCCCCAAATAGTCTTAGAAACTTTGCAGAACTTTAGGCTACAGCTTCATTGTTTGAAAGATGGGAATAAAAGTAAGAGGGAAAAACCTAAAATCAGCTAGGAAAAGGATGGTGTAGGCAAGGGAACTGTCTTCAAAGAAAAACGGAGAGCAATTATTGAGATGAGAAGGAAAAAAGCAGATAGACAATAACATACATAGGAAACAGGAGTTTCCAATGCTAAGTATATCCTTCCCTATATAAAGTGTGGTAGTTCTAAACGTTGTCTTAAAATTTGCAACATGCCCAACAAACAACCTAAAAAAATTAAGGGCTCTTCTGTGAAGAAAAGGGAAATTAAATAGAAAGGAGTAACTTACTTTTCATCAGTTGGCGTGATCCCTGGGATTCCCAAAGCTTGTCGGGAAGACTAAAAAGGAAGGTAATTGGAAAGATTAAGATGTTAATATTATCAAGTCAACAGAAAACAAAATATATTATTTAGCCAACTGTTACTAAATCTAGATGCTTATGATTTTACCAAACATAGGACTACAAGTCATCATAATTTTAATTTCTATGGGACTAAACATGTACATGATTATAGTTTATTTTAATCCTAAATACATATATTTGCATTCAAACACAGCTATTCAGAACTATTAATTTATAAATTGCTTGTGTTGCTGATCCATTATGGAGTTCAAAGGAACGTATTTTAGACAGTTTCCCATTCAAAACTAGATTACAAATGCAGTCTAACAAAACAAATCTTGGATAGCTGAGGTTTAATTCCTCTACACTTTTAGATATTAATCTATATAACTTACTATCTAACACTATTTGTCCTCCTTCCTCATCCTATTTCTTTTTGTGCTGAATCTTCCAGACTGTAAAGTTTACATTTTTATTCATATTATAGGCCCTCTAAGAGCAGTTCTTTTAGAAAGCCAAGCCAGGAAAATTTTAAATTAAGTAATTGCATTAGAACCTTGATACTGTGCTGATTTCCAGGATTTGAATAGGTCAGGGAGCCCTTGAAAAAACCCCTTCTCCAATGTTTCAGCAAAAAACTTTTCCCATCCTTGCTAGGGACTGGACTTCCCACCTCTGGGCATGCCAACTATTTTCTTCTCTACTTCTCTTTCTGACCCAAAGCCTCCCTCACCACAGAAAGCTTCCTTCCTTCCTTGGGGCAGATCACAGGCCCATGTTAGCCCATCTTCTTTCCACTGGCTACTAACAGCTGAGCTGTCCACCCTCTAAGGTAGAAAAGGGGCCTTCATATCCCCTTTAAGGGGTGCCTTTGAGTGGGCAATGGTCACAATTTGAGATTATCGGGATGTTGGCTCTCATCCTAAATTGAAATTGTGGATACATCTGGATATTAGAATACATGAAACAAAAGAAAACTGAAGAAAATAACTGAATCCTACTGGAGGATGACCCACCTACACCAATTTGGCTCTTTGGATTAGTGTTCTCATAAATGAAATATGAACACTCCTTGGAAGGAATTGAGCTGGACTCTTGATGATTTAATGGAAATGTTCTGACAACAATATGGAAGTAGTTAGCTGTTACTTTCTTCCAGAATGCCACATTTGCTTCCCAGTTTTATCTTCACTATTCCTATTCCCATCCAAATATTACCCTATCCTGTCCATTTCTTCAGATGGCTAAATGCTGCCACTTGCTGTCCATATTGAACAGACTGAACTCCTTTTCTCCTATTTGCTTTTTCCTCCACAGTTGGAGTGAGCAGTAAAGTGACTGACTAAATCTGACCAAGGGCTTCTCCACTTTATCTGATTAAGTTTCCATTTTGTTTGCCTGCATCCCTTGCAGTTTTCTCGGATTTTCATGAGTAGAAGATGGGTGTTGCTGGGAAAACGTTGGGGATCCTCTTCCAATGCTTTCAGAAGTATATTAAATATGGGGAGGGGGGGACAGAATGGGACACGCTTTCCCAGGGAAGGTCTCACTGGAAGCAAGGTGGATGGTCTCTGGAAAACCCAGAGGGCGGGGTGGGAGAGGAATTAGAAAATGGTTTCTGTCTCCTCTTCGGTCGTCAAACTGCAAGGAGCAAAGGAGGAGCTTTATTAAACTGCTTCCGTAAAATCATGAATATAAATAGAATAACAGAGTTGGAAGGGACATTGGAAATCTTCTAGTCCAACCCTCTACTTAGACAGGAAACCCTATACCAATTCAGACTTCGTTGTCACAAGAAACTCAACGGAACTGCTACTTCCACACAGTCCCGGGCACGAATTGGATGTTGCAAAGGAAATGGTCCTGGCTCACTTGTCTGCGAGTCAGCCCCGAGTTCTTACTTCCAAGTAAAGTTGCCTAGGATTGCATTGCAACGAGTGCGTGGCGGTGAAACTTCCCTCTGGTTTGCTTTACAGACATTCCCCACCTCACCCCACCCCAGGCTCACACCCCGCTTATTTACCGGGTAGAGGTAAAGCACGGCTCCCACCAGGATCAACAGGAAGGTGACGGCGAAAATGACAAAGTCCAGCATGATAGCTTGTCCCCGGCCAACCGCCTTTCTTCCTTCCGTCTCTCCTTCCGAAAGAAAACCCGTCCACGTCCACGGCGGTCTCCACACCACAGCTCCAACGCTGAGCGGAGGGGTAAGAAAGAGGCGGAGATCCGAGGAGGGAGGCGAAAGCAATCGAGTGTTTAGCGGCGCGAGCTAAGTTCCGCCTGGCTACGGGCCCAGTTCCGCGGCTGGCTCTAATCCGTACTCCGCTCTTCTCCTAGGCAGCCTCTCCCCCTTCCGCCGGTTGCCAGGCAGACACACCTCTCCAAACGGAGCCCGCTGCTCACCTCTTCTCTTCCAGCGCGAGGTGGCTTTTCCACGGCTTTCTGGAAAAGACACGCGTTTTTAACAAGATGAGAAATCGCCGGTGGCTGTTGCTGATTTCCAACTCCACTCTCTACGGAGGAGGCTATCTAGACCACTGCCAGGAACAAACAGATCAAGACCTTCCTGGGGGCGTAAGTTTATATGAGAGGCAGCGCCCGGTGAGAAGAGGCTCTGCATCCCCAGGTTGACGATCCTAGGATCGCTTTGCCTCCCCAAACTGTTCCTTGGCTTCTCCTTTTAACTTGCTGGTTGTACATACTGCCTTCTTTTCAAAGTGAACGAAGAATTGTAAAACTAATTCAATGCTACTCCCCAACAGGAAACAAGTTACTTGTTACAAAAATGAAGCCCATAAAAGAGAAGCCCTGTAATCAGAAAACTATTTAACACTGAATAATACTATTTATATAAGATTGGTGTGTAAATTATAAATAACAAACAGCTTGGTCACATCAAAGAATGTTTCTCAAGAACCGATTATGGAAAAAGAACGTTTCCGCAAATTCTTATGGGGAAATAGGTAAATAGATTGTCTATTTATTTAAAAATAATCTGTGTTCAGCCTGCCTTAATAGGCATTCCATCAGTGAATAAACTGGCCACTTTGCTAGGTTCTTGCTTTAAAATGCTAAGTAAACATCAGAATGATGGAGAGAAGCACTTTCATATTGCTTTAGTTTTTAGGGTGAAATGAGATACTGCCCAATCCCAAACTTTTGCTTGTTTGTCATAAAATTGTTTCTCCTAGGCAGATGAGGAAAGTTTTGTTTGTCCCCTATGCTCTTCATGACCAAATTGCATATGCTACACTGGCAAGGGAGAAGCTGGAAAGTTTAGGTAAGTCAGATCTGTCCTTCATTCACATAGAACAGGGGTCTGCAACCTTAAACACTCAAAGAGCCATTTGGACCTGTTTCCCACAGAAAAGAAAACACCCGGAGCCAATAATTTAACCAGTGTGACTGGGTGGGCATGGCCAACTCGACATCACTCACTCCCACCCATTCACTTCCTGCTCTGGAATATGGAGCGAGTCTCCATCCTTGACCATCCTAGATCAGGCTAGGAGGGGTGGGGGCCAGCCAGTGGTGGGATAAGCTGACGGAGCCACAGCAGAGGGCTGAAAGAGCCACATGTGGCTCCAGAGCAGCAGGTTGCCGACTCCTGACATAAAAGATGGGTGGGTGACCTTTTTGCTCCAAGACATTAAATTGGAAGGCATCCAATATTTTTATGTTTATATTTCCCTGTGTTAATATAACATAATCATAAAATACTGGTAATATACAATATGACTTTCTTTTCATCTTCCTCTCTGGCAACAAGCATGGGTTTTACCTATGCCCAGAGATACGCTTAGTCTTTTTCTTTTCCATCTTGACATCATGGGATGGGGAATTATAAGCTGCCTCCATCGTTGTATGTGCTCAAGTGTTTCTGAAAATAAAGGAGAAATCTTTGCTTTTCTCTTTCTGCCACAGCAAAATTAGATGGTGGTCCTCTAAGCCTGTGACTATGGTTTCCATAGGAAAGAAGTAGCTTAGGTTGATTCTTAACACACATTTAAATGCACCAGGAAAATGGGAAAGAGAATAATTTTCAGGGAAAGAAGCTGCCCATCTTCCTCTCTGTTGGCAAAGATGGAGGGGATTTGAGCTGACTTGGGCAATCTCTGCAGACTGTATAGTGCTCACAGTATTGCAGGGGGCCGTTCCTGGACTGAAGAAATTACACAGAATTTCTGAATGATCGTTAAGCACATGTGAAGACACTCAAAAAGATTATTCTACATCAATACAATTATATTTCAACTATAAGAACTGCTATGGCATTTGAAAAAAAAATTTTGCTACAAGTTTCTACAGAAGTATACAGTTTAAGTAGCCCTTAAGCCATATAGCATGGCTTGCAAAACACCTAATAATTCTATAAAGTTTGTAAACCCAGACAGAAGTTAAAACAAAAATGCTTAGGTGCTGGCAAGCCATGGCCAATCAGCTAGATTCCTCTCAGTAGATAAGGCTGTAGCACCCAAGTGCAAACTTTATCTGCTTGTCTATGTTTTACTTAACTGATACAGGCTTAGTGAAAAACACATGTGGAGGAGCTGCAGACAAACAGTCAGCTGCTCCTGAAAACATTGAAGGCAGGGGTGTCAAACTCGTGTTGTCACAGCATTGTCATGTGACGTATCACAACTTTTCCCTCTTCACTAAACCAGGTGTGGCCAGTACACAACGTATCCGGTTCATGGGCCGGGAGTTTGACACCCCTGATTGACACTCTTCCCCTGAAATCAGGCACTCTTACTATTCCAAACAAGGGTTTCCTTCTCACAATCACCAGAATTGTCCTTGATGAGGCCTTTTCTTTTTTCCAAAATTCTTGCACTGCTTTCAGTATATAATGGATATAAAAAGTCTACACATTCCTGTTAAAATGCCAGGTTTTTGAGATGTAAAAATCACTTAATTGAATTGTACATCTGACATGTTAAAGGTGGAAAAATTCTGAAGTTATTTATCTGACTTTTTCACATCTTAAAAATCTGGTATTTTGACAGGAATGTGTAGACTTTTTATATCCACTATAACTTAGCCAGCATAGCATCCTCAATATTACCCAGGGCTTGATCTAATTATTTAGTTGATGGTGGAGGCTAATGGGGCTAACAAGGAAGTTCTAGATCACAGGTGTCAAACTCCTTCACGTGACGTTTTGTGACATTTTCCCCATTCGCGGAGCTGGGGTGGGCATGGTCTGCACATGACGTATCTGGCCCATGGGCTGCCAGTTTGATACCATTGTTCTAGATGGTCATAAGAACAATATTCCAGGCTATTTAGCATCCTTTCTTCAGCTTCCTGTTTTCTGCACAGAAATTAAACTTGCTTCAAAGACTACTATTTCCTGATTTATCTTTTGATCATGAATTCATTATAGTATTTTAGTACTTAGCTAGAACTGTGTCTCTGAGCTAAGAACGCCTTGCTTTCAAATTCTGTTACAGTGCACATTGTTGCTTACTGATTTATATAGCTTCTTGTCTTCTTAGGCTATGGATTAGACAGTATCCATGAATCAAGCGATCCCAGAGAAGCTGTAACAAAAGCTGAGGCAATATTCATTGGTAAATATTAACCTCTTAAAAGAATTTGCACTGATTGTCTTATTGATAAGCCTATACTAAAGTACAAAAAGGCAAAGGTAGTAGGGTAGTAAGGAGATTTCTTAACTCTACTACTGCTTTTTAAGTGTTATGGCAGAAACATAGATTTTTCAAAATGCTTCAGGAGTCCTTAATATTGTTTTTTAGTTCATGTAAGACAGCTGTGATTTAACAACTGAAAGTTGTATTTAGGTTATAGCCTTACCTTTGGGCAAGTGTGGTACATTGAGCAAGACTCTGGTCTTTTTAGCATAGATAAGTCTACATGGGGGGGATTTATTTTGGCTACAGACCACTTGATTCTGAACATATATTAATGATCACATGCTAGAGGTGGGCAGAGTCAATTCACATATGATCCTTTTTTCACACTGATAACATTCACATTCTGGACTCTCCATGTAGCAAAAATATTTCTATTCCAGAAATGATCAGGAATAACATTACAGATCCTTCAGTTAAGATTTGAAGTAGAGGTAGTCCTTGACTTATGACCACAATTGGGACCTGAATTTTGGTTGCTAAGTGATGTGATGATTGAGTCATCAATAACTGCACCCAACTTTACAAGCATTAAGCAAATCACTGTAGTCTTTAAGTGAATCACATGTTTCTTAAGAGAATCTGGCTTCCTCAACTGACTGCTTGTTGAAAGCTAGCTGGGAAGTTTGCATACCGCAACCACAAGACAGTGCAACCATTGTAAATGTGAGCTAGTTGCCAAGCACCCAAATCACAATCATATAATTACAGGTAGCACAATGGCCATAACTTCGAGAACAGATTGTTAGTCATTTTTTCTAAGGCTGTTGTAACTTTGAACAGTAATAAATCAAGTACTACTTTTATCTCTGATGCACCAGTGTAACCTCCTTAAACCCAATTGCCTGTTTCAGTGGATTTGGTATGGTGGAGGTAATAGGGCTATCACAAAATATCTCAACTTTCCTCAGGACTAGGTTCTCACATGGCCTTTGTAAGAAGAAGCTTCTAATTCAGTGGACTCCACAACCTGTGGAATCAGATTTCATGCCCAAATAAAAAATCTCCAGAAATGAAGCACTACATCTTCCAGAGGCAAGCTATTCCATTGATTAATTGTTAATTGACAGGAAATTTCTCCTCAATTCTAATTTGGATCTTTCTTTGATAAACTTCCATCTATTACTTTTTGTCCTGCCCTCAGGTGCTTTGAAGAATAGATTGACCCATTCTTCTCTGTGGCAACTCCTTAGATATTGGAACACTGCTGTCATGTGATGACATGTCCTTCTTTTCATTAGCCTCCAGTCTCTTAATCATATTTGCTCCTTCCTGTACTCTAAAGTCTCAACATAATTTTTGTATTGCAGTGACAAAAAGGCCATGTAGGATATCACTTCATGGGATTTACTTCTGGGTAGAAGAATATGTATAGGATGTATTGTATATTGTGGACAGAACAAAAGGAATAAACTTAATCCAACAGTACTTTCTCTTTCTGTAGGTGGTGGCAATACTTTTCGTCTTTTGAAAGCTCTTTACGACAATGATTTGATACAGCCAATCAGAAAACGAGTTTTTGGGGTAGTTAAGTAATTCTGAAACAAACTTTTGGTACATGCTCAGAAATTATAACTATATTAAATATTAAACTTAACACATGCTGTGTTAAGCTCTCTAAAGAGTCCATTTTGAGTGGACTTTTGTTCTTTGAAAGTATTCTGTTTTTTTGAGTTAAGCATCCAGAGATGATTATTCCATGGATGCCACAATTTTCCAGAGAATGTTCAAGATGGCTTATGCAAGCTGTATGCTGATGAGACTCTGCTCTCTTAGTGTTTACCTGGAGATCATGTTTTGCTAGGCCAAGAACTCTGAATGACAGAGCATTATTACATTGGAATAAGGGCATGAAACTGAATAGGGAAGGACCAATCTATGCTGTTGCTATCCTTCAGAGTCTCAGAAGCATGGAATATAGAGCTTCTGTTCTAATCTGGTGACTCCTCATGTGGAAAGGGCAATATGAAACAATGATGGTCTCTGATGCTTTGTAATGGTTAGAGTCCCAGATGACTTGCAAAATCCAGATTCATATGGTAAAAGCGGGGCATCACTTCTGTAGTTTTTATACAATTTCTACATAGAATGTTTGTATTTTGATAGCTCTACAGAGAAAATGCTCTGGAAAATGCTAATGAGTGTGTGGTAGGGCATTTCTAAAACAAAGATGAAGTAGAAGAATGGGGAACTGAATCTTGTAATAACAGCATGCATTAGATTGAGTGCATGTATAGCACAGCACAGTCATATCCACCAGACATTTAAAGGCAGACCAACTCTTAAAATTATAACAAAATAAAGAGCCAAGATCATATACAAGAAACTTCCCTTTCATAAAAAGCTCCCACCACAAAGAACCACGGAAATCTAGAAAGGTTTTGGCATTCCTGTGAAATGTTAACAATTTGAGGAGGTTTCATTAACTTTGGGAGCCATGTTTTGTGTCAGCTCTGCTGGATCATAATAAAAAGGTCTACAACTGTTTATTGAAATCTTCTCCCCTGCAGTGTGTATTGAAAAGCATGGAGAACAAAGGGAGGCTTTAATTGTATTGTGGTTTATTAAACAGTAAATATGCTTCCATAATCTGAAGAAGAAATCTGGTGCTTTTTACTTATATCCATGGGATCTCGTTCCATTCTTAGTACATTTCCATAGTCCCTCAGACAATTCCTGTGGCAACTCTTTGTCATCCAAATATGCTCACCAGACCTTGGCTGCACAGACTAGATGGCTACAAAGAGATACAGAAGACTAACTCTTAGCTAAAATATAGGGGGTCACTTGGACTGTTGCAGCCCATGTGTGCTGTATCTAGGCCAAAAGAGGTTAGGTAAAGATGCAAAGAATCAAAGCTGGTGTCAGCTGGTGCTCAATTCAAAATCCAAGAAAGAAATACTTAGACTCCATTAATTAGAGAAAAGATATTTTTTACTGGAAATCAAGTGGTAGCAACAAAAGAATTCTCAATCTGAGAAAATGGGCACGTAAATCCCATATACAAAGTGATGGCAAAGTTCCCACCCCCAATACTTCAATTGGCTCATCCAATTAAAAGTCATCCAATCATCTTGCTGATAATTTATATAACATTGAAGATACTGTTCCAATACTGAGTTAGTTCTCTCACAAGCCCCATTGTTTTGTGGTTGGTGGGTGGAGCTTAAGCCCTGGGCGGAGCCCAATAACTCCAGGAACTCCTTCCAAAAGTTTGAGGTAAACTGGACACCCCTGTATGAGATTAATGTCAGCTGGTGCTCCATTCAAAATCCAAGAAAGAAATACTTAGACTCCATTAATTAGAGAAAAGATATCTTTTACTGGAAATCAAGTGGTAGCAACAAAAGAATTCTGAATCTGAGAAAATGGGTGCGTAAATCCCATATACAAAGTGATGGCAACATTCCCACCCCCAATAGTTCAATTGGCTCATCCAATTAAAAGTCGTGTATGTCATCATGTGGGCATCTCCAGGTGGTGATGAGGCCTCTGTCCGTTGACCTTGACATATTTTTATAGAGTTGCAGCTGCGCATAGCATAGGATAGAAGCCTAAGCAAGAATCTTCCCTCCCCCAACTTATACAGTTCTGTTTTGTAACACCTCCAGCTCACTTCCCATAACCATATCCCCGCTCCTCCCCCTTATGTTACTTATGACAGCCGAAAGATGCAAAGCAAAGGGAGAAAATCTTGAAGGCTGACAGCTGGCCTATCACACTGGCTTTCCACCATTATAATAATACTGTATCCTTTATGATAACTTTGTTTCACCTTTCAAAACAGAGCATATTTTAGGGGAAGGGAATGTTAGTGCAATGCACAGAATGTGTTGATTTCTATCTTGCATAAGTGCAGTCCCTGAAATGCTAGATTCAACAGAATAAAACTTCAGCCACTGAAGCTGAAACCTTGCTTGCCATTGTGGGAGTGGTCTTTTTGAGGTTTAGGGTTGTACAACTTTTGTTGACTCAATGACCAGTCAGTTTTTATGTGGAATCTTTTGGATCAGCCTCCAAAAGTGACCTGGATCTGGCCTTCCTTGGAAAGGACAAGCTGGAGTTTTAAAGCACTACTATTAGCAACTAATAGCACTACTATTAGCAACATCCTGGACAATTCTTGATATATTTAAATATTCAGGTTGGATCACACTTTCAAAGGAAAAAAGATAGTCCAAGAATATTCAGACATAAAGTAATTCTTTCCATCCACATCCTCTGGAGTCAGATTTCATTCCCAAAACTCTGTCTTAGATTTGTTATAACATAGGATCTCTCTGCATGCGATGGAGTTCAGTTAGCAACCCAAATTGTAACTTCAGAGTAACTTGGAGTATTAATCATGCAACTTTGCCAGTAGTTGCTGCCCTAGACTTTAATGAAATTGCAATATATGTTTTTATTCTTTAGTATTTTTACACTTTAGAGGTAAACCTGATTTAAGTTCAATAAAGCTTCAGGTCTTATATTCTGCTTTGTATGTATAGGATGGTCAGTTATAACTGTCACATTTCAGAATTGCATTACAAAAGCTTTTAGTATAGATTTGACAGTTTCCTTGTGATTTTAAGTTTTCGGTATGGTAAAAAGAGAAATATGCAGTCAGAGTACACTTCCTATGATTAGCTTTTCAGATTAAGAAAAAACTGGACTTTAATTTCCATGCCAGTATCTTAAAAAGGAAAAATCTATGTTCTGTATCTACGTGAGCATGTCAAGTTCGAAGTGTGCTTTTGCTGTTGCACGAAGGCGATAAATGTGTATTAAAAACAACTTTGCCAAGGCCTTGGCTGTTGGGATCTTCTGGCATGCTACAAAATGAACCTGTTTTGAAAAAAGATCAGTTACAACCCAAATGACAGTATTTCCTGCACTTTCAGGGAGTTCCACTATAAAGTCCAGAGAGATCTCTTTCCAGGGTGCTGAAGGTTCTGTCACTGTTTGTAAAAGTCCAGGAGATTTTGTCTTTTTTTTTGCAGCAGAATAGATGAGGCAACTAGCAACATAGTTTTCAATGTCCTTTTTGAGAGATGGCCACCAAAATTGTCTTTTGATGAGGTGCAGGGTTTTTACAAAACCAAATGCCCCGCTATTTTTGAGTTGTGGCATCATTTCATGAGGTCCATCCTCTGGCTGGCAGGGACGTAAAGTTTGTTTTCTACCCAGGCTAGACCATCTTTGAGTAAGCAAGTGTTTTTCTGAGAGTTTCCGTGGAGTTTTCAGGGCTTCTAGATTTTTATGATCAGTCCATACTGATTTGGTTCCCTTCTAGGAAATGCCTCCATGTGAGGAATGCCCATCGCACAGCATATGGCTCTTTCTCCCATATGGCCCATCTTTGCTCGGTTTCTGTCAATTTCTTGGAAGTATAAGCACATGGTTGTAACTGTCCACGTCCATTCTTTTGGAGTAGAACTGCTCCAACTGCTATATCGCTAGCATCTGCTTGGATGACAAATGGTTGTTCAGGGTCTGGGTTGGTTCTGCTGAGAACAGTTGTTTAAGTTTTTCAAATGCTGCTTGGCATTCCATCGTCCAGGTAAGGGGTTGCCTTGGTTTGGGTTTCCCCCTCCTTTTGTTTTTAACAAGTTCATGATGGGGAGGGCGATATTCGCAAAAGCTGGGATGAATTGGCAGTAAAAGTTTGCAAAACCCAGGAAGCTTTGCAGTTGTTTGTGAGTATGGGGCATCTCCCAATCGATGACAGCTTTTACTTTTTGTGGGTCCATCTCTATTCCCTCGTGGGATATTCTATATCCCAGGTAGTCAATTTTTTCTTGGCGGAATTCACATTTAGAGAGTTTTGCGTATAGTTTGGCGTTTAGGTGGTTTGTGAGAACTGCACGAAGTAATTCGGTGTGTTCTTTTGTTTTGGTGTAGATTAAAATATACAAGATAAACAAGAACCCCTTTGTACAAAAATTCATGAAGGGTCTCATTAATTAATTGCATGAACACGGCAGGGGCTCCTTGTAATCCAAAAGGGAGCACTTTAAATTGGTAGCATCCCAGTCTTCCACTCATCCTCTTCCCTTATTCCAGTGTGGTAGTATGCCTCTCATAGGTCTAACTTTGAAAAAAAAATCCTTTAGAGAGGTGGGCTAACAGGTCCTTCATGAGGGGGAGTGGGTACGTATTCTCCATACTGATGACATTAAGATTTTTGTAGATGCACCGTGCCATCTTTCTTTTCACAGTATAATACTGGGGCTGCTATTTTTGGTCAGGTAGGTTCAGTGAAACCAGTTTTTAGATTTTTATCGATAAATGCCCTGAGTTTTTAATTCTTTGGGGGGCATGCAGTACATTTTTGGTTTTGGAAGTTTAGTCCCTGGTAGGATTTCAATGGCGCAGTCTGTGGTGCAATGGGGTGGGAGTTCATCAGAAGCCTCCTTGCTAAATACTTGGGCTAAATCCTGGTACTCGTTGGGGATGTTAATGGGTTCAGCCGGCTGACTGGCCATGGCTGTTTCTCTGTTCTTTCTTTTCCTTTCCTCTGGGCTGTTTGCAAATGCTACATGTTTCTGGAATTGTACGGTTCCTCTCTCCCAGTTTATTTTTGGATTCCATTTCCGTAGCCATGTGAGTCCTAGTACTAGTGGCCTTTTCATTCCTGGTGCTACAATGAATGTGAGCATCTCACTATGGTTCCCTAGTCTTATTTTCAATGGTACTGTGGTAAAACTGGCTGGCTCCACCCCCCCCCCACCCCCATAGTTCCATCTAATTGGCAAAAAGCAATGAGATTTTCCATTTTCTTTAGTTGGATTCCCAATTTCTCTGCTAGGGAGGGGTTGATTAGGCACCGGGTGCATCCTGAATCCAGTAACGCTGCAACTTCCTCCTCCTTCCCTTGGCTGGGGATAAACAGGGGTAGAGTGATTGGTTCAATTGGGTCGCTTACCAGCAGGTTGTCTTCCGGATCGCTTTTAGACTGGCTCAGGTCTCCTCGGGGCTTTGGGGTTTCTTCCTCTGGGTCGGGGGGGGGGGACAGAACCTAACAGCTTCTCGGCTTCTCAGGCCAGTTTCTTTTCCTCGAGCGTTGGATTTTCCAGGTTTTCCCCGATGGGTGGTCTGGCTTTCTGGCAGGGGTTTTTGAATGGCATTCTGCTGCATGGTGCCCCCCTCTTCCATACTTAAAGCAGCCAGCTGGTCTTGGGGTCATGGTGGTTTGGGGTTTGGAAAATTCCCGCTTTCCCTGGGGTGGGGATCTTCTTTAGACTTTGCCTGTGCTACTGGTTTCAGGTCATGTCTATCTCTGCCTCCTCTGCCATCAGGTTCCATTCATGCAGGAGGTTTGGGGCCCCACGGGCCAGGCAGGCAGCATACAGGTCATCATTGAGTCCATCTTTGAACCAACAGACTAGGATATCTTCTGGCCAGTCGACTCGCCCGGCCAGGTCACAAAATTCCTCGGTGTACTCAGCTATCGGGCGGCGGCCTTGGTTTACAACTCTAATGCGGTTGCGGGCTTTTCTATCGGCGAGGGGGTCTCTGGCGTAGGGCTGTCTTGAATCGCTCGAAGTTCCTCATTTCTGGGGTGTTGACATTGTGGAGAGTCACCATTCATTTGGCTGCTGCCCCTTCTAGGTCCAGGGTGACAACTCACACTCGGGCCCCCTGGGTCAGGAGAATTCCTCCCATATTCTTGTATGTAGGTGAGGACTTGTGCCAGGAAAAATCCCAGTTTCTGGGGGTCCCCATTGAATTCTACCCCTAAGGGCAGGACCTTTCTCTGCAGTTGTATGTCTCTGGGTTGGGGCGGGTTAATCCCCTGCTCTGGGGCGAGAAGGGGTCAGGTACCTGGTAAGGCTGCTGGTCCTTCAGCTTGTTCCACTGCCCGATCATTCTCAGCTGGATCAGGGGTGACGGCTTGGGTTCTTCCAACTTCTGGTTCCCTCACTCTCCTACGTTGGCGACCCAGTCCATCCCTCACATTGAGGTCTTCCAGGGCTTCCCTCATGAGGCGATTTATGTACCGTTTCAGTCGGTCATCTGCCAGCGGTTTCTTGACCCATTCTTCCTGATCAGATAGGGCCTCCAGTTCCAATTTCCACCCATGTTTACGGTTACCCCGGGTGACGGTTACTCCCTTGGTTCTTCCATCCCAGCTGTCTCTCTTTCCTAGGCCTATAGACCACCAGGGCTTTGTGGAATTTTCGCTGGCAGCTTCACTGTCTTCAATGGGGTACACCAAGTCAGTGTCTGGTTGGGGAGTTGTCGAAGTTTCTCCCCAGCATTCAGCTTCCCCTTGCTCCTTGCTATATTCAGACATTTTTGCAGGGTCCCCTCGATAGAGTGAAGTTTTTATTAAAAAAAAAAAAAATTCCTCTCTGGGTTGACTTCTATTGCAGACTCTGCTTTATGTAAGCACTGGACTTTTTCCCTTCAACCGAAAAGAATCAACTTCTGAAAGCTAGATATTTCAAAAGGAATCCTTTATTGAAAGGGAGTGAATACCAGCACTAGTCAAAGCAGAGTCTAAGATGTTTCCAGGCATACAGTAATAAAAGGAGTTCGAATCCCTCCCCTTATTTAAATGTGGATTTAGTCAAACAAAGAACCAACATGTTAATTCCCCCCTCTCCTTCTCTGGGATCTTAGGAGAGTTCCCAGGGGTATCTTCCAGAGCTGGAATTTTTATGGTCCCATCTCATCTTGTTATCTCTTCAAGAGGTGACAAGTTTCTAGACATCTGGCTCCAATCCTCCAGTTGTATATCATGTGCAAGTTATACAGAATCAATATAAGATTTAATATATTCAGGTTACATCAAAAAGGATTAATTGTATCAACTCCCCCCCCCCTTCTTCTTCCATTGAAGAATGGCAGATACACGGATCTGACAGCCAGTTAATAACAGCAACATTTCAGCCATCTTTTGACTCCAGCTCAGTTTCTTGACTATTGTAACTTCAAGGATCTTGAAGAGCTTAAATTCAACTTTGAATTGCAGCAGTCTGTAGTAGCAATTCTGATATGTGAAGAAAAAATTATATTGTTGGCAGGAACTAAATTGTCATTTAACAGATTGCAAGATAACATTTTGGGATCATTGTTTGAAGAATTCCTTTGCTAAGAAGCGATAGAGAAATTTCAGATCCATGATAAATGTAAATTATCAAAAACAAAACAAAAATAAAATGTGAACACAGTAGAATTGCATTTGGGTTACTATGTAATGGTAATGTGCAAACACTAAGGTTATGTTGCAGTCCTGGAGTTCTTTAGAGATAGGCGCATTAATGGGAATGGAACAAGGGAAAAGTACAGAGTAAGTAGAACAATAAAAATTATATAAATAAAGGCTCTGGAAGAGTCCAAGAACATATGTATTGTGGTGTGACTAACAAAGACCCATTACCTAAACCTTTCTGATTTTTTCCTTACCAAATATGTGTACTCAAGAATTGGGATATCAATGGCTGCAGAACAAAAATGGAAATTATACATTTAATATATTAGAGAGAAGTAGTAAACATTGGAATAAGAATTAAATATAAGAAGGGGATTTGTTATGCTATTATGTATGGATAGAGTATGGATATTATGTATGGATAGAGTATGGATATTTGAATATGTATAAATTGTAATTGTTGTTGCACAACATTATTTGTACCGATACATTGTTTAATCAAAAGATGGATTGTTTGTATATAATAAAAATAAAAAATAGAAAAGAACTGGGATAAAAGTTTTAAATCAGAGTTTTATGGGAATATTGTATAAAGCTAATTCATCCTGTCTGAAGTCTCTGGATTTATTCACAATCAATGCATTAGAACAGGGGTCGCCAACCTTTTAGACCACAGGGACCACCAAACTCGTAATTATAAATCCCATGGACCACATCCAGCATGCCGCTTGCTGAAGCTCCTGGACTCCCACTGATGGGATGGGGTCCTTCAGGCACTTAGCTTGGCTGCCTGTTTCTGCAACCTTATATACTCAGAGTCATTTGGACCCGTTTCCCACAGAAAACAAAACACTGGGATTTCTCTTGTATCTCTTTCCCTTCCCTCCCTTTCTCCCTCTTTCTCCCCCCCACCCCCGTCCCTGGGGGTGGGGGGAAGGGAGCCTCTGAACTGTGCTGGGTGGTGGGAATCTGATGTCTGGAGGCCGACAAGCCACGGGCTGTAGATGGCTGGTGGGGTGGTAGGACTACAGGGGATGATACTGGTGGCAGATGGACTGAGGCACGTGGGGAGGGAGGGTAGCACGCAGATCACGACATTGGAGCCCTTCCCAGGTGTTCCCTGGCCTGCGAGGGAGTGGAGATGGGGGGAAAGGAATCTCTGAACTTGTGTTGCATCCTGCCTCTGCGCATTGAGGAGGCTGAACAATGCCCAGCAATGCCCTCAGGTGAAGATGTTGCGAGAGGGAGGCTCAACCCTTACCCTCAGGATCAGCAAAGTGCTCACCACCCCTCTGGCACCCGCCAAGCTTCCTCCTTCCCACTGGGCATGTGAGCGCTTCTGGCGAGGAGGAAGAGAAGCACGATGGGAGGAGGCTTGGTGGCACCCGTTGCAGACACAGGTGCACTGCGGACCACCAAAATTTTCTCACGGACCACCAGTGGTCCACGGACCACTGATGGGCAACCTCTGCATTAGAAGACCAATACCAGTTAAAGAAACGCCAGCTGTGATTTTACATTGTTGAGTTATATAGTAATAATTTGTTAAATTTGTATGTCGTCTGACTCTCAACTCTAGGTGGCTTTTGTCCCTTTGTAAATGAAGTAAATTGAATACTTTGCAGAGTCCACTCCCCCAAGCCAACTGCTGATTTTTTTAATGAAATCCATGAGCTAGTGTTTAATGATGTGCTTCATTTTTTTTTTAAATATAAAAGGTGTCCTTTTTGAAATCATTAATAGAAAGTTCAACAAAATGCTGTTTCTGAAATGAACATTTCCTAAACATATCCAGCAATGAGCACAACTAGATTTATTTTCCCTCCAGTGTCCTTGAGAGTTTCCACAGTGTGAGTTGGTGGTAAAGGACTATGGCTTACAATTGATGTGCTGTAAGAGATCCATAAAGGTTGTTCATACCTTGCAAAAACCCTGCTCTCTGCTATTATGCACCTATTATTCCATGAAGGGATGGGAGGAGAGACAATGACTTCCCAAACCTGTTTGAATGAAAACATCTGGCCACTGCCACCTGCACAGTGATCTGGCTCCTGCCTCCCAGCTGAAAACATTGCATTTTTAAAAAAGTTAATTATAGGATTAAAATGTATTTTTGAAAGACACAATCTGTTTTCCTGCCTAAAATTAGTATTTTCTGTAATTTGCAATGCTTTAATCTAAAAAAGTCCACAAAGCTCAGTAAAAACATACAAATTAAGCTTCTTTTCAGGCAAGCGAAAGACTGCACCCCTCCAGTCATACTCCAGTCTCTCTTCTGAACATGCTCAGAACTGCTACCATTCGAATTTATTTTCTCCAGGAGAATGAAGGTTAAAAGTCCATATGAACATCTGAATTCTGCCCATGAGGCTGTATCTAGCCAGATACACTGGCACTGTATTTTGGGAAATAGGAAACAATTCTATCATTCATTAAGAGACTAGCCATAGGTCCATTTTTAAAATTTAATTGGCTTCAAACCTTGTTATATACAAAGCTAATTTGACAATCATTTTATGTACAAAATATGCAAGCATTTTAAAAAGGTTTAAATTACAAATCCTACAAAGTGCAATTTTTAAAACATTTCTCACCATGTTGTACAGAAACCAGTTCACTGTTAGCTAATATACATACATACAAGCTTAAAATCATTAAACGTTAAATAGAATATTATTTAATCTTAAAAGCACCAGAAATAAAGAAAAGATATTGCACAAAAGATTGAGAGCTAGGTTTTAACATTCCATGATGGCTAGGTAAAATTTAATTATATCAAAACACTTCCATCTAAAATTTGAAGGCATTTTTGGCATTTAAAGTCAAGATTGTATTATTAGAATAATCAGCATTAGATTATTTGCCCTCATATATAGAAGGCTTCGTGTTCTTTTTACTTTTAAGTGTGATGTTTTAAGCAAATGCAGAGGTACTGGTTAGGTGTAATGTTGCTATAATGTGCTATCCTCTGACTGTTCAGCATAAGCACAGTCCTGGAAAAACTGAGCAAATATTTAGAAAGGGTTGTTGTTGTTTTTAAAAAAGCCTGATTTAAATACTGAGAAATATTAATCCTGCACTTTTCTGATATTCAAATGTATGACACTTGTAAGAAAACATTAAAAGTTAATTAATATACTAAGAGTCTTTTTTCTAAAGACAGCCAAGATAGCAAGCATCCATCCATCCAGTTACTAGGTATCAAACTCAATTCAAAGGCACCAGTTAGAGCACCAGTGGGAACACCAGTCAGAAGAATACCACAGAATGCATATGTATAATTTTCAGATTTAAGCCCACAATCATTCCCACCATGCTCTGGTCCTAGGCATGTCTCCTTGGAACTAGGGAGACAGCTAGACATGAGTGTTGCAGACACCTGCTCCCAACAAAATATTTGAGCCAAGATAACAGAGATTGATTGACTGATTGATTCTGGGGCCTCCCTCACATGCTATGGAACATCATCAATTCTGTAGTATCTTTGGAAACAAAATGTGAATTTGTATTATAGTGTTTTAGTACACCATTGAATCTATTTTTAGAGTTGATTCCCATAAACAACATCTTACAAAAAGGAAATATTAATTTGCATTATTTTTTTGGGGGGTGTCATTCTCTATACTAGTAAATTATCACCAAAACTAATGCAAATTAATATTTGCTTTTTGTAAAATGTTGAGAGAATGACACCTGATATTTCATATATTTTTGTTACAACAGATATTAAATCCATTTTGAGACACTTTCTGCATCCTAAAAGAAGTACATGAATAACTATATAAAATACAGTTACTAAAACAAGAGTTAAAATTACTAATTGTCAAAACTATTCTTAGCCTTATATAGCAAAGAGCCCAGAAAATCTTTTGCACATCTTGAATAAATAAATAATCATAGCGCATTTAGAAAGGACATTTGGATGGCTTCCGCTACCAGATTTTAATAAAAAACCATTTTTAAAATGTGGTTATTTTTGAATATACACTAACATTTCATTTTTTAAATTATAAATTATCTCCAAGAAACCAAAATGTTCTGTAGGCTCTGGTAAATAGCTGAGAAATTTCTAGCAAGAGGCTTTTTGAAGCTCATATAAGAGAGCTTTATATAGAAAATATACATTATTTTCCTGGAATGGATGTCTTCTAATTGGCTCACTTGAAATCTCTCTGAAATTTTAAACACATTTCAAAATATATACATATCAAATATACAATTGCAAAACCATTAATATAATGCCCTAGAATATCCTTTACATGCAGTCCATATTTAAATCTAGCATCTAGATGCTTTTACAGAAATGGTTCAGTCTGCAACATTGATGAATAATCTTTCAGTTTTTAAATTCTCACAACCCAACTTCACGTCAAAAACATCAAATGCTTTTTGATTATCTTTGGTAATGCTAATGTTTTCTATTCCAACTTTCTCATACATCTTTTAACATATTTTGAAGTTCAATCTTGTGTGACCTTTCGTTAGACTCTTCTATAAGATTGTTGAAAAAGTCAAGTCAACTTTCAGTAGAGCTCCTGGTGACTTCATAGATATATCTATATCACTTTCTTGGCAACAATTCAGAAATAGCTTGCAGTTCCCTTCTTCTGGGCTGTGCTTTCAACTTCCTTATCTACTTCACAACTCTGGAGTTCCCACAACTACTTCCATCTATGTACTAAACAGTCCAGACTCTGCTTAACTTTAAGATTAACCCCAAGTCTGCTTTTTGCCCACAATTATTTTACACTCAAAATTAGTAAAATATAACATTTTTCCAGAACATTCTGCATATCTCCTTAAATATTAGTTCCGTTAACTTCAATTAGTCTTATCCAAGGAAAAGATTGAAGCTTAGACTACAGAAAGATATTTAAAAATGTATGTATCTAAGCAGAATAAAAGACAATACAGTCTTTGAAGAAATAATAATAAAAATGAATGATCTGTATCGGTGATACAGTCTACAAAATTTCAACCCAAAATTAAGGGTTAACTTTTCTTGTGTTTCTCTTGTAGTTCAACTTTTGAGCCTCAAAGGAACCAGGAGAAAGTTATAAATCCACCTCCATAAGGTGTATATGGCACACTAGAATATTCATGTACTCTGCTCTTGATAAGCCTGCAATTTTTCTTACAACAGTGAACATAAAAAGGTATTATAACAAAAAGATGTTTTTCACTTGAGGAATCAGAAAATTGTCAACTCAAAGACTTTGCAACCAAGGCTAAAACTGCATCATTTTCCCATTACACAATTGCCTATATTTAACATCCAATTTGTTTAAAAATAAACCCTCAGGATTACAATTCACACTGTGCAAAATAAAACCTGGAGAAATACAGAGAAGATATATATTTGTAGCATCTCTTATTTACATTTTCCAGCACTGAAATAATTTGTACAGTTAAGAAATGTTATTATACCATAATTCTGCATAATTCAGTTATAAAAATGATTACCATTTACAGCATAGAACTGGTAGCTCTTTCAGATGTGTAAGATGAGATTCAATCATGTGTATATACACTGGCCCTTAAAGAACCAAGCAAAGCTGCTAATCTACCATTTTCTGACCAAAAGAACTATCTATACATGGTATCTCCCTCTCCCTGCTATTGCAAATGTAAAATCAGGAGGACTATCCCAATGTTTTTATGCATGGAGTACATTAATGTATTAATACTCAAATTTAATATTTAGCAGGAAAAATGGTTTCAGTTACCATTTAATAATACTGAATCAGATACCCTGAAGAATGAAACTTCTGTGCTAAATCCCACAAAATTAAGAACTCATCTGTTGGTCCTCTATTTTTGTCATTTATGTTCATATATTAACCATTCAACTTGCACCTTCAACCTGTTCAACAGATCTACTTTCAGAAAGCTGACTTCTGAGTACAGCAAATTGCACTGACAGCCACCCATTTCCCACCTTAAATAGGTGAGTTTAAATAAATTTCTCTTTCAGTTTCCAAGAGCTAGAAAGGCATTGGTTTTTTTAAAAAATAATTGTTTTGTTGATTTATATAGTTAAATAATGTATAGAGACATTGACCAAGATCCAGAAGACTCCTTTTGTCAAGGAGGACATAAAAACTAGATCTCTAATTCTTTTTTGGCATGACAGCAACTACTTCTCCAGTGGCCAAGGCCACTTTGAACACAAACTGTGAATTCTATTATGCCAAAACAGCAGCAGGTTATGTAAAGGAGGGTACAGAATAACGTTATAATGAATAGCCACATAATTACTGATTCGGACATTTATGTCCAACTGTCAGTAATTACAAGCAAATTTAGTGACTGTCAAAATATTTTACATTGTTGATAGTTGTTAAATCTACTGGTTTGTCATATGTCAGTTAAATTTTCAGCATTCACTTTAAAATACAAACATATACACCCATACTTACAATCTGTCTGTCTGTCTGTCTGTCTGTCTGTCCATTTATCTATCTGTGTATCTATCTATCTATCTAATCTCACAATCAGTGGTGGTATTCAGCAGGTTCTGACCAGTTCTGAAGAACTGGTAGCGGAAATTTTGAACAGTTTGGAGAACCAGCAAATACCACCTCTGACTGGAGATTTTACAGTATCCTTCCCCTGCCACGCCCACCAAGCCACGGCCACAGAACCAGTAGTAAAAAAAAATTGAATCCCACCACTGCTCACAATGTGTTTAAAAAGATTGAATTAGCTTATTGCTTCTACTTCACACAACAAAATAAGTGTTGTATACTAATATACATATATGCCTGTAGAAATTGTGCTGTAGTTGCAATATAACTGAGAAAGTTGGGAGGCATGATTGGAAGATTAAATAAATGTATGAATCCCAAAAGATGATAGTAGCAGATATCACATGGAATCTTGAGTATTATATTCAGTTTCTCCAGATGAAATCTGACTGATCCGTTTGCTTGAACCCCACAATTTTCGGGAGAGTTGGCCAGCACGCATCTGTTTAAAGTAAGCCAGAGACACAAAAAGGAAGGGGAAAGTGGGATAAGGGGGATAAATTAAATAAAAACTTCAGATGGTTCTACAGAAGCGCAGACAGCAAAAGATAGAGCACATATACACAACACAACGGCAATTTATTTCTAAAGTATTTCAGTGTTTGGACAATCCTAAGGAAAACAAATAGAGGGCACAAAGTGGAATTCTCTCAAATACATTGTTAAAGAGTCAAATTGTCAAGTGATTTTAAAGAGGCATCCTTGAATGCCCTAAAAAGCTTTGTAGGCTGAAGAAAACAGAATTTATATATCAAGATTATGGTGCCTTTTGTCGCTATTTGGTTTTAAAATATAAACAGAAAAGAACTTCTATAAAACAATCAATTTTGTTTAAGGTTGCAAACTGAACAACCTCACTAGGCAGTCTTCTAAATATGTTTCGGAGCTAACGCTAAATGAACACATAGTCTTTACACCATATGTTTAGAGGTAAAACACTTGACAATGTTTGAAAAATAACAGCAAAAACAGGGAATGGAAGAAGAAAATTATTGTGGTGGGAAACCTATACATTAATCTTAATCAGTGCAAACAGTTAGTGTTAAATGATGCAATTTATAATGCAATAAATAAGTAAATAAATAAGAAAGACTCAAAACCTAGGTCAGCAATCAAATGACCTGGCTGGGTTGTGCAATTAAAGGCATACTAGTTTTGTGGTAAACAACACACATCTTTTTGGCAAGTAAATAATTTAACTAATCATGATAATAGTGCAACATTTCAAAGTCTGACTTTGAATGAAGTCAAAGGTTGACTTTACCTTGACAACTTGAACTAAGAGAGTGAATGGCTTAGATATGTTATAACCTGGATATTCCAGAGATTTGAAAAGGGCTTAGACACCTCCCCCAATGTAACACTTGAGAGACAGCCTGCAAAGTTTTTATATCGTCCTCAATAAAACTAATAAGCATCAGTCATTTCCTGGTTTCTTCTGAAGAGGTTAATGCAGAGGTTTGCTTGAGTTAAGAAAATACTAGTAGGCATCTCTCCGAAATTAGGAGAATCATTTTCACAGACGCCATAATGCAGTATTCCATCAGCTCAGAAAGCCCAGTGGGTCATTGAAGGGCTTTGCTTCACTTGGTCTAGAAAATATTTTGGTGATATCCCTTTTGTGCTGTAGACTAAAGGAAATGCCCAATAAACACTGTATAATTTTAGTTGGCATCCAAGTAGTTTGCATCCACTCCGAGGATGAGAAGCAGTGCCCTTTGCATAAATCTAATTAACAACAAAAAGATGGATCTGTAATAGCATTTTTTTTAAAAAATGGAGTAGGAATGCAGCTAAGCAAAGCCACAATGGTTCCAAAGTAGCCCACTGTTGTCTATTCAGTGCTCTTCTAGAAGCTAATGTCATTCATTTTAAACAGTGGTGACAGGTTAATGTTGAGAATTAAGTATTAAATGGCAGGTGGCACTAAGCAGGTTCACTCCAGTTAGAAAGCACTCTTAGACATTCAGGCTAAGTCAATAAAATTTGTATGTTAGTTCAGCACCTTTCCCCCTGTGGGTTCCCCTCTACATTCCCTCTTTTTGTTGCATCAGTCCTGTTAAAGAACCTCTAAGAATGTCTTGGGAATTATTTCTTTCCTTTTGAAAGGTCAAATTTGCTTTGAAGTTTGCCCTGCCACAGAAGTGATCGCTTGCTCAGCCGGAAAGCAGAAATAAATGAGCTTCCCATTGTTCGGTAGATAAAGTTCTTGATGGTAGGTTTTACCTCTGCTGGCTTTCCAACACCAATGATAATCAACTTGCCATCATCGAGACCCACCAGAATGTGGCTGAACTCTTTGGTAACAGAGACACAGTGAATTGGCAGCCGCATGGCTAAAGGGGAGGAGCTAAGGCTCAGGCTGAAATAAAGAAATAACAAACATTGATTATTTACAGCAGACCAAAAAGCACTAAATGGGCAATTTATATTAAAAGATAGAAATTGCTGACATCTACCAGCAAGTCTTATGAAGCATTATGTACTGAGTTTCTAATTTGACACCTGTATCTAGGACATGGTGCACTACTCAAACAAAAAATATAACTTGTTTCTGTTCCCAATTGGCTGATACAAGGGAGTTCACTGAAAATCGAATAACTGTTATTGATTGGATTCAGATTCATGCTAAATAAAGCTAGTTGTGCAACATCTGCTCTTGACAGTACTTGTATCTCTCCCCCCACCCAATTTCTCAGAATTCTCCTCAAAAATGGTGTTTTGGTGTAGTGTGCGTTTGTATGAACTACAGAAGGAAATTTGGAATGGACAGTTGTCAACAATTAACCAGAAGTACCCAGCAGAACTAGAAAAGTAGCCACAGCAACTACCACAATATAACATGAAATAACGAACTCCACAACTTACAACCATTCATTTACTGACCATTCAAAGTTACACTTTGAATTTTATAAATTGTACTGAAAAAAGTGATTTATGACAATTTTTCACACTTATTACTGCTGAGAAGCTTCCCTATGGTCAGGTGATCAAAATTCAGATGCTTGGCAACTGGCATGTATTTATGACAGCTGCAGTGTCCCAGGGTCATATGTTCATCTTTTGTAACCTTCTGACATAAGAAGTCAATGGGGAAACCAGATTCACATAACAAGCATGTTACTAACTTAACCACAGCAGTGATTCACTTAACAACAGTGACAAGAAAGGTTGTAAGATGGGGCAAAACTCACTTAACAACTTTCTTGCTCAGCAACATAAATTTTGGATTCAACCGTAGTCGTAAGTTGAGGACTACCTGTATTCACTACGGCTCTGTCTAAACGTTTAGAGTGGAAAGACAAAAAGGACAAAACAGTAGTGACCAGCAATAAAACACAAATCAGGAAGTTGGCTCAGATTCAGATAAATTGTTTCCTGATATTCCGAAGCATGATTAGTAGTTAAAGGAATCATAAGAGCTCAAATTCGTAAACAGCACATAACTAACCAGCAAGGAATTAATTTGCTTCTTAGTATTCAGCATATGAGATTCCTTCTATATAAACAATAATAGTTGGTGGAGGAGGATCATAGACTATGAATTGAGAACTGCTGATTGATCGTAGGCCCTCAAGGACTGAAGTTGTCAACATTACAAGTCATTGGAAACTTCTTTTTCAAGCTTCCCTTTACCTGTAGAGATCTCTTATGGAGAGAAATCCCTGTAGACTCCCTATTACAATATACTCTCCAGTCACACAAAGATCCGACACTTCTTCCTTCAAGCTCTCAGAGCCCAAATACTTCCCATTCACAGAGTAGAGATGCAATGCATTCTTATCCTGGGCAGAAAATCAAAGAAACAATAAGAGAGGGAAAAGCCTTGAGCAACAACATTTCCCCATATAAATTTTAAATTCTGTAATAGTATTTTTTGTAGCACCATTATAAAAAGAAGCTGCCATGGCATGTAATCTCTCTTCAGGGTTTTGAATTTACATAAAATTTACATATACAAGTGTGGGAATATGTCTAGGTTATCAAATTTTGTAGATAGGGTGTAAGTTAGGGGTTGTTAATTTCAGATCCCATGGAAATTAAAATTTTGTATATGAGAATACAAAATCTTACAAAATGTGGTGACTTTGTGAAATTCTACCCATTTTTTTTAAGCAAATTTTATTAATTTCAAAGACAAACAAATCATCATCAACCATTACATATTTGAACCTTTTTCCATTATAAATTTTACAAGTCAGATAAAACCTTATTTTATACAATACAATTCTATTTTAAGCCATTTCCATATGAGCATAAAAATACCTCTTATCCAATTTCTCTTTACTTCTCTTTACTCTTATTCAATTTCACTATTATTATTTCATCTATTTCTTTCTGACTTGATTACCATTATTCTCATTCTGTATTTCTACAAGGTTTTATTAATACTCTCAAAAACATAAACACACAACAACCAAACATATAAAAAATATTTTAGGAAAGTAACTCGGCCCCAGGTACCTCTCTCTATATGGGCTTCAATTATATTCATGCTCATCTTACATATCATTACCTATTTTGTTTACCATTCTATATCTTCTATATAAGCTTCTCCACACATTTCACTCTTCATAATTCTATCTTATTTAATCCATCTTAATTTAAATCATTATATTTGTATCTTTTGCCCATTCTTTATTATCCCTCTATCTCATTCCTTATAAAAAAAAAGAATTTCTCCTGAAATCACTAATCAGAGTATGATGCCTTTCTATCCTCCCCCTAAATTAATTAGATTAACATTTAAAATAACACCTAATACCCAATCTGATTCTGCTTGGTACATTCTATCTACTAATTTTTTTCTTTTAATAACAATAAAAACAAAGTGATAAATCCAAAATGATTAAATACATAGTTAAATAATAAATCTAAATATTAAATCTTATAACATTCCCATTGCCTTTCCCTTTAATATTTTATTACATTTTAAAATCAATCATTGTTAAACATTTCAACATTTTAATTTCTTATTAACTCTTAAGCCATTCTAATTTTCTATTTCTAATACAGATGTTACAATACCATCTTATGTACCTTGCAAAATCTTTTTAAGGAAATTGTACTTTACCCTTTGTCCCTAAAAAAATTCCTCTTTTCCCATCTAATTTCAAAACTTTGTGGCTTTTCTCTGCCTTTCCCCTTTCTTTCTTCCCCACCAAATCTTCCTACCCCCTTCTTCTAGCCTCTGCCTTGCTGGCATCCCTTCTCTGTTGTGTTCCCTTTTTCTTTTGTTTACTATCATTATCTTTATTTTGCATCTTATTTTTCTCTTTCTTAAATGTTTTTTTAGATCTTAAGTCCTTCATTTTCCTCGCTTTCTTCCTTCCTTCTTTCTTAGTTAAATTTTGGAATTCATTAAAGATGGCGTCTTCATCTTCTTCTTCATGTTGTTCTTCTGCCTCCATCTGTTGTATTGTTTGTTGATAGTTAACCAGCGCCATTTCTAAAAATAGGAAGGCTTTTTCCATACCATCTTTACCGGCTGCTTTTGTTTGCTCATATTCTTCCCTCAGTTCCTCAAAAGAAAAAGCCATTATAGATTTTTTCTTTTCTTTTCTTTTCTTTTTTCCCTCTTTCTTCTTACACCAACCAAGATATTTCAAAAAAAAGTAAAACAATCCCAAGATCCACAATCCTCAATCAATCCAAGCCAAGACAAAATTCTCCCTTTCTCTTCCAGGGGTAGTATCAGACAAAAGAAAAAAGAAAGTCCAAATCTGTATTTTGAAGCCTTATTGGAGTTCTATTTCTGTCTTCAAATCCTTAAGGCATCTCCTCCAACAAAATCAAACCAGATGAATATATTTTTTGTCCTCTCCCTTCCGACTTATCCCATAAAACTAGTTTTACCTGAAAAAAACAGGTTTCTCAATGTCCACTTATTAATTCCGTTGGGAAGGAGAGTAAACTTTCCTTTCAGCACCACCAAACTGCCGCTTTTTTCCTCTTCTAGAAGGTATCATTCAGAAAGTCATAATTTTCAGGAGTTTTGTTAAATATGTCTTAGAGTCCTGGGAACCAAGAAAAACTTTCTCTTTTCAAAAACTTTCTCCACTTCCTCCTGCGCATTCTTACCCGGCTGCCAGCTTCTTTGTGGCGGCCATTGCGGACCGCCGCTGCACCGTCTTGGGAAAAGGGGGTTCTGCCGGCCGGGAGGGGTCTGCAACACCCCCAAACCCCTCTCCGGATCCCCCTATCTTCAGCTGCCCCTGCAGGGCAGCCTAGCTCCGGACCCGTCCGGATCGGAGCACCAAAAGCGGCTAGCGCAGCAGGGATCGCGCAGCTTCGCGAATCCCTGCCGCTCGCGAAGCCGACAAACCGGAAGTCCGAAATTCTACCCATTTTTTAATTGGGAGAGTATGACTGTATTTTAGTCTGCAGAGGACATGCAAATAAAAAGTTACCAACATTTACAGAAAAGTGAATGTTACAGAATATCAGTTGCAGAACTGATTACATTCAAGAAAGAGTAGATATGAAAGGCTAAAATCTACTAAGAGTCTCTACAACTTGGCAACTGGGCTCCACCTCTAAATTCTTTTTTTTCCCGAAAACAATTTTATTGATTTTCTACAAACAAACAAGACAAACAAAACATTAAAACATCAACTCTCTTATGTACGTACAGTGTGTCGGTTGGTTCATCGATTTTGTGCATTCATTTCGTAGTCTCAATTACAGTTATATTACATAACAACTCATATTGTCAATCCAAAATTATATATCCTAATATCGCTATTAATAAATCATTTGACTATATTTTTAATCATTCGTGCTTTATGAGAGAACAATACTTTAAACAGTTTATTCTATAACAAATCATATAATCATACCAAATCTATCCTAAAAACACTTTATAGATATAATGTCAAATAACATAGGCAAAATAAAAAATAAAAGTATTCCTTGCTATCTAACTTTCTAAATATTCTATTATCGTATTTTATCATCTAGCCACTGATAAAAAAGATCCCAAATTTCATAAAATTGTTTATCCTCTTGCTCTCTAATTTCAAATGTCAATCTACTCATCTCAGCACATTCCAATATTTTCTTAATAATTTCCTCCTGTGATGGTATTTTCTCATTCTTCCAGTTTTTAGCAAATACAATCCTAGCCGCTGTTAACACATTTACAATCAGGTATTTCAAATCTTTACTATATGTATCTGGTAAGATTCCCAATAAAAAGAACTCCGGTTTCAAATCTATACGTTTTTTTGTCATTTTTTCCAACCACATGCGAATTTTAGTCCAATATTTTTTAGCGTCCTCACAAGTCCACCACATATGGTAATATGAGCCAGGTATCTGATGACATTTCCAGCATTTTTCAGATTTGTTCTTGAACATTCTTGCTATTCTTGTCGGGGGAAAGTGCCACCTGTAAAACATCTTATACAAATTTTCCTTATATGCTGTTGACATTGTCATTTTATAATTTTGAGACCACAATTTTTGCCATTTCTCTAAATCAATCCCATATCCAAAATTCTTCCCCCAAACAATCATAGTTTCTTTAACTTGTTCTTCTTCTAATTTAATTCCCAGTAAATAACCATATAATTTTTTAATCACCTTCTCATCAGTACCCATCAAAATCTTATCTAGATCAGTCTGTTTATCATAGAATCCCTCTGTTTTAGAATCTTCATCATACCTTGAATGTATTTACACATATGAAAACCAATTCATTTTTATACCTTGTTCCTCTAAACTTTGTATTGATTTAAGTTCACCCTTTTCATCCAATAGTTCCCCATATCTAACTGTTTGTTCCTTCTTATAAATTATAGGATAGGAAAATGCTTCAATGGTCGATAACCAAACTGGAATTTTCAAATAACATTGTCTTTTTATCTTCTCCCAGTTTAACCACAAAGACTCCCGTATATAATGTCTTCTAAAATAACCCTGTGTTTTAGTTCCCTTATACCATAAAAAAGCATGCCAACCCAACAGCAAGTCATGACCTTCTAATGTCAACAGTCTAGTCTTTCTTAATGTTATCCATTCCTTAACCCACATCAAACTTGCAGCTTGATAGTACAATTCCCAATTGGGCAGACCAAAACCTCCTCTAATTCTAGCATCTTGCAAAAGCTTTAGCTTTATTCTCGCTTTCTTACCTTGCCATATATACTTCAACATAATTTTATTTAAATCATCAAAATAGTCTTTTCCGAGCCTAATTGGTATTGTTTGAAAGAGAAATAGGATTCTAGGTAAAATATTCATCTTAATTGTTGAAATTCTCCCTATTAATGACAATTGCAAGTTTTCCCATTTCTTCAAGTCTATAGCTATCTGTTGTTTAAGTTTAATATAATTATTCTCTTTTAATGTGCTACATCTTGCTGTCAAATGTATCCCCAGATACTTAACCTTATTCGTAACTTGGATTTTCAGCAGGTCTGCCAGTTCTTCTCTTTGTCTCAGTAGCATGTTCTTTGTCAAAATCTTTGTTTTGTCTTTATTTATTTTCAAACCAGCCACCTCACCATATATCTCTATCTTTTCCAATAACTTTGGAGCTGTTTCTAACGGATCTTCCAAAATAAAGACTAAGTCGTCAGCAAAAGCTTGCAGTTTAAATTCTTCCTTTTAATTTTCATTCCTTTTATGCTTTTATCATCTCTAATATTTCTATTCAACACTTCCAAAGTCAATACAAATAGCAAAGGAGATAGGGGACATCCTTGTCTTGTGCCTTTTCTTATATTAATAAAATCTGTAAGTTCTCCCTCCATCATTACCTTTGCTGTCTGTTTATTGTATATGGCTTCTATTGCTTTGACAAATTTTCTGGCAAAACCCATCTGTTCCAATAGTAATAACATAAATCTCCAGTTCACGTTGTCAAATGCCTTTTGAGCATCTAGAAATATCAAAGCCATTTGCTTTTCAGGATGTGCCTCATAATATTCCAAAGTATCCAAGATTACTCTCATATTATCTCTAATTTGTCTCTTTGGCAGAAATCCATTTTGATCTGGGTGAATAAAATTATTTAAGTATTTTTTAAGTCTTTCTGCTAAAATTGAAGCAAAAATTTTATAGTCTGCATTTAATAGAGAAATAGGTCTATAGTTCTTAATTTGCAGTGGATCAGCCTCTTCTTTTGGAATAAGTGTAATATAAGCCTCTGACCATGTTTTAGGTATCATCTTCTTTGACATAGCTTCATTCATAACTTCAAGCAATGGAATGCTCAATGATTCTTGAAATGTTTTATAGAATTCTGCCGGAAGCCCATCTGGACCCGGTGCTTTCCCATTAGTTTCTTAAGTGCTTCAGTTAATTCCATCATTGTTATGTTGCTTTCTAGCATTTCTTCAATCTCTTTAGGCATCTTCGGTAGGTTAGCATTCTGTAAATACTGTTTAACTTTTTCTTCATCAATATTCTCTTGTTTATATAGTTGCCCATAAAAATCTCGAACAATTTCCTTTTTCTCCTTGTTACCATAACAAACTTGGCCTTTGATCATCTATTAACTTCAATATTTTTCTTGATTCTTTCTCTTTTCTCAATTTATACGCTAGCCATCTACCTGGTTTGTTTGCGTCTTCAAAATAATTCTGTTTAGCATTTCTAATTTTCTGCGCCAATTCTTCTTTCTCTATTAATTCCATTTTATGTTTAGTTATATCCAACTTCAATTTAATTTCCTTTTTCTGTGGCATTTTCTGTAATTCTTTTTCAAGTCTTTTATATTCATCTTCCAAGATCTTAGTAGCTTTCCTTTTCCTAATGTTCTTTCTTCTTATATAATCTATTATCAAACCTCTAACATATGCCTTCATTGTATCCCAAACATTCTGCAATGAAGTATCTTCTTTTTTATTTTCCCTAAAGAAAAAAACCAATTCTTTCTCCATCCATTGTGTAAAGTCTTTTTCCTTTAAAATAGTATTGTTTAACGTCCATCTCGATCTTTTTTTTTGTCCCTTCCATTTAATTGTCATTGGGCTATGATCTGCCCAAGTACTTGTTTCAATATTTGTTTCTTGAATATTAGATATTAATTCTGATGAGATCCAAATCATATCCAATCTGGACCATGATAAATGTCTATTTGAATAAAAAGTAAATTGTTTAGCTTTAACATTTCTTTCTCTCCAAATATCTTTTAAGGTTAATTCATCTGTCATTTTAAAAAAAGATTTAGGGAGAGTCTTTCTATTTTGCTTTGTTGTTGTTGCTATATAATTCAGTTTATTGTCCACAATTCCATTAAAGTCTCCCATCATAATTATATTAACATAGTCCAGCCCAGTTATTTTCATGTGTAATTTTTTATAAAATTCTTCTTGTGTATCATTCGGAGCATAAATTGCAATCAAGAGTATTTTTATATTATTGTCCATTATTTCCACCATTAATACTCTTCTGTCTTCATCCGTATAGATCAATTTTGCTGGGATGACCTCTTTAATGTATAGAACCACTCCTCTTTTCTTACATTGAGTCAAAGAAGTAAATATTTTCCCTAATTTTGGTTGTACTAACAATTGTTCATGTTGCTTTTTAATATGTACTTCTTGTAAACAAATTATATCAAATTTTAATTTCTCTAATTTATGAAAAGTTTTCCTTCTTTTAACAGCTGAATTAAGTCCATTTATATTCATTGTAATCAATTTTTTTCTTCCATGATTATGCTTTATATTTAGGTCTAACAGCTCTCGTGGATCTCACTTCACGCTGTTCTTTACTGTCCACCTGTCCACCTACTGCACCTTCCTCTTCTTCAATCTCCAATTGTTCCTCTTGAAACTCAATTAATGAGACCTCTTTCTCTGCCTCTGCTTCTCCCCTTCCAAAAAATTCTGCGTAGAAAAGTTTTGCTTTCTCAATTGAATCAATTCTATGTCTCTGTTCTTGCCACGTAAACATTAATCCTTCTGGAATCAGCCATCTATAATTCACTTCTTTATCCAATAACATTTTGGTCAGGAATCGATATTCTCTTCTCATCTCTCTCACTCTTCTGGGTATTTGTTTTAAAACCACAATCTCTTTGCCTTTGTATTTCAATATCTTCTCTCTTACAACTTGTAGTATTTGTGTTTTGATGGATTTTTTGGTAAATCTAATATGAACTTCCCTTGGTAGTTTATTTCTCATCGCATATCTTGTAAAGACTCGGTATACCTCATCTATTCCATCCATCATCTTTTCCTCTGTAATTTCCAACGCATCCGCCAAAATTTCTATCATTATCGCAGCCAAGTTTTCTCCTTTTTCTTCTTCTATATTTTGAAATCTGAGATAGAATTCTGACCTCTCCATCTCCCACCTCAACATCCCACTTTTATCTTGTTCAACCACTGTTAATCTGCTATCAATATTTCCAATCTTCTCCTCTCTTTGTGCACCTTCTTCCTCAATTTTTTGGAATCTCTCATCATACTTCGTCATCATTTGTTGAATATTTTCAATTTTTTCATCAGTCTTCCCTGTTCTTTCTTCAATATTCTCTATTCTTTGTTCAATGGCGTCTGATTTTATCTTGAGATCTTGGATTCCTTGCATAATCATCTGTAAAGTCACTTTTTCTTGTTCTTTATCTTGCTTCAACATTGTCTGAATCAAGCGTTGTCCAGCTGGTGGGGAGGCAGAGGTAGA